>NC_045605.1:37967448-38270189 GCF_009762305.2 Zalophus californianus
CAGCCCCGGGTCCCCCGAGGAGGAGCTCCGTGCTGGGAGCAGCAAGGGGTGAAGGAGCACCGGTCGGCTGGGTCCCTCGCGTGGGAGACTCGGAGGCGCCCTCCCCGCACCCTGAGCGGGGACTGGTTACCTTTCACCGCAGACTCACAAGTTCCCCGGCGCAACTTTGCCCGCCACATGAGGCGACCATGGCTAGCTCAGTGGCGCGGCTGGGGAAGGCGGCCGCCGGGCAGCGTGCAGGGCATGGCGTGGGGCAGCGCGGGGAAGCGGCGCCCGACAGTCAGCCCCATTCACACAGGAAGGAGAGAAATGCCAGGGCTTCACCTCCAGCCCCGAAGCCGTCCGCCGCTGCTGGGTCCTAGAGCGTCCCGCGCGTCCCACCGCAGCCCGCGCTCCCCGCCCCGGGCTCCCCGCTCCCCGCGCACGGGCCGGGGAGGGTCGTCGCGCTCGTCACTGTAACCCTACACTCCACCCCCGCCCCCGCGCCGGGCCGCTGGGCCCTAGAGCCCGCCTGCAGCCGCCCGCCACCCCTCCCGGGCCGGGACATCGCCTGCTGAAATTGCCCCGAGCTCCAGCTGACGTGTCTCCCTGAGAGTTTAGGAGGGCGATAGCCTCCGCCGTTTGCTTCCCTGCCGCGGCTTAATTAATGTCAGACTCAACAGTTCTCCCTCCTTCGAGTTTCTCTTCCTTCCCACCAACCCAACTCGGGCAGAAATCGGTTTCCTGGTCTGCCCTCAAAGTCCAGATTAGGTTATGTTTCAGATCTTTTCTTCTTAAGTGGAATTTCCAGGTGAAAAGCGGCCACACTGCTCTTTGCATTCCTCAGGCCCCGGTACGTCTATCACGCCCTGGGACTGGGCGCTGAGCTGCTACGTTCGACTCTGTTGACAAGCAGAAGGGCCCAAACAGGTCTTATAGCCTTAGGTAGTAAATGTGTTGGCAGAACTGTACATCCTGTGGTCACAACCCCACAGGCTGTTATCTGCCCTGGTGGAAGCACAGAAAGTGACTCTGGAAAAATGTTGCCCATTCTGCCCCACCTCTTAAATCGGGCTGTATTAAGAAACACTACTCACCCATCCCATTATACTCAATTATACCGGGCAGACCTCTGGAGCCTTGATCTGGGGACCTGGAACCATGCAACCATAACATTTCTCCCTACCTTTCAGAGGCCTGCTCTGCGGCTGAGAGGTGGACAGACCAGGGAATAGAATAGTTGCTGTGGAAGACGTTACCAGGAGTCAGTGCATACCACACCTCTTATCTTGTGCTCCTCTGCTCCCTTTGCCTTCTCACTAGATAGGGATTTCTTCTGGGATTCCTGCCTGGACTGGGGCAATTCCCCAAGTAGTCCGCCCCGTGGTTGTACCCTTCTGGTCAATTCTGGTGGATTGTGTATCCTGATTCCAGTCTATTCTTCTGATTCTTCTGATGGCTTAGTAACCTCGGCTCTCAAGATAAAACCCAAAGGCAGTAATTTAACAATCATTTACCAAATACCTAACTCCATTTAAAGTCAGCTACCCTAGGACTTGATAACACATAAAAGAAACACATGATAACACATAAAAGGAACAGCAGCTAACCAGCCTTTCTAGGATTTATTTAAATAGAAAAGATATGCAACCAGAAAACGCTGGTGATGCCTAAAAAATGTGGAGTAAAGGACTGACTCTGTGCAGAAGAAAGGGGAGCCTTGAAGGGTGGTGGGGCTCAGATGCAGGTAGCATTTGTAGGAAATTAGTCTAGAGTGGGGAAAAGATAATGGATAGAAAAAGAAGGGAAAGAAGGAAGGAAACCAACATTTATTAATTGCCCCCATTAGATAACACACTATATCCTAGGAGGCAGCAAAATTTAATAGTTACAAACATCCACTGGAACAAAACAGGTATGGGTTGAGTGACAGCTCACCCACTCACTCACTGTGTGACCTTGGGCAAGTCACCTAACTTTTCTAAACTTCTGTTTCATTTGAAAGGTGATGGAAATAGCCATGGCAAGGTGGTTGTAAGGATGGAATGAAGTAACAAATAAAATACTTAGCATAATGCATATAAGTGCTGAATGTATACTTGCTATTATTATTTCAATCAACCCTTCAATAGCCTTGTGAGGTAGGGAGCTAATCTGGGAACCAGTCTCAGGAAGCAATGACTTGTGAGGTCCAGGCAAAGGAGATGGGAAAGGAAGAGCGAGATACCATACAAATACCAAATCTTTGAAGATACCAGATACAGTGAAGATACCAAATCTTTGAGGCAAGATTTTACTTTTCCCAGTGACTTAGATAGGAGGAAGAACAAGGTAATCAAGTCAAGCCAGTTTGGAACCTGGGTCATAGGAAGAATGGACCATTCCTGGAAGGATGTGTCATTGAACCAATGCTGGGAGAAGCTGAGTGAAGAGGGGGAACTGGTTTGAGGAAGTTGTTGAAAGACTTTACTGTCCTCTGGGCAAGAGGAAAGAAGGAACAAGAATGTGGGTGAGAAGTGGAGAACAGACATGCAGAGAAAAATAGAAATGAAGCTATGAAGGTCGGTTTACTTGGAGAAGGTCCAGGACAAAAAAATTAGGGAAAGGAGGAGGAAGAAGAGCAAAGGTTGGAGAAGTAGAAGAGTGGGGAGGTTTAAAGGCATGGAGGCCAGAGGAAGTTTTGAGAAGGTCCCTCCAGCAGGGGGTCCGGATTCTTAGACTTCCCATGACATGGTAGGTACTGCTTGTGGGCTCCACAAGTCAGCTGACCCCAGCAGGTGGACCTAGCCTGAGCTCTTCAACTTGGATACCAAGTAATAATACAAGGGTCAAGTACATGGCGGGCCAATTTTTCCCCTCCATGCACCTGAATTTCTTCAACTATTAATAATCACCACATCAAATATAGAAAATGAATAATCTTGCACATCAAATATATCTGAGAAAAAAATATATATATATATGAGAATCTATTGTTCAGGAACTAAGGCTTGAGAAAAAGACTTCAGATTTGACTAGCAACAGGTTATCAATAATGTTTTACAGTATATTTGGTTGCTGATTCCAACATATGGTTGGGGCCAAAGAGAAACAAGGTATGTCGACAACAAAAACTGAAATCTGCTTTACTAGCCGTAAGGTAGCTCACCAGTCAGCATCTGTGTTTTCTTTGGATCTAGATACTCTAAATGTCAGCATTCTTTCTAAAGTGACCCAGTTGTCTTTTACTAACTCCTAAGAAAGTTAAGAAGGTGATGGAACAATTTCAGCACGCTTAGGGACAACTCAAAGAACAGTCTTTAAGTCCAAACAAGGCACACACTAGGATGTTCCACACCAGATGACAGAGGCATCCAGGTGGAGGAGAATGAATATGGTCTTTAGAGCTAGTCCTGAGTTCTAACCCTGGGTCCACTTCTTTCCTGCTATGAAAAGTAACATAACATGAACCAGCCTCCTCCTCTGTAAAATGGGAATAATTACACTTACATCATTGGCTTATCAAGTGCTGGACACACAAAAGAAATCCAGTAAAAGAAACCCTTTTTTTCTCCTCCAATGATTTGAAATACCAAGGAATTGAAATTCCCTAATAAAATGCAAACCTCCTTTCCCCTCACTCTTCTCTGCACCCTCCAAACACACCCCTTAAAGTCCTTATCACCTACTACGTTGACTAGGTTGGGCCTGGGCTTAGTAGGAGGGAAACAACAGATGGCAAGAAGACAGTGGTCATGACCACCACAGGGACAGTCACTACACAGCATCACCTAAAACAGGTCACACTCCATTTATGAGTTGCCAGTCAATGCCTGTTGAGTGAACAAACCAATGATTGGATGTAGCCAGGCTGTCCTTATCAAAATGCTTGTTTTGCTTCCAGAACATGTAAGGAGATTTTTTTAAGTGCTTCCCAAAGTGTGATGTATAAACTGGACACATACAAATTCATTTTCTGATGTCCCCACCTCCAAATTCTAGAGATTCAGAATCTCTAAGGGTGACGTCCTAGAATCCATTCTGACTCCTGGCACATTGCAGTTTGAGGGGCATGAACTAAGGTCTCCGACTGGCTCCTTGGGGTCAAGGAGCTCTTGTGATTCTCTTTCAGAAGCATTCACTACATCAGAGCTTAGTATGATCAAGGTAAAGGATGATGGGTGACATATTAGAAGTTAAAAACAAAGCATTACGGGAGCAGAATGGAGTGACTGATGCTGTACGGCAGGCAAACAGCAGGTTCCAAGAAATCCGAGTGCTGAGAGGAGGGTACTACTAGCAAAGACTTGGACACAGGAAAAGAAAGCACACACTGTCATGCTTCTCAGCACTTTTCCTTTGAGCCCCTTTTCATAAATATACAAAGGTCACGCCCACCGCAGATATGATCATTGCCATATTATTGCCAGGCAAGACGGTTTCTCCCAAGCTTTTCTTTCAGTCCCCTGTTTTACAATGATGATAGTTGTGATCTTTTCCTTCTTGTTTCCAAATACAAAATCATGTTCTCAAATAAGCTTTCTCACATGGCACATGCTTCCTCTGACACATGCCCTGCCCCCATCTCGCAAGCTGCTGACAGGAGCAAAATTCAGGGAATACTGGGAGAGCCTCGAGTAGATGGGGGGGCCAGGAAATATTGTGTGTGGAGAGGGAGGAGCAAGGGGTGAGCCTTTGCCGGGCCAGACTAAGAATGGAAGAGTAAAAAACAAAGAAGATAAAGATGTCAAGAGCAAGTGGAAATACACAAGGTGAGGCGCCTCTGAACTTCTGGAAATACCAGGTGCTGCTTTTAGGAGGAACTCAATGTGATATAACAGAATAGGGCATTTGAAAACCTTGCTCCATTTGAAGCTTACACCAAGCACTCTGTTGATTATGAAAACATTTCCCAACAAATATTTATTAAGTACCTACTAAAGGCCAGTCTCCATGCTACCATCCTACATAGGCGTTAGACTCATCTAGTAAGTTATAGATCTGAGGCCTGTTTGTCTGGATGTTTTTAGCTTCACCCCGCATAGCGACACACCGGTCTCTTCTTGCCCGTGGCTTTCTCCTGTGAGTGTATTACCTAGGATGCACTCAACCCCTAATTTGATCGATAGAAAACACAATCAGCAGAGGGTAGACACGATCATGTTCAGGGAAAATGCACACACACAAAAATGCTAAGGAGGGAGAATACAGACAATGTCCCGGAACAAACCTGGGGTCAGATCCTGACTCAGTAGCTAGGAATTCTTTACAAAGACGCTGGCAAGTAGCAGATACTTAATAAGTAATAATCATTTCAATTATTAATTGCTACTGTTACTATAGAAATCTTGGGAGTATTGAAAGCTCATACTTTTTGGTTGATTGGTTTTCTCAAGGTTTCTTAGCGGCAGCACTAACAGTTTGGACCAAATGAGTCTGCATTATGAACGACTGTCCTGAGCATTGGAGGGAGGTTTTAGCAGCACCCCGTAGATGCCAGGAGCAACTCCACCCCAAGTGGTGGCAACTAATGATGTCTCCAGATGTTGCCAAATGTCTCCTATGGGGTAAGATTGCCCCCCGCTGAGAACCACTGGGTTAGTTGAGTAATTAATGGTCCCCGTTTACAGGTTCCCAAGCTTCCCACCATATTGATCATTCCGTTGAGTTGCTGGGTGAATCCAATTGCAGACTAGCAGGAGGCAGCCTCAGTTTTGTTCACCCGACAGTATATCTTGATATGGTTATTTCTTCCTTTTCCTTTTTTCATGAACAAAAAACTAATTATGTTTTTCTCTATTTCCAAGGATGATGTAGACATATTTGGGGTTTTTTTCCCCCTAAAGTTGGAATCATACTGAGTTTCTAAAATAACAGCAACATAAAATCACTATTAAAAACAAGGATTGTCACAGTAACTGGTGATAACTCAGGTCAGAATGTTCGTACTTAAGAGCCCTTGTCACCGCCATTCTGAAAAGGACGCTCGGGTATTTTATTCTGAAAACATGTCCTTTCTGTTCTTAGCTACAAACAACAGTGAGAAGGAAGGCCCCTCCACAACGTGTATAGCAGTTCTGGTTCTTTCTGGAATATGCACTAAAGATGACATGTCTTGTAATTTAAATGCCAGAGACAGAGAAGTGGGGAAACTCTCACCATTCCTAATGGCTCTAGCCACTCCAGGTGGTTCAATTCAGGAGAAAAGAAATTATTTTACAGCATAGAGTCAGAGTGGGGGGGGAAGAGTTCAAATTCACATCTTAACTGATAAGTTATCCATCCAGAAATCAGAAAGTATTTATTGTGTGTCAGCGATAAAGCCAGTATCACGCTAAGCAGAACAAGAGTCTTCAGAAAAGTTCAAGGTAGAGGGGGGAATAATTAGAAATAACTAGAAAAAATTAAGACCAAAAAACAGAAGGACTAACTGAAAGGATTAACCGAAAACACAATAGAGTTTGAAAGAAAGCAGGGCCACGGGAGAGCTACAATGATGCATGCATTCATTCATTCCTTCAAAACATATTATTGGTTACATTGACTAATAAGCCACACACTCTGCCAGGTGCGTGAGTACGGTCATATGGGCTCTAACTAACATGTATATAAATAAGCCTATAATTCATTGATCTATGTGTGATGAAGAACAAGAGCAGGGCGCAGTAACAGAGACTAAGGGGGGAGAAAGGAGCTGGAAAGGGAAGGCGTCTCCAAGATGGTGCCAGAGAGGGCCAGAGTGTTCCAGCTGGGCAAACAGCATGTGCAAAGATTCTGAAGCAGAGAAGAGCTCAATGAGAGGGGAGAACTTAAAGGAGACAAAGGGAGGAGAGGGCCTGCAGGGATGGGCCCTGGAAGAGTTCCACAGGAATGTTACCAGTCTCCTCTACCCAGTGTCTGTGAACAGTCCCTTTCCAGTCAACCTTTGTGATATAAGGTATATAGAAGATGAGTTTCAAATTAAGTGGGAGAGAGATAAGGAACGTCAGAAAATGAACAACTTGGGATAAACAATAACAAGAGGACCAAATGGAAACAACCTGAAAGTGAACTCTACAGTCTATGTATTTGGTCACAGTCTCTACATGAAAGATGCAGTCTCTCCAGAGGCTTCAACTGAGTCCTTCTGAAAACGGGAAAAGACCCCAGATTCTCAGTACCAGTAGGGCAGTGGTTCCGAAACTTTACCTGCATCATAGTCACCTGAAGAGCTTGTTAAAACAGACAGCAGTTGGGGGAGGAGGGGGTTACCCTCCCGCCCCAGATTTTCTGATTCAGGAGGTCAGGGTGGTGTCCCAGAATTGCATTTCTAACAAGTTTCCAGATGATGCTGATGCCGCTGGTCCATGGACCACTCTTTGAGAACCACTGGTATAAGACATTTGGGAACCTACGTTTCCATGTACTCCGAATCTCAGTCTAAATGAAGGAACAGGTCTCTTGCTTGTTGTAGAAGAATGATCAGAACCCAGTGTTCTGTCTTGAACCAGCATGCACGGAGTGGTGTCTCTTCTGTGCCAGGTGATTTCGTACATGATCTCATTTTATCTCATTTTATCTCATTTACCCAACACCCTGCACAGTAGGTGCTATTATCCATGTTTTACACATGAGGAAAAGGGGCAAGGTGAGATTAGATGAATTTCCAGAGATCACCTGGTGCATCAGTGAGAGAGTCAGGATTTGAACCTGTGTTCAGAGCAGAGCTGTGTTGTTTCCCAAGCACTCAGTTCTTCCTCCCAGGTCTCCTGGACAGGAGAGATGCCTCCCCATCCTCCAGGCAGCACCGCACCACTAGAAAGCACCATGAGGCCTGACCCTAGTGCGGTTAGTGATGAATCTAGACACTCTCCATAGACTCCTGGGGGCTGCTAGGGACCTCAACTTGCTACTAAGTTCTTCCGCTTCCTTATGGGAGGGAGCAAGATCTATGAAGCACCCCCATAAAAGCACCATGCTAGATATGTGACATACCAAAGGTAGTTTCCCATATGTGGACTCAATACTGAGTTAAGTATTCTAGAGCACAGGCTGAGGAGTCAGATGGGCCTGGGACCAGCTTCCCCTCTACCACTTATTGATTACAAGACTGGTTAAATGACCTGACTTTATTAAAGTTCAGTTTTTCTTCTTTCAGTAAGTGGTAATTACAGTAGCAGCCACCTCAAAGTGTTGTGAGAAATGCATGAGTCAGTTGCATGTAGAGTATAAAGCTCTCTGCTCTGTGCTTAACAAGCAGCACACACTCCATAATTATTAGCTGTTATTACTAACCTGTTATCCATTTTCTTTCAAAATATAGTCACTGTAAGAGGAGATTTAATTGTTGTTGTGCTAGATACATAGTTTCTTTTTGTTTACATTTCTTGAGTCTGGGAATATTTCATTGGTAGATCCAGGATACATGAATGATGGGCATCATGATTTGAGCCCCTCCCCTCCCCAATTAGGAAAAATATCTCCAGATACCCTTATAGACAAAACAGGAAAAAAATGGGTTAGATATTTTAGGTAAATTTAAAATATTAAGTAACCATTCCCAATGAGTATTGATTGATGGAGTGATAGTAATTTGGATGGGAGGTTGAGATCAAGGGGTCTGATGATCCCACTATGCCAAATATTGGTCAAGCTGTATGTGAGGCCATGTGTTCAGTTCTCTGAGTTCTTCCTCACCTAGAGAGCGCTCTGCAGATGTTGAGCATGATGGAATGGAGAAAGCAGAGCGTATTAGCTCTGGTCCATTGTGTGGAGAAGATTAAGATACAATTTGATAGCTATCTTCAAATATTTTGGTAGCTTTCAGAAAGAAAGGAAGAACAGACTGATTCTCCATTTGCCATATAACACTCTAGAGCATTGTTTTTTAAATGGCAGTTGGCAACCCATTAGTAGAAATCAATTGAACAGGCTAAGCAGCATTTTAAATAAGTAAAAGAAAACATAATGGAAAATACCAGATGCAGCCAATCTAATAAGAGTAATTACTATCCCATACAACTTCTTAGTTATATTTATATTAAAATTTGTATGTGTGAGTCTCGATGTAAAATGTATCCTGATATTGGATCACAGTAAGAAAAAATGTTGAAAGCTCTAGAAGACACAAACACGGACAACTGGGTACAAGAAACAGAAAGTCAGGTTTTCCTTCCCTCCCTATAAAGAAACTGTTATAATAATGATCACCGCTTGGCAAAACCAGGTTTACTCAGGCAGGGGGACCCCCACACATACGTCACCCCTCTGGTGATGATCTAGCACAGGCTGAGTGCCAATGCATTACAGAAGGAGGGCACTGGTTATCCACTCCTAGGAGGATATGAAGATGTTCTGACTCTCCAAAAGAGAAAAGATTGGACCTGAGCTTCTGTTACAAGAGAGAATGGAAAAAAACAAAACCTTAAAATCCAGACTCCAGAAGCCATGCGGCCTATCCAGGAGAAGGAGTTGCTCTGTGTTTATAATGTTATACAAATGGAGCATGGAACAAATCCCTGGAGTTGTTTAGGATTTCTACTCTAGGAAGGATTAATTTCCAACATCCTTTTCTAATTGAGGTGATAAAAGAACTCAGACATCAGCAATCAGGTCTCATTGATAGAAGCACCTAAATGGAGTCCCGTGCGGATTGAATACCTGGTGATAGGAACAGAGCTGTGTTTTATCACGCCTCCTAACAGAGCAAACTAAAATCCAGTGCAAAGAACAGAGCATCCCCAGACGCTGCTACCTACACCTAGGGCTGCCAGATAAAACACATGACACCAGTTGCATTTGAATTTCAGAAAAGCAACAAAATTTCTCTAGTATAGTATGTTTCAAATATTGCAGAGGACATACATATACTTTTTTAAAAAATCATTTGCTGTTCATCTAAAATTAAACGTAACTGGGTATCCTGTATTTTTGTTTGCTAATTCTGACAAATACCTGCCCACCCAGGGATATGTCCCTATACCCGCCTTAGAGCATTCCTCAGTCTCTCATTTGGCAAACAATGTGGAATGTCAGCACCAAGGAGATGATAGTCCTAAAAAGCAACAATGATGCTAATGGAAAAAAGGAGTGAAATTCGAATGAACGTGGTATTAACAGCTTTGTCCCACTGAACCACCCCCCCGCCCCAGGCCAAATGTTAAGGACCTTTTGAGAGCAGGACAGATTCCATGAGGTATCAGGCCTGGCGCAGCATTTAAGGAAGGAGTTAATGGGGTTACATTCCCACTTTGTAGAGTTTCCATGCTAAACCCCAGGCACGGATGCGGGAGAAGATTCAACTTCGTTCACCTGTTCTCCGTTACTCAGCACTCAGTGGCGCGATCCCTACAGGAGGAGCTCACTGTGGTTCCGGGACTGCCATAGCTATTCTAAGACAGATATGATGCTGTTCCTGCCTGGTACCCTTGCTCTCTTGCATATTTGCATTCCCATATCACAGATGAGTAAACTGAGATCTACAGAATTTGGATAACCCACTCAAGGTCCCTGGTCAGTAAGTACCCATCAGCTTGGAGGAGCCAGAGCTCCACCTTGTAAATTTTCTGTTACTTGGTCTTTCTCCCTGCCTTAGGTCGTCACTTCTTTGAGGAAAGGATTGTGTCTCTTCACCCTTGGGCCCCCAAGCCTAGCCTGCAGTGCGTGGCAAGTTGTATGCAGGATTGTAAACAGGTCAGCCCATATTTCTACGGTCAGATAGACCTGACTGCAAATCACGGTTCTGCCAAGGATCTGCCACTGAGGATCAGGAGTTTGGGTTCTCATAACTTACTCTGGAATTGGGATGGTGGGTTAAGAACCCTAGCAGTGAAGAACAGAGCCGGGCTCAAGCCCTGGCTCTACCACCCACCAGGTGCGACTTGGCAAGTTATTTAACGTGTTCAGGCTTCAGTTCCCCATCTGTAAAATGAGGGAAATAATAGTACCTGCCTCACAGGATTGTTTCAAGATGACTGTCATAAATTTCTTAGCAAGATACTTAATACATGGAAAGCACTCAACAAATATCAGCTCTTTTTATTATAGTGCATTTAAAACTGCCATTTGAACTGGAGTAAATAAATTTTGGTTAACTACTGGCATAGGTATGGCAAGTTTTAAACATAGTTTTATTCAGGGGATCAGAACTTGGGGACAATAAACCCCATCAGGTAAATAATTTAGGGGAAACTTATTTTAAAAGAATTAATCAAAGGAGAATTTAGTCTTTTTATTATGTACACGACACTGAAAGAGTTCCCAGAAAAGGAAAGAAATATCCATGAGAATGTCATCCAGGGAGTGTGGGATCAGGGCTACCACATTCAGTTGTGTAAGCTGTTCACTGCACAAGAGTGCCAGGCTGAGAGAGTGAACGAGGCAGAAGTGGGGGGCTGAAATCTAGCTTGCACTCTACCCACTAAACTGGCAACCCTGTCTCTGCTCTTCATCCACTTGGAGAGGATGATTTTTTCCAATTTGTTCAAAGGCACCGTTTGAGATTGTGGTGGCTTTGGCTTTATACTTTTGTGGTTAATTTTTTCCCTTTTCTCTTCTTTCAGTGTCACTAGATGACCAGAAAAGGAGAGGAAAAATGAGATGGAGTTCAAGAAAGGAAGACATACCTGAAAGTGATGAGGGAAGTGGGGGGCAGGGAGGAGGCAGCAAAAATTGGATAGCATTTACTAAACCCTGGCCATTTGTCAGGCACTGTCCTAAGAGCTTTAGATGTGCCAACTCGTTTGATCCTATACAACATGGGGAGCCACTGGAGGTGAAGGCAGCGGGTGGTCACGTGAGCTTAACCCACACAAGGGTCGCACAGGACAGAAAAGAGCCTGGCAAACCCTAGTCCATAGCAAATGTTCAGAATCTGGAATCCCTCTTTTGAGTTTGGGGGGAAAATGACTTTTTGAGCCAAAAGGGAAATATGTTACATCGAGGACACAGTCTTAAGCTTTCTGGCTGGACAACCACCAAAGCTACAATAACGAACTTTTCTTTTTGGTCAACAGCCAGTGAATAATAGCAAACCTCTGGGAGACAGAAATGCCAATGCCCCGGCAGGTTACACATCCCAGCAGTAGACCTTCATCATTCAACTCCCCTTCAGCCCCGAACTTTCTGTAGGGTTCATTTCAGACCAGATTCTGCATCCACAGGTCCCTTCTCTATTCTCTTAAAAACCTGAAGTCTCCATAAAATATTTACTGTTAAACAGTGACCGGAAAGCAGCTATGGTGCCCACTGTTGAAAACAAAACAAAACAAAACCTCTGAGTTTGAAAATAAATCTTGCTACCAGGTGGTCAGTAATGTTGCCAACTCTGGATTTGGGGGTACAAAGGTCACGGGGAGAGGCGAATTAGGCAGAGATAAATATATATACATATTTGACATTAAAATAACCACACATGTGTGTCATGATGATGAATGTCTGTAACTAGCGAGCCTATAAGGAGAGCGTTTCAGCAGCCAGCACACAGCTAGAGACAGCAAAACCACCCCTGAACATCTGTTTCCCCCATTTTGCCAAAGAGCAGTCTTTTTTTATCCTTTTTTATAATTTGACCTGTTCCATTTTCTGGCAGAGGGCCCTAGGAAGGCAAGCACTGCTTTTTCTGTCCATATTCCAACTTAAGATGGGAAAAGGGAGGAGGGAACCAGAGCAGGAAGGGGGAGGAGACAGACACAGAGAAACCGAGGCACAGATGAGGCCAGGGAGGGAGACAGAGAGCAAGGGGTGGGGGGAGAAAGGAGGAGGAACACAGAGAGAGAGAGAACACAGAGATACCAAATCATTTTAATGTGCCCACCCTGAGCAAAACTGATTTGAGAAAAATACAGAGAGGACATATTCCAGAATGATCATCCAGTAAGAACGTGACCCAGAAATCATAACCACAGTACTCCTGAACAGATCAAGCTGGTGACTTAACACTCTCTAGATTCCAGTAGTGCTCAAAATCGATGAAATATTATTGTTCCTAGGTAGTCACATTGTGTTTAATAGTCAGGAGTAACTGGACACAGGCCTATATATTTCTAGTATAAGCATCTCTCTGGCAAGGAAAATGCCCTTCCCATTTTCCTGTGTAGTGTGTGTGTGTGTTTTATCCCATTATTCCGTATCTGCTTCCTTGCTCTTTCTTTTGTTTAGCCAAGGTAAATAACCACTTATCCCCCAGAATTTGTCATTTCCCTTTCCTGTTCCCTTCTCTCTCCCAACTAGAACAACATGAAATAAAGCTTCATCTCGTGGGCCACGCATGGCATCATTTCGCAAACAAACATCAGGAGCATGGCGGTGAATTTTATACCTGAGCCTGAGCCCACCTGTCCTTAGTTATGTTTTCAGATTCCTCTCCGAGCTCCTACCACTGTGCTCCAAATCACGCTGCTGCCGAGGTTTAGTTTCCTTTAGAAATAGCATGAGCACCATCACCACAGGGAAACCATCAGAGGTTTCCTGTCATAGGGACTCTAGGCTGTAATACGGAGCAGGGAGAGCAGGAAGTGAATGAAGGAAGAAGCTAGAAGGAGTTTTTCTGGTTGTTGCTTCAGATCCCATTATGGAAAATTCCTTTGGAGCCTAGTGATCGTCATTTGTTGGTCTAAAAACAAACAAAAATATGTGTATGTAGCTTTGAGCACCCACCCTTCATGCATATATGCAGCAAATATGTATAGAATGGTCATGTACTGTACTGTCAGGCCCTGGGCTAGTTCCTTCTACATAATTTATTGCATTCAATCCGCAACCAAATCCCCCTGGGAGGAGGGCAACCTGTATAGTCTCCTCCCCAGAAAACTGAGATTGGCTCTGGAGACAGAGATAATATTTTTTAAATTTATTTATTTATTTATTTACTTGAGAGACAGTATAGAGGGAGATGGAGAAGCAGACTCCCCGCTGAGCACGACCCTGGGATCGTGACCCCAGCCGAAGGCAGCCGCTTAACCGACTGAGCCACCCAGGCACCCCGGAGATTATATTTTTAATCAAGGTTTGCCTCTAACTAGCTGTGTGATTTGAGGAAGATCATTTAACCAGTGTGAGCCTCTGTTTCCTCCTCCATAATGTGAAAATAATTCCTTCTGCTCCCCGGAGTTGTTCTGAGGATGAAATGAGCTGATATCCCCAACCAGATCCATCATGGAAGAGACTGAGTTGCCCAGATTTAGGCAACTACACCAATGGTGGACTCTTCTGTGGCTGTTCCGTGGGAGCCCAGGAGGCCGGCCCACACCCTGCGGCAGGGTGAGTTTTCCTGTGAAGGGAATTGAATTTCCCGCTGTCAGTCATCTTGAGAGAAAGCTAAAAGGGGGTGAACACTCCCTCCCTCTTAGAAGCTATGCTTGGGGTTGGGTAGGAGGAAGGCAGATAGACAGGCTTCCAAGGGTGGAGCGATCTGGGGTGGATCCCAGGCAGGGGTGACTGGCCCTGGCTGTTGGGAGGCCAGCCAGCACAGGGCAGGTAGCCAGCCTGATCCCAGACTCTTGGTGGGTCTGGGCTTATGTAGCAATGAGAAGGCCCCGGACCCACTCTGAGGCTGAAAGAGCACAGAGAAGAGTGGTATCCTCACCCCTGCAGCCAGCAGAGGGTAGGACACCGGGAAGCCAGCCATGCTCGCAAGTGAACGTCAAGCCTCCAGGTTCTGGTATGAGCAGGGACGGCAGCAGCCATGGCCAGCATCGTGTGGCCACCGGTTTCTAAAGAACAGAGGACACGGAGCAGTTAACACGGTGTCCACGGGCCTCAGGGAGGTGTCTGGATTCTAGCTCCCCTGGCAAAAAGCTTAGAGCATCCAGAACTGACTGTGGATGCAAATAAGCACTCCTGAGAATTATTGGACATAACATTGGAGGGTAGCCTTTGAGAAAGACTTGATCTGGGCAGGCAAATCTTCAGAAGTTGATATATTTGAAGGCATCAATGTGGGTGACATGATTCAAACTCCAAGGCGGGAAGCTGAGTAGACAGTTTATACATGTAAAGTGCTCAGCACAGAATAGGTGAACAATAAGCCCAGCATCTTTCTCCTTATTCATCCCCATATAATGGAAAGGAAGAAACTTTGGATGGAGGATACATGTGACTTGGAACAGATTTGTTCACAAGTCTTGAGCCTTGTCGTATCCTCCTAACATAGGGTGGGGGAGGGCAGATGAGCGACAATATTATTTAATTCATAGGCCAAAAATTAAAACTCTCAGAAGGTTTTGACCATGCTTGAAGGTATCAGAGCACTTGCCTAGGGGCGTGAAAACAGTAAACGTTTAATGATGGCCGCTGCACTCGAGCATTAGTCCTTCAATGCATTCACTTCTCACCCCCGTGGTCTGAGGCCGGTACTATTATCATCCCCATCGTGTCAGCCAGGGCCCTCGCAGGAAATGGACCATGTGCCCGGATTGTGCCTGAAGAGGGTCTAATGAAGGCCCTGCTGACAACACTGTGCCGAGCAGGGTGAAGGGAAAAGAAGCCATGAAGAAGCCCCCTAGGGGCAGCCATAGTGGGGAGCCACTGCCACCCTAGGTCAGGAGAGGAGATTCCAGAATCCAGCAAGGTCTGATGCTAGGAGGGTGACTCTGGCTGGAGGAGCCGTGGCCTAGGACAACACAGCCTACCAGGAAGGGAATCAGCCCCCTGACATCTCTTTCTTTCCACTGCCCCCACCACCACCGCACCCGCATATCCTGCCAGTGCCTCCCACTGGCCCAATCCAACTGGAAGCCAGATAATACATTCCAAAAGGTATGTTTTTCAAGACACAGAGCAGAATGGCGAAGGATGGCAAGTGTGCCTGGCAGAGCACCAGAAAGTAGCTGATGCATGGTTTTAGAGATTAGGAAATGGAGACCTAGATTAAGTCATTTGCTCAAGGTCGTGAAGCAAGTAAAATTTAAGCCCACACAGTATGACTCCGGGTCCATGTTCTTAACCACCAAGACTGGGATCGAGTCCCACATCGGGCTCCTTGCTCAGCAGGGAGCCTGCTTCTCCCTCTCTCCCTCTGCTTGTGCTCTCTCTGTCAAATAAATAAAATCTTTTAAAAAAAAATTAAAGCTTACTAAGTATCCAGCACCTCTTTCTGCCTGCACCCTACCCAATCATTCCTCTGTTAACAGACTCCACTTTACTCCCACCTAAATTTCCCAGTCCTCTTGGAGCTGGGTATGGCCACCTGACTAAAGTTCAGGTCAAAGGATATAAGTGAAATGATGTGCCCAGCTTCGGGTTGTGCCCTCCGTTTTCCTCCTGTCTTTCCTATGGACTGGAATGCGGACGTGATGATAGGGGCTGAAGCAGCCACCCTAAACTGTGTGGAAGCAACACTTCAGGACATCAGAGCACAACAAAGCCACCAGAGCAGCACGGGACTGCTTAGCTAATGCTCTAAGTGAAAGAGAAACTAACTTGTTTCTTGTTTAAGTCACTGTCATTTTAGCCTTTGTTATAGCAGCCAAGCCTGTATCCTCAATAATACAGAGACAGAGCACCTCCATGGCCAGGATGTGGCCCCGTCATTGTGCTTTGAGCAATATGACTGATAGAGACTGCTGGTGATCACCAATATAATTGTTCTTCCTAGCACATTCTAGACTACATTTCCCATCCTCCTTTGTCTAGGTGAGGCTGTGGGACTAGTTCTCACTTTTGGAATATGAGAAGTGAGTATGTTACCTCCAGGTTGAGACAATTCAACACTAGACTATAACACAAGCAAGAAACACCACCTTGATCATGCTGAGCCGCAAACTCATCTCATATCTAAGGAGGGCAAGGGGGTAGGTTGGTAAACATTTAAGTTATTATTTTAAAGAAGTTACACAAATGTTATCATTTATTCTAATAAAGTCCATAGACATCCTGCTTGAATGAGGAAGATAAGAGTTACATAACTAAACTCCTTCTCACGGCCCTCAGTGGAGTTAGCCCTGGTGGCTCCCGAGAATGCTATGTTCAAGAGCACTCCTTTCAGGACTCGCGGGGAAGTTCACAGGGTCTGAGCACAGACAGCAGCAACTGCGCTTACTGAGGCATGCCAGCGGGTCAAGCAAGCCCAGAGGACAACACATTAGGAAAAGTGAAGGGAACATGGGACCTGTCTGCTTTGGGATGGTGGGAGGGGATTTGCGCCCCATTCTTGCTAACGTCCAAATTGTC
The DNA here is from genome assembly GCF_009762305.2 of Zalophus californianus. Lineage (NCBI taxonomy): Eukaryota > Metazoa > Chordata > Mammalia > Carnivora > Otariidae > Zalophus > Zalophus californianus. The sequence goes on from NC_045605.1 coordinate 37,984,555, forward strand.
TAAAATAAGCATGTGTTACTTTTACACTGAAAAACGGTTTTAAAACTTTGACTTTTAAGAAAGGTAAAAAATAAACTGGATAAGCTAAAGAAGGAACAAAGGAGAGAGCTATAGGGCACAAGTCAAAGGATGCAGTCCCCAACACACAGTTATAACAAGCAGAGGGGCCAATCTTAGAGATATGTACCTGAGAAGACAAAGCATCCCAAGAATGACCCTCATTCACTCATTCAACAAGCATTTACTGAAGCCAGGCCCTATGTGACAGCAAGATTTACAAAGAACAAAGTGGCCACCATCTAGTGCAGTAGCTCACAACCTTGGCTATGCACTGGAATAACTTGAAATTTTTATTTTTTTATTTTATTTATTTTTTAAGTAGGCTCCATGCCCAGTGAAACAACCCCGAGATCAAGCCCTGAGCTGAAATCAAGAGTCAGACGCTTAACCGCCTAAGCTACCCAGGCACATTGGAAACGTGATTTTGAAAAAGCACACTGCTAAAACGCTGATGTTTGGGGCCACACTGCAGAAATTCTGATGTAACTGGTCAGGGTGAAGGCTTGGTCTCGGCACTTTTAATGTGCAGGGTGGACAACCACCAGGAGGATGTGACACAAGGGCTTAGTGCTGAAAGAGGGGTAAGAGAAAAGGAGAAGAGGGAAGGAGAGCATGCAGGCACAGGAAATAGAGCTGAGGTTAGGGGACCGCCCCTGGCTCAAATATAACTAGAAAGTTAGAGCGGGTGGGGGTGATGCAGATCACGGAGGTCCTCCCTTGCCTAATCAAGTACCTATCCTCCAGGTTGGGGGGGGGGGCGTCAATCAAAGTTACTAGACAGGGGCAGACATGGTCACATCTGGGTTCATCTCAACTCTCCAGGCATTCCTTCTTACCCGCTCAGATGGCTAGCACTTCTGCCCATGGATGGGACTATAGAAAGGCAACGAAGAGGTGGGGGCTTTGCCTCCTCAGAAAATGGCACCACGACAGAGAGGGGGCTTATTTCTGGATTCTCCATCATAGGCAGCCTTCAATACGGCACTCATCTAGAGATAGACTCTTGTCTCTACTGCCTTTCCAAAACCCCCTTTTTGTGTAACTTAAATTTAATTACACGATCTTGCTGCAACACTGAGAACAAACCCACTAAGGGGCCAGTGTAGTTCATTTGGAGACTTAGATGAAAATTTGGAGGTGAAACTGACCACCATTCATGCCACAAGAAAGTAGTAGGGTTGCCACCAAAGGCCTCAGATGGAAAATCATTCCACGTGCTACTTCAGGGACAAATTACTAAATAATTCAATTGACCCGATCACCATCCCTGAGTATCTGTTTTTGTAGACCAGGTAAGTGGCAGAGAAATTTCTAGAAATAAAAATGGTATTGGTTAATCAGTGGGACAATTGATAAGAGCCATTCTATCCTTCAAACACAGGAAATAAGTACTTTTCAAATGAATAATAATAATAATAATAATAATAACAGCGGCAAGCACTTCCTAAAGACCTGCACATGGTACTAGGGCTTTACAGACACCATCTACAACATCCATGCAAGGTCTCCATTTGGGTTGAGGAGATAACTGAGGCTCAGAGCAGTTTAGTCTCCTGCCCAAGGTCACAAGGAAGTGCAATGATAGAATTCACACTAAGTTTTTGTTTGTTTTTTTGGGGGGGAAGGGGCAGAGGGAGAGAGAATCCCAAGCGGATTCCATACCCAGCAGGGAGCCCAACTCATACTCCATCTCAGGACCCTGAGACCATAACCTGAGCCAACATCAAGAGCTGGACGCTTTAACCGACTGAGTCACACAGGCGCCCCTCAAACTAAGTTTTTATGACGTCCCTCTACCTCTTCTTCAGGTCCCTAATGTTCTGGCCAGGGGTTGATTCTGTGTTCATCTGTGTTCCAGAAAGAATGGCTGCTTGACAAGCTCATCAACTGCTGTAAGAGGCATTTTTCCCACTGTGCTTCTAAGAAAAGCACCAAAAACTATCATGACTCTTTCCAAGGGAGAAATAAATGCCAGCTTCCTCTTTGATCTGAGCAGCATGGAAACAATGCAGTCGCATCCAGTGAGCTGCTCTGTCAAGGAGAGAATACCCCTTTGGAGACACCATGCACTCGAACAGCATGGCACATGAATATAAATAATAAATACCCATAGCTTATGGCTCCTCGCAGCATCTGCATGACACCTGAGAGGTCACCTGGCACAACCCCAGCTTCTCAAAGATGAGAAAACAGGCTAGTTACCAAATCTATTAAGGATGATGAAGCAGTGAGAACCCTGGTGTCAGGCTGCCAGACTTGTGTTTTCAGAGCCCAAGAGGGAACCCCAAGGTTCCTGTAAGGCTCTCATCTCCTCATGAGAAACTGGGCATTTCCCGCAGGGGTACTGAAGAGAAAGAAGGTTGCCTGCTTATTCTCTACCACTAATTGGAAGGGCTGCCCCTATTTATCAGTGTCTCAGCACTGAGGGCAGTCCAGTCTGTTGCTCCCGGAAGTAGTTATGGAAATGAAAGAAGGTCAAACACCTGGGCCTCTCTGGTACATAAATCATTCTGTGAATGCAAACCAAATTTAGGAGTTATACAGGTGGCTTCTCAGAGCAAGGAATGCTCAGCCTGCCACTGCTTATGCTTATCTATAATTTAAGAGAACCAAAGAGCTTCTGTCACAGTGTGGAGTGCTGATGGTGGTGTCACTAATACACAATTATACACGAGGGGAGCAGATCACCAAGAATGTGCCTACTTAATAAATCACTTCCTGCAAAGCTACGGTTTAGATGGCATTTTCATTTCATAAAAGGATTCACTATAGTGAGCCTTTAAAAGCTAGTTTTGGTTATGCATTTAATCTATGATTCCATTTACAGTGATAGGATTGCCTCACAACTTGTCAGAAACACAGCTTCTGAACAAAACACGTACTGTCTCCTGCCTCAGACTGCCATCCTTGATCCAGACCTATTTTGGGTGCCGGGCTCAGGGAAATGAATGGAAGTCATTGCTGAGGTGGGATTTTACTTCAGGTGGAGTGGGGATGCGGTAAGGACATACATCCCAGGAGGAGAGGCTGACCAGAAACAAGGCTGAGAATGTTACTGTGGATCAACATTTTTCAACAGCTATCATTCCAGGCTAGGAGGGCAAGATTTTCAAGCTGGTGATAAGAGAACAGCAAGGACAGATTTGACAGCCCAGATTGTTAGCACCTAAACTAAACCGGAAAGTGAGGGAGGGGGAAAAAAAAAGAAAGAAAGAAAGAGAAAGAAACCAACCACAGAGCCACCGAAGTGAGACTGGGTGGCAGGAATATTTAGAGGGATCCTGACGATGCAAATTTCCTTCCCTCCGCACAAGGAAGTCTGTCTGTGACAGGAGTGTGGCAGTTCACCCACCACAAATCTACACTACAGGGACAGGCTCCACATAGGTGGATGAAATGCCCTATTCCCAGACACCTACAGGCTGAATGAGGAGCAGAAACCAGGGAGGAACGCAGCTCCCTGGTGGTGACTAGACCACCCTTTGGGGCCCTCGACTTGGTTACATTCAGCTTAGGGACGACCCTCACGATGTCCTTCTCAGGCAAGGCACTTAGCTAGGCAGAGCCAGCCACCGGCGCGTCCTTCCAGGCAGGATGAGCCCGGCTGCTTCCAGAGGCCCCAGGCCGGGAAGTTTGCTGTCCCTTGCTCCTCAGAGCAGCACCATCGACGTGGGGACACACACACACACACACACACACACACACACACACACACACACACGCCACATTTGACACTTTCCCCGCCACCCCAAAGCACACGCACCAGCAGCACCATCGACCTGGACACCCACCCCCCCCCCACACACACACACGCCACATTTGACACTTTCCCCGCCACCCCAAAGCACACGCACCGAGAAAAGGCCGGTTCCCGCCGCGAAAGGAACATGACCCCAGGGAAGTGTTCCGTGCCCCCTTCCCTCCTCCCCTGCGGCGGATTGTGTCTGGGCACCCCCAGACTCGAGGGTCTCGGGCGGAATTCCGAGAAGAAGAGGCAAAAGGGCTAGACTTACCTAACTCCTCCGGGCTGTAGGGCGCGGGCGAGGCTTCCACAAACTCACTGTCTGGAGGAAGAAAAAAAAGCAGAAAACAAAAACAGAATCGCAATCATTCAGGGCAGATCGATCAAACATCTGTTACCGCGCAGGTCCCTTAGAAAAGCGCGGGTTTCTCTCTCCCAGAGATGGGATTCCGTGAACCCGGGGGCCAGGCGGGGTTCGGGACACCCGATCGAAGGCGGATAAGAAATTGCCAAAGAAACTTGCGGGGACAATTCGGGCCGGGGACCGAGCGTCTCCCAGGCTCCGGGCAGGTGCGCGCCAACTTTCCGCGGGTACGACCCCGCGGGTCCCCGGGCTGGGCGCAGCCGGGCCGCGACCTCATCCTCTGCCCTCAGTCCGCGGGGCGCATCGCTGCGTCCGCCCGGCCTCGCGTCGACGCCCCAGCGTCGAGAAGCCGCAAAGTTTCGCGGCTGGTCCCGGAGGCCCGCGGGTAAGCGGCAGTGGCGGCGGCGAGCTCCCCGAGCCCACCAGGCCGGGGGCCCCGTGCGCATCCCCGCCGCCGGTTGCTAGGCGACCGCGGCCGTCACGCTCGGCAGCGGCGCGCGCGCTGCCTCCCAACTCCCTGTTGGAGGATGTCCTCCCCCGCCCCCACCCCCTCTGACCATTTATTAAAAACTGGAGCGTAACCAGTTCTAAAACGATTCCTGCCTTCTTGTATGACGTCTGCCCTACTCCGATGCTTGGAAAATCGTTTGTTCCGGGCTCCTCCTGGGGAGATGCAGGATTTTCAGAGATTGCATCTGTCTTGCACCAGGCGAGCAGGAACTTTGAGTGCCCCCAAACGCCTCCTTCTTTTTGAACCTGAAGCCTAACTGCAGTCCAAGCAATATTTCCTCCCCTTAAGAGACCACCTGGTTCAAACAGATGGCTCCATTTCACGGGTAGGAAAACTGAACCTCCGAAGTTAAATAACTTAGGGATAGGAGTGCCCCCACTGTGATTGTGTGTGTGTGTGTGTGTGTTTGTGTGTGTGTGTGAGAGAGAGAGAGAGAGAGACTGAGGAGAGCAGAGCAGTGCTCCTCCTACTACATAAAGAGTTGAGTGGTTTCAAATACAGGATGTAGATGACAGAAGTTATGATCCAGGTCCTGAAGTAATTCATATTAGATTGTGGGAACTTCCCTCTCTGGGCCCTCGGCCTGAGTAACTTGGGCAGATGCAGTTTGTGTTTTCCCCCAGGACTGACTGACTGTTCTGCCTGGGACAGCTCTGGGCTTTAGGGATGTGCTCTGATGCCAGGAGGAGTCAAGAGGAAGGAAGGAGTAAACCTGGGAAATGGTTGTCCCTTCTCCGTCCTTGTACTTGGAGACTGACAGTGGGAGTCAACAGTCTGGGCAACCTCTGGGGAGCCGTCTAGTCTCAGAGCGACCGGATCACCAGCTGCAGCAGCCTCAGGGCCCCTGGATCTGTGCCAGTGTGCTCCAATTCTGTAAACACTCAGCCATCTCTGGGTTTTCCACTGTCAGCTTTGGGTTTACAAATTACCTGAGAGGACAGAATGAAGCCACTGTGGCCAGCCATTGCTCAAGGAAGGAGGGATGCCGGGAAGGCGGGGTGGGGCTTCGTCACTGAGCCGCCTAGCCTCTCTGTCCTCTTCTTTCCCCCCACTCCCGACAATCGGAGCTCCCAAATCCAAGAGGTGAATGTGCGGGGTGAATGTTTGTAGGTGTCACTCCAACCTCTCCCACCTCCTAAAATCCTCCCGTTTGCGCTCAGGAATTCATGGTTCATCACCAGCACAATCTACTTCCAGCATTGTCTCCTTTCCTTGCCCTCCTCCATCTATCGCAGCTCCCTGCTCTCACAGGGACACCATCCATAATCTCAATGTCAAGTACTCTACTCTCCACCCACCACCCCCTACCTTTCCAGTCTACTGTTATCTTAATCCAATGTCTCTTTGAGCCTTGCAGCACCTATGATTTGCTTATGCCATGACCTTTTCTCTGTCCCTTATTCTCCTCAGGACCTCTCTTCCTCCTTTATCCACCTTAGTTTCTGGGTTCTTTATTATCTTTTCTCTTTTACATACACCTTCAGATTCATCTTCCCTCACCCCCTCTCTCCATACTACTTACACCTTCAGATTCATCTCCTCCCACCCCCTCTCTCCATACCACCCACCTGGAAAAACCACAACACTGATAAAATCGGATTCTCTACTTTCTATCGGTCAGCACGCGGCTAAACACGATTGGAGAAGCACAGCATCACGCCTTATTTCCAGTGCATGATTACTGACCTCAAGTGGACCTGTGTACAGCCCAGCCATCCCTCTCCATTTGCCTGCACTACTTCTCCTTCTCCTCTCCTGTTACCATGGGTGAACCATCTCTGCTCCATCTAAGGACACATCCTCCTTTGTGGATCAGATCCTGTCCTCTCTCATGTGGCTTTTCCCCCTTCCTACCTAAATTACCCTTTTCCTCTGTCCTAGAGCATTCGCCTCACTATACAGACATCCTACTACGTTCACTCTTCCTTGACGCCACTTCCCTCCCCAACTACCGCCCCCAATTCTCAGCTGCCCTCTACAACAAAACTCATCAAAAGAATTGTCTATGCTCCTTGTATCCACTTCTTTCTTTTGTTCTTAAAGGCAAATAAGTTTCTAGTTCACCACTCTTTCAAAGTAGCTCTTGCCATGGTCAAGACTGCCTTTGCCATTGCCACTTCCAATGGTCAGTTCTTGGTCCCAATAGTAGCTTTTGATCCACTGATCGCCTGTGTGGATGGACTCAGGTGACTCCATCTCCATCTCCATCTTATTGAGAAGCAATTAGTCTTTGTGTTCTAAGAGAGATGATCTATGGAGGACCTTGGTTCTGATGTCAGTTCTGCTACTAGTTAGTAATTTAATTTCTGCAAGCTTTAGTTCCTCTAATAATGGAAATAATAATCACACCCAACTCATAAGGTTGTGTGGTCAGAGTGCAATAAATTAATGCACATAGAGCCCCCAGAAGAGACACTGTCACATTGTGAAAATCAGGTAATATATTAGTTATCTTTGGATGGCAAGCTCCTTTACAGCTGAGAAAAATGGGCTCTTTTCTTACTTTCAACAACTTTGAGTCGCTGCAGAGTATGCTTCAAATTAAGGGCAAGGTCACATTGCCCTGACTTTTAGTTGTGTTCTGAGTTGGCTTGTAGGTTGGTTAGATGGTGGTGGGAGAAGGTTTTTCCCAGGGAAAGAGCAGAATAAATGTTCTACTTGGCGGTTAGGTTCTAGAACCTGCCAAACTCTTCTGCCTCACAATAGCATCCCCTTCAATTTGTTCCTATAGATGGATGCTTTATAAGCCAAGAAATTTCCTTACAACACTTCAGTTATTTGAATTTCCTAATCACTTGAAGGTTAATGAGAAAATATGTTTCTCGTTTCGATATTTGCCATTGGAAAAAAAATATGATTCCAATTTCCTATCTTAGGAAGCAGAGCAGAGCAGACAATAATATTTCCTGTTACTCAAACAAACATTTATGGGGCATTGACCATGCTTCCAGGACTGTGCTAGGCGCTGCGGTTGCAAAGGTGACCGGAACAGGCTCCCACCCTCCCGTCGCTTCCCATCTAATAAGGGATCGGATCCATGACAGAGGATCTTACGGAACCTCAGGCAGTGTCCAAAGTGCCTATGTCTGCTTGACTTTCATAGCCCTCTTATAAAGAAATGATTCTGCCAAATGGTCACTTATCTATAAAGGACAGTTGCCCAAGCTTACAGGTTGGAAGCTCAGCTCTGTCGATTTTTAGAAGGCACTCTCAGGGATGTTACTAAACCTCTGAGAACCTTGGTGTCCTGACTTATTTCCCTGGATGGTCGGAAGCAAACCAGCAAAGTCTGGGACAGGTGCTTAGTAAATGTGACTTTCTCTCCAACTTAGAGGGCCTGACCATGCTGGGTCCCCTCTTTTGACTGTTCTAGAAGGAGAGCAATCCTCATGCACCATGGTTATCTGCAGACAGGAAGACGAAGTTCCTCCTCCTATTTCTAGGGCAGCACTTATTAGAGAGAGGGACATGTGGGGAGAAAGTGGCAAGGAGGAAATATTTCTGGGACTCAGGTTTTCCATAGAAACGGATTACAGAAGGGGCTAAGATCTAATATCCACTCTTACTATTGCTTGCTACATCGGGAGTTGAATGGGTTTTGGGAGCTAGCCTGGGAACCCAACCCCTAGCTTTAATATTCATATGAATATATATTCATATATATATAAATTATACCAATAATACTAAATTATATTAATAATATATGTCCAAGTAAAGGAAAAATTACTCAGTACAGATGAGTATAAACCAAAAAATGAATTCCTCTTTCCCATCCTATCCTGGTCTCCATCCCCAGACTGACATACCATCCACAGCTTCTTGTGTGTCCTGGGAGAGAATTTTTTAGGCATATTCAAATGTATATATGAGTTGTTTAAACAAGTTACAGATCATACTACAGATTCCAAATTTAAGGCAATGAATTTCTAAGTGAAGTTTCGGTCCAACTCCAATCATAAGCTGGGATGTGACTATTTTCTGCTTAGTAGGGCAAGAGAGTATACAAAAACCAGAGGGAAAAAAGGTCCTATCCACCAGCAGAAAACAGTAAAATTTTGAACAAAATGTAAACATTGGAAGGATGATAGTTCAGTTATCTGGAAAGCTCCATTAGGACCCTCATTCCTTGGCGAATGAAGTATGGTCATATAGCAACATTAGCTCTAACTCTAGGGTCTAAGGAATTCTTAGCTCCATCTCTCAAGCCAAGAGCACACTGCAGATGCTTTTGGGGTGGCTAGAATAGTGCTCTGAGCACAATGCCCACCACTAATACCCTGCTGAGTGGGCAGGGGCTGCACTGTGGCCAGGCTATGCCCGCTGCAGTCTGGGAATGCCATCATCCTCTAGCCAACTCTGCCCACAGGTGGCAGGGCCTGCTTTGACCATAGGCTCTGCTTGGGAGGAAAGGCCACAGACTGCACCCCTGTTGTTTTCTCCGGCTCCTCTGACTCTGGGATCCCAGGGGCTCTACAACTCCTGGGTCATTGGAGAAGAGGAGGAGATGAGAGTCTCATGCAGGTACGGCTTCTTCCTCCAAGAAATGCACAAGGGGCTAAATGCCACATGGGGAGACTTATTTGCAGCTAAAGTATGTTATCAATTCCCTTTGCAAGAAAGAGCTGTGCAAATTCCATAATAACAAGTTTGAACAATAGCCAGAGGCCGCTCAGATCTGTCCACAGCCTTCCCAACCTCAGCCCCTGGAAGGACACCAATTTCAAGCACGAAAGACAGAAAGAAGTGGGTTGAGCCCTCCCTCTGCCTTCTTCTCCTCACTGGCCATTGCCCTTTGCTCATCTTCTCGGCAGGAGCCTTCTGTCTCTTGGAGGCCCTCTGCTAGTTAACAGCAGAGCAGCCGAGAAGCAATGCCCGCCCTCCCCGCCCCCCCCCCCCCCCCCCCCCGCTTCTCCCTGGGGAGCGTGGGCAGGACTGATTTAGGAGCGAAGAGTGGGGCTGTGGCTGCCTGAGCACAGCATGACTCTCTTCTGTTATCCAGTCTCTTATCTGTGTCCTCTTAGGACAGGCCAACCAAGGACAAATATATGCCCACCCATAAGGTTTCGTCAGAAAGAAATTTGCACTTAACTGGTCACAGCATTAGCTCCAGAGCTGAATCGGCCAGTCTCCCCTCCTCCTAGGATTTAATACATGTATATATATTTAATATATGTATATGTATATAAATATATATGCATTTTTAGCACAACCCAACTTCTTTATAATTCTTAATGAGACGGAGGAAGAAAACATAGTTGCTTTATTTCCCTTAAATGAAAATAAAAACCTCAGATAACTGTGTTAAGTGTTTTATAGCTTCCAGAAGAAAGACACGGGCTCTACGGGAAGAGTAGTTAACTATCTCACACCTGAGAAAGAGTCATTATCTTTAGCAGAAACGATAGAAGCCAAGAGGTGGTAGGATACTAAGTCTGCCAGGAAGTCAAGGATTCATTTTGGTAAAGATGTTAAATTAGTTCTCGGAGAAAGCCGAATGCCAATGCAGTAGGCGCTACTAACAAGAGCAAGGTGTTTCATGAAATACATAAACAAATTGTATCCATCCAGCCCTCCAGGATTCCTATTACTAAGTATGGAACAGAGATGGAGACTTAAAAGACTCCTCACTCAACATCGTATCAAAGGAAATAAACTCTGGCTGAGCCGAGAAGCTACTGGAAGGTGTATGTGGACATGAATCAGAATAAAGAACCATTCCAAAAATACACACAGAAAAAGGTCCCTGCAGAGGAAAAAATCATACACTTCCAACTCGCACTCAGTTGGATCTATTGAGTGAAATCAGACAAAATACCCTGTGTTAAGACTGGAAGGGGGGGAACATTTGCTGCAATTGAAGTCTCTGACCAAACCATTAAAAAAGAAACCCATTGGATGCATGTGAGTCTCTGCTGAGACATGGAGACCTGCCCCATCTCAAATATTCCACCTGAGTTTCCTGGACTGAGGCCTGAGAGGAACTGTCTTCCTTCGGAGACTGCAAATAGCCCGCTTGGCCTGTGCGGGGCCTCTCTTCTTCCACCTTGGAATGGTTTTTCCAAGAAGCCTTAGCCCTAGCAGTGACATAGCATAGGTGCTAGAAGGAGGAGAGGAAGCCAGGGCCCTCGTTTTGCCACTAGTCTTTGGTAAGTCTCCAGACCTGCCAGACTGTGAGCTCCTCTGGGAAATGTAAAATGAAACAACATTTATGGCACTTGTTAAAACAAATGCCAATAGAGAGGATTGTGGGTAACAGATTCCATTGTGTTAGTCACCATATGCAAGGGGAATAGGCAAAAAAGAATCGAGGCTCACAGAAAGGTTGAGATGCCAGATGGTGTTGTCCTTTGAAGCAGACAGACAGGGGCGCCTGGACGGCCCCCTCAGTTAGGCGACCGACTCTTGGTTTCGGTTCAGGTCGTGATTCAGGGCTGTGGGATCGAGCCCCACGTCGGGCTCCGCAGACAGTCTGCTTGCAGATTCTCTCCCTCTGCCCCTCCCCCCACTGTCTCTCTCTCTCAAATAAATAAATCATGAAAGAAAGAAAAGAAACCAACAGACAAGGAAGTAGAATGGACATGGCATAGCCTGGCAATAGAAAGACCTGTGTTCGAATGCAAGCTGGACTGGCATTTGCTGTATGAGCTTGCCTCCCCGAGGCTCAGTGTCCTCAGCTGCAAAATGGGGATATGTAATAACGCCTCGATGGGATTTCAGTGAGAATTTACGTGCAATCAAATAATGTCGGTGGCAGCGCTGGACACACACGCCGTCCCCAGAAAAAGTTCCTCCTTTCCTTCCTGACAAATGTTAACACTGTCCCTGACCTTGAGGGAGACCGGAAGGCAAATCTGTTCCTTCCTGGTTTTGTACCCGTGAGGGGGGCAACACCACAGCATTTCTACCAGGCTCCTGGCCTCTCCTCCTGCCAGGTGTGGGTTCTCGAACTTCCTGCCTCTCTCCGTAAGCAGGTTGAGTCCCCTGGGAAGAATGGAGGACAGCAGGATTCCCAGAGAGCTGCTGTGAGCACATCTGTAACAGGAAGAAGTGCTGTGGGGGTTCGCTAAGAAAGGCAGCAGGGGCCGCCCCTCCTGCACCAAACCCCCACACGTGCGATGAGGCAGCTGGCTAATTGAAGGAGCTGCCGGATCGGCTGGTGACGTCACAGAAACAGAGCTCTGGCCAAACCCCGGCCCCCCTTCTGTTGGACGTGTCAGGCACTACGGACAATTCCATTTGGAAAATGTGTTCCAGACCTTTACAATAAATTTGAAAAACCACCCGCCCAGGTCCTGGAGGGTGTCTTTAGGAGTGTGGGAAGCAAGTGTGGCGGAGGGACTTTCCTCCAGAAACTCCATTTCACCCCCAGACATCCTGGGCTCTCCTTGCCAGCTTCCTGGAGGCTGTCCCTTTCTAATGGCAGCCCGAGATGCCCCGAGGATAACTCAGAGGCAGATGTGGTGTGGATCTGGCCCTGCCTCCAGGGTGATGACTCACCAGGATGACAGAGCCTCCCTGGCAGATAGCATGGTTCTCAGAGGACTCCATGAAGCCAAGAACAAAACCCCAAGGCTTGGACACCTCCAGGACTTTCCCTAGGACTTCGCTAGAAATGGAAACTCTCTTAGCCCACGCTGGGTCTCAGAAATGGAGCTGCTGGTACCAGCCAGTGGTGGGAGAGCGGGGAAAGGCCCAGGGCATGGAGGAAAGATGCTCAGAAGCAGGTGGGTCAGCGCCTTGGCAATGCATTACCTCGGGTGGCAGGAGGAGGGTCTTGGATGATAATCCACACATTGCAACAGCACTGTTGATTTTCTGGCCCGACTCCCGGCCAGGGCTCTTTTCTACTATGACAAAGAAATAACCAGCAATAAAAATCTGTAATTGGCCCACTGGAGTCTTAAACCGAGAAAGCAGAGTGGGGAGTGTTGGAGGGTAAAGTGAGGGGCAATAGCCTATTGTGCCTTGGGGGTCAAGCAGATCTAAGTTCAAATACCCACTCTGCCATTCAGCAGCTGAATGACCTTGTGCAAGCCTCGTGTCAGCCTCTTTGCGCTCAGTTTCATTTATAAAATGAGAATAATGCTGTAAGAATGAATTGAGATCATCTATACAAAAAAGGCTCAGCATAAGGTATGGTACAATGTATAAATGACTGGTTTGTTTTGTTTTTTGGGTTTGGTGTTTTGCGCTCAGTTTCATTTATAAAATGAGAATAATGCTGTAAGAATGAATTGAGATCATCTATACAAAAAAGGCTCAGCATAAGGTATGGTACAATGTATAAATGACTGGTTTGTTTTGTTTTTTGGGTTTGGTGTTTTGTTTTTTGTTTTTGTTTTTGTTTTTGTTTTTGTTTTTGTGATTACTCCAAATCTGACTTAGCTTTGGCCCAGCGGGGCTTCTCCATTATTTCTGAGTGCAAGTTCCCATTTTGGTCCCCTCTCTAGTCCTCTTGGGACCTGAGCCCTTTCCCTGAGCCCCAGTCCAGGCTTCTGAGAACCACCCTACTACCGGCTGCCCAAAAGGAATTCCAAGGTTCTGCTACATTGATTCTTTGTCACGGTGCTTCACCCACATACCACTGCACTACTATGCTGTGTCTCGGACACCTCCATCATCGCCTACTGATTGTCTGGGCAGGGACCACATATCATGGTACCTGTCACCCACTAAAGCTAAGCTCCTCCAGCAGCCCCAGAAGCTTATCCCTTATCTGAGAACAGGGACTCCCCATTAGGCAGATCTAGTACACAGGTCCCCTTCCTACTAGCCAGCCATGCCCCGAAGACGGCAGATACAAGACAAGGGTGAACTCATGGGGGGATGCAGTGGTTTGCGGAGTTGGTCACAATAAGCAGTTTTCAGCCACCGGTTTGTCACAGTGATACTGAAAGCTTCTAAAATTCTATGATGGGGGCTTCTATCGCTTAGGTTACAAAAGCACCGGTAGACAAAGCACACCTACTTCCTTTTTCTCCTCTGCCTGCAGACTTTGGCGAACCAACCTGGAGCCGGGAAGGAAATGCCAGGGGTGTGCTGAACATCCTGAGAAGTGACACCTGGGGCCAAGGGGCTTTTGTGCAGAGTCCAGTTGGGTTAGCACCATTGAAGATGGCTCTCAGGGAGGGTAGAGATACCCAGGGGACGTGGTCCTGCCCACAGTTCACTCATGGAGGCACCCAGCCAGCCCGCCGGTAAATATACATGCATCAACCATTTGCCAGGCTGCTTGTGAAAGGGATGCAGAAGTGAATTAAAGCGAGACTCTGCCTCAAGAAGCCCACAGACTGTCCAGGATAGGGACCATCACGACACAATGGGATAGGCACCGTGACCCAGGAATCTGTTAGTTCTGAGGTAGCGCTGGGGTCGGGCCTCTCGTTCAGACCTGGGTAGGGTGGGAGGCGGGGCAGGAAGAGACCCTAGAATAGATGAGGTCAGCTGAAGCTTCAGGGATGGGTGGGAACCTGCCGAGCAGAAGGCAAGTTGTAGGAACCGCCCATGCAGAGGCTCCCAGTCTGTGCGAGCGGGATGTATCCAAGGTTCCGGAGGCATTCAGTACAGCAACGGAGGGAATTTGTGTTTAGTAGTGAACAGCAGGAGACGGGTCTAGAGAGGCAGGCAGAGGTCTGATCAGGAAGGACTGTGTGCTGAGCTAAGGAGGTTCCACTATATTCCATGAGTGGTGAGGAAATACTGGCATAAGAACCTCTAAAAAGTGGCAAGGGGGTCGGCGTGACAGGGCACAGGAGAGAACAACTGTTGCCTTTTGGCTGAGCTCATCCGAGTTTTCCCAAAGTGCCGACCTTCCCCATGGGCAATCCCCCATTGCGAGCCGTAGCCTTGGCTGGAGATGTACCCTGGTGCAGTGCCATGTAAGTGACCCCACGTTAGAGATAGGGCACAGCAGAGGGTGGCCTAGTGATCTCCATGCCTACCTTCCTCTCTGTGTTCCCTGTGCTTGGCACATAGGACGTGCTCAGTACTGGTTGAACAAATGAGTGAATGAACGAGCAACAATGGGAGGCATAAACTTACTAAAACCCTCATGCGAATGCATTAACCTCAGTGGCCTTTATCTCCCGAGCCACAGCATGGCTACTGCCGCCAATGTAGATATCCATTAGATTTGGGGGATGGTGGAGGGGTGGACTCTTAGACCTGAAAGAGACCCACAGCTCTGTATGAGGGTTATGGTTCTTACATTTGTATGAATGTTGTATGAACTATGAAAGCAACAACATCCCTATCACTTCACACTGAGCTGTGTTAATCAGACGCTATGCTAGGAAAAGGAAGGGACGGTGAGCTGACCTCTGTTTATACCGGTTGTATTCTCAATGCCACTTGAGTGTAGGTGACCCCACTTTAGAGATGGGGCACAGCAGAGGGTGGCCTAAGTGACTGCGGGGCTATTGAGAGGAGAGGAGACAAGATAAGCAGGAATACAGGGGTGTCTGGGGGGCTCTGTTGGGAGCATCCCACTCTTGATTTCAGCTCAGGTCATGATGTCAGGGTTCTGACTTCGAGCCCCGAGTTGGGCTCCACGCTCAGCAGGGAGTCTGCTTGAGATTCTCTCTCTCCCTCTGCTTTGCCCCTCCCCCCACTCGCACAAGCCCTCTCTAAATAAATAAATAAATAAATCTTAAAAAAAAAAAGATAAACAGGAATACAGTGCCTGACATATGTTAGGTGCTCAGAGGTGTATGACTAACCTCCTGCCCGGCTAGGGTTAAGGGCTCCGTAAAAGACAGCTTGCATAACTCATGGTCCTTATCAGAGCCCTACAAGATAGGCATTCTTACTCTCGTGTTAGAGCTGAGAAAACAATAAGCTCTCTCTGGCCATGCAGCTTGCAAGGAGGAAATTTAGGATCTCAACCCAGATCTGCCTGACTCCAAAGTCCGCTCCTCTCCTCTCCACCTGGCTGCTTTTGAAAAGACAAACAGCACGGGGCACGTACTGAGCACCACTGGGTTGACCCAGTGCGTGCAGGAGTCGAAGTGTATCAGGGTCATCAAAAGCAGCCATACCCCCTCTGGTGTTGGCAAAGGGATGAATTCCAGCATGAGACAACCACGTTCCTTCCTCCAGGGGCCATGTTTCACCGAGGTCCATACTTCCAGTGGACCCTCCTGTCTGTGCAGCTCTTGAATCAAATGGAATCTCCTGAAATAAATAATGAGCACAAAAAAGGGAGATGAATTACGCATTGATGCTCTCCTGGGAAGGAGAAGCTTTCTGGGAGGAAAGTAGTCATTTCCAGTTCATTATGTTTCTTTAGCGTGCAAAAATTTTTGTCAAGATTTGGGAACGGCCTGAGTGTGAGATCTTCCAAGAGGCTGCTCAAGTCCACGAATCATGGTTTCCCTCCCAATTCAGTTAACAGATGTTTGTGGAGCAACTACCACATGCCAGGCTTTGAGCAAAGAACTTAGTGTGTTGAGTTCTGCATGGTTTATAGACTTCTAGAATTCTAGGGTAGGATACAGTAGAATCTCAAGTTCATAAAAATAAATAGGTATCTACTTCTATATATGCCTAAAGCACAGATTAGAAAATTTTAGACTAGAAACCTGGAAGTTACTCCTAAGCCATTGGAATTATGAGTGCTTTTTCTTTTCTTTGGAATTTTCTGCATTTTCCACAATAAACATGCATTACTCTTATAGTCTGTAAAAGGTATACAATAAATATTATTTGAAAGAAAAATAGCAGGGCCAGGAAGGACGATGGAGGCCAATTTTCCATTTTCTCCTTGAATACCATGATAGAAAGTCACATGTCGTGAGGGCTCTTGGCTTTCATAAGAAGGTCTCTTCACCAGCTGCCTCAGAGAAGTCCAGTCTGGGCAAGCTTTACCTATATCTGGGAAGGTTACAGCTCCCAGCCAATCTCTGGCTTACATTTCAAGGAGATTTGCATAAAAGCTCTGCATGCAGCAGGTTCTCAAATGGACATGGCTGAATAACTGAACATGACTGATGGACTTAATCTAGGAATGCAGCAAGTGGGATATCTACCACGTCAGAAATCCAGTCAGCCTAATTAGGATGGGCACCGATTATCATTTGTTGTAATCAGACCAGCTGGCTTGATTTGGTCTCTAGAACACTGTGGAAAGTTGCCCTGCAGGTTCCCGCACTGCCCGCCCGACTGCAGACATTGCCTTGTTTGCCTTTTGGCTGTCTGCCTAGAAAAGTCTGGTACTCTTGGGAATTGCAGCGAAGACCCAAAAATCTCTCCTAAAACACCAGGAGGTACCAAAGATTGTACTATACGTTACTGGGCACTGGCTCACTAGGGATTGGTTTTCCATCCAAGCACCCAAAAGTTTTAGAAGGGAATCCTAGACCAGAGGGGATATAGCACAATGCCAGAGTAAAAACATTGGACTTATCAATAAATCTGGATTTTAGCCCCGTGGCTCGGGCACTACTGGGTGATTCTCGGCAAACCACTTACTCTCTCTGGCTTAATTTCCTCAACTGTAAATGAAGGAATTAGGACCAGATGTTGTCAAAGGCTTGTTCAGTCTTCCAAGACTTGCAGCCTATAATAATACGCTTTACATACAAAGGCAACCTATCCACCCCCATTAGTGGGTGGAGAAAGCTGTGTTATTTATCCATTGGCAAACTGAGACATGAGCCTGAACACGTGAGAGGTGGCTGATCAGGGCTAGAGATATCTGCCATCAGAACAAGACATGCTCTCTGTGCAAAACTAAAAACATGTCTGGAATGGAAATCCAATCCTGAGCCATGATCACGCGGGCATCGCCATTTAATCAAACGACGTAAGTATTCGACATCTTGTATCTTGGTATTATTAGCAATAATACTACATCCTTAAAAAGCAACATTTATTTCATTAATCCTTGCAGTATCTTTGAGAAGTGAGGTGGGGATTCTAATAGCTTTCTTTGACAAAAAATAGAGCTGTACTGATTAATTGGACAGTGGTTTCCCCACCTTCTTGGCCCAGTGGCCTAGGCATCCCCCAGCCCCCAGGAACCAGATTTGTAAGAGGATCTCTTCTGGATGTGTGAGGCTAGATTCTGAACAAACCTGAACTACATAGGTTCCCGTTGTTTCATTAACTTCAACCTACAAACCCTGCCGGTTTCTCTGATGCTTGAATTTCACAACCCCAGCTTGAGAAAGCCACACACAAAATGTGAAATGAAATTGCATCAAACACCAGTATTTTGAGGAAGACTTTGATCAATCACATCTGTTACTGACACTCTAACACCATCATTTCGGTCACGGGAAGCCCCAGAGTTGCTCGTGAAAGTGTGGGACCTAGAGAACATTTTCCAGGCCTCTGGCCATAACTTATTCAGGGTTTTCTAGAAAGCTTTGAACCTCTATCCAAGATTAACTCTCTCAAAGACTAAGTCCACGAAGAAGAAACTAAAAAGACAAACTGGGGTGTGAGGAAATAACTTCTCTAAAGGATAAAGTGGGGTGGTGTGAGTAGGAAAGCCTGTTGAAATCCTACAGTTGTAACTCTGACTTTGAGAAGCACTTTTTCAAAGAACCATCTGTATTCCCATGTTCACTGAAGCATTATTTCCAATAGCCAACATATGGAAGCAATGTGTCTTATTAATGAATGAATGCATTAATATGTTTTTTTAAGATTTATTTATTTATCTGAGAGAAAGAGAGAGAGAGTGCAGGGGAGGAAGGGCAGAGAGAGAGGGAGAGAGAAACTCTAGCAGACTTCTGCATTGCATGCAGAGCCCGACACAAGGCTCAATCCCAGGACCCTAAGGTCATGACCTGAGCCGAAACAAAGAGTCAGACACTTAACCAGGTGCCCCTGGATTAATATTTTTTATTTACACACACACACACACACACACACACACACACACACACACACACACACACGTAGTAAATCTGGAGGGCATTATGCTAAGTGAAATAAGCCAAAGAGAGAGACAAATTCTACGTGCTATCACTTATATGTGGAATCTAAAAAGAAAAAAAGTAGAACTCCTAGAAAAAGAGAATAGAAAAGTGGTTGTCAGGGCCAGGGAGGTGGAGAAAATAGGGAGAGGTTGGTAAAAGGGTACAAACTTTCAGCTGTAAGATGAATAAGTTCTGGGGGTCGAATGCACAGCATAGTGACTCTCATTGATAACCGTATTGTATAAGTGAAATTTGTTAAAAGAGTAGAACGTAAATGTTCTCACCATAAGGAAAAAAGGTAAATATGTGACTGATGGATAAGCTACCTAGATGGGAAGAATCATTTTACAATGTACACATGAATCACCACTGTACACTTCAAATATCTTACAATATTGTCAATTAAACGTCAATAAAGCTGAAAAAATACATAGAAAAAATAAAAAGAAGAACTAAATCACCTGCATCGTTGGACATTGGGGTCTATGGAATACCAGGATACTGTGAATACATAATTGATCTTTCATGAATATGAAAATGAATATGAGAAGGTTAATTGAATGGATGCGTAAATGATAATGACCAGTGTGTGCAAAGACCCTCGTCAGATATCAGACATTTGTTAAGCTGGCAAAGGAGACCTGCCTGCCCTGAAAGAGTGGTGTGGGGTTTTATGGACCTTTGGATCCAAGGAGGTTAGCTCTCTGACTCTCCGATGACCTTAAATGGACACGTCCTCCTCTCTTTTCAGAGCTGCCTCTAGAGCAAGCCATCTGCCCGGCTCCCTGAGCCAGAAACAGGCCACTCTTGATTGACTGATCACATCGCCCATCGGATCAGCCACCCTGCTTTATCCATCCTAACTCTCAGATGTCTCAAGAAGACATTTGCTTTGCTCTGTTCTCAGTTCAGCCACTATCATCTCCCACTGAGTGACTGCAACAACGTCAGTGGGTCCCTGGGCTACCTTTCCTCTGATCTGGTCTGCACACTTTGTTGTAGTGATATTCCTAAAACACACTTCTGATCTTGCCACTCCTTGATTAAAATACTCCAATGATTCATTATTCCCAGGAAAAAATCCTGACCACTTCATATAGAAGGCTCAACTATAGCAAAGTATTTACAGTCTCTGCGTACGCTGCCTTCTTTGGTCTTGTGTGTGTTCATTCAGCCATTCTAGAGCTCTAGCAAGGTTGTTCCTCCTGCCTCCCCTTGCTAGCTACAGATTGTCCTTTACATCTCATCTTAGAGTTGCCGTGTTCCCCACGGATGTCCCTCTGCTTACCTCCTTCCAGCATGTGTCACACTGTACTGTAATTGCCTGTTAATACGTAGAGTTGAGTTCATAGCTTATGTACCTGAGAGCAGAGACCCTACTCATTTGTATCCCTACCCTTTGTACAGTGGCCGTCCCAACGTAAGCACTCAGTATCTATTTGTCGAACATATCTCAGCGTAACACGTTCCTTTGCAAAGTATTCTCTTTGCAACCGCACCCACCTCCTCTGCTTCTTTGGCAATTTCTCCACCTAAAAACCACACCTTCTCTGCCTCTGCTTCCTGGCCCCATTCTGACCTTCTCATTCAGTCTAACTCGCTGAGATTCTCCCTCTTACACTCCCACTTGAGTTTGCATTCCTGCTCCTTTGCCCAGCGTGCCACTAGAGCCCCTGCCCTTCGAACACCTGCCTCCCTCCCCACGCTTGGGGTGAAACCACACTTCTGATAACCCCCAGGAGACACCTGCCCACTTAGTGCAGCCGAGTCACACCCAAGACCTCTAACCAACACCTCTAGGGTCATGGCCGGCAGTGGGGTTAGATCTGGAAATACAAAATCAAAAAAACCCTGGTCATACCTTGACTCTGCCCAAACTGCCATACTACAGCTCCAACTCTAGAGAAGGAATAAATGACACAGAAGTGCTGTAGGTGGGGGATCACATGGCATATCACATCATCCAGGTATTCAAGCAACCAGGGGTTGTAAGGAATATGAACACCCTCACAGCAAGCAAATCCACTTGCTGGTAACTTACACTACCAATCAAGATATACGTAACTATACTATAAATCGAGATGCATATATAGATATTCATATAGATATACAGAATTAGTTCATTTATTCATTTGAGATCTATCTACTTGGTATCTCCTATGTTCTAGTCACTGTGCTAAAGGCTTGGGATAGAACAGGGTAGATCTTATTCTTCCTTCAAGGAGTTTTCCACCTTGTCGGGGAGACAGATACCTAGCCATATCATTAGAGAATAATGTACGAAGTGCAAGCATAGAGATTTGCACAAGGATTGGCAAATAATAGAATCTAGAATTCGGTAGGGATCTTCGGACCTTTAGTCCAACCCTTGCCTTATGCACAACTCCCCAGCATGTGACCACCCAGCTTGCACTTAAGTACTACCAATAGGAAGGACCTCCTTTTCTCTCCGGGCAGCCCATTATATTTGTGAACGCTTTTGTCAAGCACTTCATTTTTAAATTCTTAAAATATTAATACTCATCAACAATCCTCAGTACTGCTGAGCTGTTTTAGGACTTCTACCCCTTCTTCTGTTCTTCAAAGTCTGCTTAAAAATGAGATACTCTTCCAGGAATATCAAGATTTTACCCCAGTTCTGATGCTCTCCCAAGTCTTGCAGATCTGGACCTTGTTCTTCAACTAGTCAGGAATCAGAAGGAGCGTTCCATCTTGGTTATGAGTAGAAGGTGTAAGTCTATCTTGTCACACCCAGAAAACAAACCAAACAACTAAATTGAAACGCAAGAGGGAAGAGGTCCCATGATGGGATTTTCCTTCTCAACTAACAATTTCTAGCTAACACCTCCATTATCTAGGGTCTTGGTGTCTTCGTCAGTTTGGGTTGGTGTAACAAAGTGCCATAGACTGCGTGGCTTATAAAACCCAGAAATTTATTTCTTATAGTTCTTGAGACTGACAGTCTAAGAATAGGGTGCCAGCACAGTCAGGTTCTGGGAGGACTCCCTTTGGTTGCAGACTGCTGACTTCTCATTGCATCTTCACATGGCAGAAGGCACTAGAGAGCTCCAGCCTCATGACCCGGTTACATCCCAAGGGCTCCACCTCTTGATATCATCACATTGTGGATTAGGACTTCACCTTGCCAATTTGGAGGGACACAAATATTCAGTCTATTGTACTGGTATCATGTATCAGAAAAATCCAATCATCAACAACCTATGGACCACAGTAGCATAGAGGACAGTCTCCTCTTGGGCAGCCCCAAGAATTTGGCTCTGATGAGTTTCAATTTCTAAATTTGGAAAGTTCTTTTCTTTCCATCTCCAAATAAACCAAAACACATCAGAGTCTACATTTGGGCTCTAAATATTCAAGTGATAAAATTCAGCCTCACATACAATATAAGCTTCTTACGCTTGGAAGAGAAGAGTAGAATGTTCTTAAGTATCCACTGTGTAAGAAAATACCTCTTTACATGAATAAAAGGACATGAAGTGCTAGAGACACAGAGTTTTCCTCTGTCTGAAATGGCTGATGTTTAGAGAGTTGACACGATTCTTCTGGGATTCTTATTTGTTTCCAGGTATTCGTACTGGCTTTGTAGAATTGGAAAGTTTGAGTAACTTAAAAACCATTATTCCCAATTGGCTCATCCAACTAGGCAGAGTATCTGTGAAGGTACTGTGGAAGTTATTGATGTTAATATTTTAAGTACTCAAATAATGTATGCTACTACTCTCTAAGGAGTTATGGCAACAAGCATATTTTTAGGAAACCTAATGAAGTTATAAACTTCTGAGGCTCTTTGCAGAACTCTCAGTGACTCAGGCTTTTCATCTCTAAAGTCAGTCCATTGAGACCAAGCTCAGAAGTCCCTTCCGCCATGAAACCTTCCCAGGCAGAGTTATTTCTTCTGCCTTTTGTGCTTTGCAGAACTTTTTATATTCCATTAGGACAGTACTTTTCGGCTGGATGATAATACTCTCTTTACAAGATGATTGCCATGCCCAGCGGGAGATGGTTTCCTTAGGACAAAGTCATGTCTCATCCCCCTTCCATTGCTACCGTCCACCCAGTAGCCCCATGCCTGGCCAGACGTGGCGTCAGGCAACGCTTGCTGGGTGAATGATGTAGGCGTACCTACAGCTGGGAGACTCCAATGAGTCTGTGCCTGCAAACTCTTCACACAACTCCCAACAGCCCATTCACAACGAAAGATTTGTCCCCATATTCTGCCATCCAGCCAGCACAATGCCTAAGTACACACTGATGGAGTAGGAAAACAAAAAGTAAATATTTCCAAAAAATTGGGTTCTCACGTGGCTTGGGTTTGTTTCTTAACTTAGTGACCCTGGACAAACCACTTCATCTCCCTGGAGCTCAGTTTCTCTGGTGTGTGAAATAGGGTTCATAGAGCCCATTATTCTAGCTTTCACAGAGTTTTGTGCAAATCATATGTCAACTGGACAATCATCAAAAGAGCATGCAAAGAAACACATAGCACTGTCATCATTCAGCAAATTTGCTTAGAGATATCTCCTGCTAGGCAGCATAGAATTCCAACTTGTAGTTGCCCGACCTGGGAGGTGGCATAGTTTGTGGGAGGCAGTATATATTCACAGTCTAATTTGGGGTAAGAGCAAAGACTTTGGGGACTGATGTAGATTTAAATCCCACGTCCCCCATTTCCTACCAGTGACCGGAGAGCAAGGTATATAACTTTGCTGAGCCTCATTTTCCCCATCTCTAATAGGGGATCACAGCACACACTCTGTGGGGTTGTTGTAGGGATTAAATGAGACATATCTGTAATATACCTAGTTTAGATGCTGCCGGTAATACAACTCAATAAATGGCGATAGTAGTTGGTTTTATTAAAATCATTATTAACTCCTGAAGTAGATACACTTCCAGAAGTGACTCAGTCCCATCTGCAAACTTCATTCCTGGGGGGAAACAGGATGAACTGTGATGGGGCATTGGGAAGCAGTCGTCTGTCCCCAGAGCAAGGCGGCAGCTGGCTGGAACACACTTGCCAGAAGAGGACATGTGTAAAAAGTACCTTAGAGTACCTGAAACATCTGCTGTGTGCCAGTCCCAGAAGGAGAACGAGGCAGGAAGGAGCGAGAGAGGCGAAGAAGCAGAGAAATCTTCCATAAGGACTTGCCCAGGCAGAGCCATAAACAATGTCACCTGGGTGTGGGATATTGGGAAACCTTAAACCACAGGATTAAGTGGTTCTATTTGAGAACAGGAATTGGGCTGCAGTCCTTGGGACAGAGACAAGGAGCCAGAAGAAGACAAACTGCCACAGCTCTGATGATGACCAAACTGCCACAGCTCTGACTGAGAGTCGGGTATTGAAGGGGGCCCCACCGAAAAGGGCTGTCGTTCATATACAGATCCTTACAAACTTGTGCAGGAGGAAATGTCAGAGTCCCCATCTTTTTATTTTTATTTATTTTTTAAGATACAATATGTTGCCTAACTGAACATAATTTAAAAAAAGAAAAAAGAGATTTTATTTATTTATTTGAGAGAGGGAGCACAGCAGGGGGAGCAGCAGAGGGAGAGGGAGAAGCAGGCTCCCTGCTGGGCAAGGAGCCCGATGCGGGGCTCCATCCCAGGACCCTGGGATCATGACCTGAGCCAAAGGCAGCCACTTAGCCAGTTGAGCCACCCAGGCGCCCCCTCGGAGTCACCATCCAATCCAACTGCCTGTTAGAAAGAAAACGTGAGCCACGTGTATAATTAAAATTTTTTTCTGATAGGCACATTTAAAACAAAATGATAATACAGGTGAAATTAATTTTAATAATACATATTTATTTAATCCACTATATTCAAAATAGTATTTCAACAAGTAATCCACAGGGGCGCCTGGGTGGCTCAGTCGGTTAAGCGTCTGCCTTCTGCTCAGGTCATGATCCCAGAGTCCTGGGATCGAGTTCCCGCATCGGGCTCCCTGCTCAGTGGGGAGCCTGCTACTCCCTCTCCTCCCCGCTCGTGCTCTCTCTCCCTATCTCTCTCTCAAATAAATAAATAAAATCTTAAAAAAAAAAGCATGTAATCCATATTTAAAAAGTACTAAAGACAACATTAGATTTCTTTTTTTCATACCAAGACTTTAAGCTCAGGTGTGTATTCTCACTTAGAGCCCCTGTCAATTTGCACAAGCCACACCTGGAGGGCTCCACAGCCACCTAGGGCACAGACCTAATTCCAAGGGAAAATGAATTCCATTCTCCTGAATTCCTAGGCTGTTAAGACCTTTTAAAAGCCCAAATTAGTAGAGCTAAAAAAGACCTTTAGAGATACTTGGAACACAAGGGCCAGCGACCCATTCCTGACAGATTGCTCCTTAGCACCTTGGCTTGAATTGAAGCAGCTTCACACCCCCTTGGAAACCATCCTCAAATTCAACCTTCACTGAGGACCCACTTAGTGCTTGGCCTGTCCAGGTGAAGCGTGATCCATGTTCTCTCCACTCTCCCATTCTAAGGGAAACTCTCACGCACTCACTTTTCCTCCCCATGCCCTCTCTGGCTCGGGTGAGCACCTGACTCCATGAACCATTCCAACCATCTCTGTAGTTACCTGGTATGAAAAAGCCCGCCCAACCAGGGACAGATCATGGTGGACGAGCTGAGTCAATCAGCTCCTCCATCAGGAGCACAGAGGCAGAATCGGCCAACTGATGGGGAGCACCATCAGAGGAAGACACACATAAGCTGCAGAGCTACAATGATATGGGCTATCCAGTCAATCCTTAGGCTTCTTTAATTTCCTCTTTGGTCTGTTTCCCAGATTAGGCTTCCAAAAGCCATTTCATTTTAACAAAGCAATTCTCCAGATGAAAGAATTTTGAAAATCTCCCATGGGAGGGTCTCCAAGTAACCCTGGGTCCTGGAGCTCCCTTGGAACCTTCTAATACCTACCACAGTCTGGGATCTTGAGGCACAGCTGTTGTGCTGTTTTCGGTTTTCCATGAGATTCCTGTACCTTTTATTGTCATGATGATTTTAAAAGAATCTCTTATGTGTCGAGGAAGCCTGAATGAGTCTAAACCTTTCAACAAAAAGGCCTACCACAGAGAGGGATGCTTTCACACACATTCAGGCAAAGCTATTTTCCACCCCTCCCCTCCACACTTTTTTGCGCTCAGTCTCACGCCAACACTTAGCCTGACAGAGAAGTGATGGATCACTTTGGGTTGCATTCCCAAGTAATTATATTCTGAAAAAGACCTCATCACAGTGGCCTTCTGGGGACCCTTTTAGGCCTCATATCATCTACAGCGATGGTTCTCAACTGTGACTGTGTATCGGCACCACCTGGGGCCCTTTTAAAATATGCTGATGCCCAGGCTCTCTCCCAGAGCTATGAAAACAGAACCTCTGGGGGCAGGTCCCTGGACATCTGTACTTTTTAAAAAACTCCCCAGGTCATTCTAATGTGTAGCTCTGATTGAGAAACACTGATATAGAGAATATGCCTTTATTCGGGCTTGGGTTTCTGGCAGAGAAAAATCATATGCTGTTCTTAATTATAAAAGAAACGCAAATTTTTTCAAGGATACATAAAAAGTGGGGAATGATGCAAAGTGAAAAGTAAATGTCACTCATCTGTAGAATTTCCAACAGTCCCACTCCCTAGAGGTAATTATTATAGGGTGTGGTGTGCCCCACCAAGAATTATCTGTGCCTATGCAAACATCCACACGTATATATGCACGTATGTTTTCATATATTTTATATGTGTATACATATTTTTTACGAATATGTTAATATATATCCATACACACATATGCATACATACACAAACGCACAAAAGCCTGTGGCTGGCTTTTTCCCTTACTAACGCATCTCACTGATTAACCTAGAAACTGTTGATAAGGAAAAATAATGACAGGATTTGAAAGGGTACCTACTTTCCGTAATACAACAAATGATAAAGCTTAAGTAATTAAAACAACGTGATTTTGTTGGCAGAATAAATTATTCATTCACATAGATTAAAAAATTTAAGAAATAATCGATGAAATTGATTTGGCATATGGGAAAATTGACATTTCAAGTCAGCAGGGAAAAGATAGACTATTCAATAAAGAGTACTAGGTTAATTGGCTATTTTTTAAGGTGGACTCCTATTTCACAGGCTATATAAATTCAAGACAAATAAAAGATCTAAACAACAAAAGCAAATTCCTGAGCATATTAGAAGAAATAATTTTCTCCTGGAGTGGGAAAACTTTGCTAATATATGAAATCTAGAAGCCATAAAATAAAGGATAGACAAATTGCATTACATAAAATTAAAACTTCTCTAAAAAGAAAGACACAATAAAGAAAAGTAAAATAAAAACGAGTGAAGGAAGACAATATTTACAGCATGTATAAAAAGATTAATACCCAGACTATAAAAGAGTTTCACATAGCAATAAGAAAACGACAATCAACAGAGAGCCAGGCAAAGCTATAAACTGACAATTAACAGAGTAACAGACATGAACTATAAACGTATAAAAACACATGCAATCTCAATACTCAGAAAGTGCAGATTAAAACAATGCTGACTTTTTTCACTCATCACATTGTCAGAGTGTTCTAAAGCATTGGTTAATATCAGGAGATGGTGACTTCTTTAAAATTAACACATAATGTATTATTTGTATCAGGGGTGCAGGTCTGTGATTCATCCGTCTTATGCAATTCACAGCGTCAAGAGATGGTGACTTTTTGAAGAAATAGGTATCCTCACATTTTGGTAGAGGAATAAACGGAGAGAGCTTTTGAAATGGCAATTCGACATATTCTCTGATATAAAATTCATGTGTCCTTTGAGCCAGCAATTTCACTTCTGAGTATCTAGCCTACAGAATACAGCTGTAAAACAAGTGAATGCAAAGATATATATAATGCAGCATTCCTTGTAATGGAAGAAAAAAAGAAACATTTGAGTGCCTCTCAACAGTTAAATAAAATGTAAATACTGCACGATTCCAGGGCGCCTGGGTGCCTCAGTCAGCTAAGTGGCTGCCCTCAGCTCAGCTGATTTACGGTGTAGTTACACTGTAAATCCTATGCAGCCATTTAAACAAAGAAGGTGACCCGAACAGTCGATATGAAAAGTCATGATGATGGGGCGCCTGGGTGGCTCAGTTGGTTAAGCGACTGCCTTCAGTTCAGGTCATGATCTCAAGGTCCTGGGATCGAGCCCCGCATCGGGCTCCCTGCTCAGTGGGAAGCCTGCTTCTCCCTCTGACCCTCCTCCTGCTTGTGTTCCCTCTCTCGCTGTCTCTCTCTCTGTCAATTAAATAAATAAAATCTTTAAAAAAAAAAAAAAGAAAAGTCATGATGATGATGTCAATTGTAGAAAGCCAGGTGCAAAACAATTTGTAAAGAGGATCCAATTGGTATAAGAAGGAAATCCACACACGCACGCTTCTAATCACACAGAGAAAGAGCTGGAAGGAATAGCAAGCTTTTCAGAGAGATTATTTCTAGGGAAAGAAGAAAGAAAGATTTCAGGCTTGGGGGGTTATGATGAGGCTTTGAAGGAAACATTCATTTAACATGATATATTTTTATGTTTTTTACATTTTTTACGATGCATGTTAATTTTGTAATTCTTTTGTAATAAAAAGAAGCAAATTTTCTCACTTTTAATTTGTGCTCCTGAAATTGGGGGCTTATCATCCCTTCTTAAATTTATTGGCCATTTGCATTTCTTTTCTTCTGAGCAGCCTGTTCATGTACCTGGTCCATGTTCACTTTTTTCTCTTATTGGATATACTACTTAAATTTTAGGAAATTTATATTTAGGAAAATATATTCTGCTATGTTACACAGGTACTGCAAATAACTTTTCTGCCTGTCATTTGTATTTTGATGTCATTTATACTGTTTTCATCTACATGTTGCACATTTTCTGTATTTAAATGTATAAGTGTTTGGGTTCGGTACCATGCTTCAACCCAAACCTGACACCTTATACAAAAATTATCTTAAAACAGATTACGGGCTTAAATGTAAAACTATAAAGCTTTTAGGAAAAGATAGGATAAAATCTTTAAGCACTAGGAGCAAGCAAAAGTTCTTATGCTTTGCACTAAAAGAATAATAGACAAAAGGAAAAATCGATAAGTTGGATTTCATCAAAATCAAAAACTTTTGCTCTGTGGAAAATCCTATTTACAGAGAAGGAGGAAATATTTGTAAACTGCACATCTGAAAAAGGACATGTCTCTGGAATATATAAAGAACTCACAAAACTCAGCAGTAAAAAAACAATCCAATTAGAAGATGAACAAAAAACATTAATAGACATTTCACTGATGAAGATACACAGATGGCAAACAAGCACATGAAAAGATGTTCAACACCATTAGCCATTAGAGAATGCAAATTAAAAGCACAATGAGATATCATTACCAACCTATTAGAGTGGCTTAAACATAGTGCTAACACCAAATGCTGATGAAGACGCAGAAAAACTCCATTACTCATACATTGCTGGTGGTCATGCAAAAGGTTATGGCCACTCTAGAAAATAATTTGGCAGTTCATTTTCAAACTAGAAATGGACTTACTCATAAGACCCAGGTACTACACTCTCGGGCATTTATCCCAGAGAAATGACAATTTACATTCACGCAGAAACTTGCACACAAATGCTCACAGCAGCTTATGTGTAATAGCCCCAAGCTGGAAACTACCCTAATGTCCTCCGGTGGGTGAATGATTCAACAAACTGTGGTACATCCGTACTGTGGAATACTACTCAGCAATAAAAAAAAGAACCAACTATTGATACATGCAACAACTTGGATGGGTCTCAGGGACATTACGCTGAGTGGAAAAAGTCAATCTCATGCATGTAAATACTGCATGATTCCAGGGCACCTGGGGGGCTCAGTCAGCTAAGCGGCTGCCTTCAGCTCAGCTCATGATCCTAGGGTCCTGGGATGGAGCGGCCGGTTTTCTGCTCAGTGGGGAGCCTTCTCCTCCTTCTCCCTTTGCCCCTCCCCCACTCATACTCACACACACACTCTCTCTCTCTCAAATAAATAAGTAAATAATCTTTAAATACTGCATGGTTCTGTTTATATAATGCTCCTGAAATAAAATTATAAAGATGGACAACAGACTAATGGTTTCAAAGGGCTAGGGATGGGAGGATCCATGGATTCAAAGGGGTTGTAGAAGAGAGCTTTGTGGTGATGGTAGAGTTTTGTATCTTGATTGTGGTAGAAGTTACATGAAGTTAACATGACAAAAATTCCATATAATTATATACATGCACACAAATGAGTACATGCATAACTGATAAAATCTATGATAAAATGTAACTGATAAAGTCTCTGGATTGTGCTGATGTCAGTTACCTAGTTTTGATATTATGCTATAGTTATGCAAAACGTTAACATTGGGGGGGGGCTGGGCCAAGCAGGCACACACTCACGAATCAATAAATATTTTGTAATCCAAGTTTTTAAAAAACACACAATTCAGCTATTCTTTAACAGAATGTTCACACTATTCTTTGTTTAAAAAATCCACATGACTGGACTAACCATAAATTTCACGAGACAAGTCTGCCTAATGGCAGTGCATAGATTAAAGTTTTAGTAACTCTTATTCACAAAGTATAAATAAAGAAAGAGAACCTAACACTCAGATTTTGCTCTCAAGAATCATGTTATCCTTCACCCTGACTGTCCTACCAAAGTGATGGGCATCTATAAATGGGCAACCTTACGATTTCTGGAGCATGCTGGGTTCAGGATCCCAGCATAAGTCATCCAACTTAAATTTGTCCTTAAATAGAATTTTCAAAATAATAATAGTTAAAATGTATTGAACACTGTGAGCACTGAACCACTCAACTACCTATTACACAGCAGAAGGTATGAAGAGGACTCACAAGAAATGAGAAAATGTGGTCTTGGTTCATCCTGCACACTTAAAGGAGAAAAGATGCATACTTATGCTTTTTAAGTCCTTGGAAGTTTATCTGGGGGACAATAAGGAAAAAATGGTCGGGGCACCTGGGTGGCTCAGTCGGTTAAGTGTCTTGCCTTGGGGTCAGGTCATGATCTCAGGGTCCTGGGATGGAGTCCCATGTCGAGCTCCCTGCTCAGCGGGGAGTCTGCTTCTCCCTCTGCCCCTCCCCCCACCTTGTTCTCTCTCTTTCTTTCTCTCTCTCTAAATAGGTAAATAAAATCTTTTAAAAAAACAAGAAAAATGGTGGTAGAATATTCTAAATATAGATCCTCAGTCTGATTTGAGTATTTACTGAATACTTACCTTGGGCGCCTGTTGTGTGACGGACCGACCAGCACTCAGGGCTTATACCAAGGAGCTTATGACAACATCGCCATCACTCCTACAGTTTGTCAACTGCTGCTAACTCAGCACATCGTTAGGTACTGCGCTAAGCATTCTGTAGACATCATCGCATTTAATCTTCATGAGAACTTTGTGAGATGGTATTATTATCCAGGTTTTAGATGGAGAAACTGAGAACAGAGATGTCAAGATGCTTTCCGAGGTCAGCCAACTAGAAAATGTCAGAATCCAGATTGGAATCCAGGTCATCTGATATCAAAATCCATGCTTTAACCACTCATCTATGTGTCTTCCCCAAGCCTCCTGTTTTAATTCCTTTTTGCTGGTCTTTTCTAGGGGTCTCAGTGGCTTTCCACCAGACCTCAGGATTGGGCATTTCCTCGACTTCTTATTGTTCTCTTCTGCCCCCTTCCCTGCACTCCCAGAGCCCACACGGAGGATGAAGTGGAGCCCAAAGAGCAGGTAGTGATCTTCCAGCAGAGCTTTGGACAGGGATGGCAGGAGAAGGTGAGAGAAGTGTGTGTGTGCACATGCCCGTGTGTGTGTGTGTGTGTGTGTGTGTGTGTGTGTCTAAGAGAATTGCTTTTCACTGATTTAGTTACAACAGTACATCTAGTTGGTAGAGTCTCTTCCTCAGGCCTTTTTAACAAAGACATTTTCTCCTTTGTGATATGAGGCCAGAGATTATGCACAAAGAATTGTCTGGATAGACTCCTCTACTCCTCCACACTCCCTTGGGGGCTTCATCCAGGCTGGCTTCTGCAGAAGCAAGATCGCCAGCTTGTTCCAGTTACCTTTTGCTGTGAGACAACCACCTCTGAACTTAGATGATATAAATTTTTATCTCTTCAGGTTCTGTGGTTTGATGAGCTGAGCTGAGCAGTTCCCAGTCAGGGTCCTTCCTAAGCTGCACTTCGCTAGTGGCCAGGTCTGGACTCATCTGAAAGGCTTCATTCCTGGAGCCTCAATTCAAATGGCTGGAAAATCTGGGGCTGGTTGGCCCTCTCTCCGTGTGGCCTGTCCACCTAGCTGGCTTTCTCGAAGCATGGTAGTCTCCGAGGAATTAGCAGGCACGCACCAGGGCTGGCTCATACCCACTTGTAAGAGCCAATACTGTGTCTTTCTTTCCAACCCTGCATTCAGCGCTATCACTTTGGTAGCCTGAAATCAACCATGGTGGGAGGGAGTACTTATTCCATGAAAACTGCCAAATGCTACACATCAGAGATCCCCCTACTATCGTCCCCAAGAGCCGGGTGGCCAGCATGTGACTTTACACAATGTTGGCGTCCCCCAGAGTGAATAAGCCAAGAATCCCCAGCAGGAAGCTGCAAAGCTTCTTAGAACCTAGCCATGGATATCCCCAATGTCACTTTCTTCTTATTTTATTCACCCAAAAATTCCAAGAGGCTAGCTGTGATTCAACAGGAGAATTACCCTCCATGTCCCATGGAAGGGTTGCAAAGCAATTGTACAGCATAGGACCTGGTACAGTTGGTGTTCAATAAATGCTCGATGAATAAATGAATGAGTAAAGTCATTTACACACTGCATGGCACTTAATATGTGTGTCCTTAAGTCATTCTAAAAGGACAAAGTCTTCCAGGAAGTTTTGCCTCAACAGCAGAGAGGCCGATGATTCTGAAGTCCCCAACAAACCGAAATTGAAAATTTTCTAGATACAGATCTACTTACACTCTGTCTACAGGTATTCACAAACCTGTTTGCACAAGCCCTCCCTGCTTATGTGCTCAACTGGTACTAGACACATGACAACTGCAGAATGCTTGTTTCATAGATGTTTTTATGCTACTAAGGTTTGCTTTGCCTCCCTAAGTAAACTGCAAATTCTTTTAAGAGAGTTCTCGTGTATTTCTTTGCCATTCCTTGCCCAAAGTGGACAATTATAGACACACACACACACGGATACTTCCAAGATACATGATAGAGATTATAAGCCTTAAAAGGAACGGGAAGAAGGAAAGAACTAAAAATTCTTAATTGCTAGGTTTCAGAGTTTGCTGTGTTTCAGAGCCTTCCCATTTAACTGTTACCGTTCACCTAGCGACGTTGGATTATTACCTCCATTCCATTTTACAGTTGAGGAAAATCAGTCTCAAGAAGCCTTACCTATTTGGTCAAGGCCACATTAGGAAGAGGAGCTGGGATTCAACTGTAGACCTGCATAGTTCCAAGGCGTGAGCTTGACGTATTCCTCGGGCCATCTTCCTGCTGCAATATACATCCCCCAACTTCCCCCATTCCCTCTGCCTCCCTCCATGAAGTATCTACAGAAGTCACAAAAATGCTGATGCTTCTAAACCCCAGGTAAAGGAATAAGTGTTTCAAGTTCTGCTCTTGTACAACATGTCCTTTAAAAGCCTGGAAACATAAGAAGTTTAAAGTGTCTTCTACTGGGCCGGAGTGAGCCTGGTAGCAGGGAGGTCAGCTAAGAAGCTACCATAATAACTCAGGGAAAGGGTGTTGGTGGGTCAGACCAAGGTAGTGGTGGTTAGAGGAAGATGTGAACGTTTTCGAGGGATAGTAAGGAGGCAGAATCACCAGATTAGTGATGGACTGGATTGTGCAGGTGCTGATCGACCACAGCGGAATCATGCTGGCTGCACTGGAAAGGTGTGGAGAGAGGGAAAGCCTGGATGGGAGGCTTCCATATTCCCGGAAGGAGGTGATCCTGGCTTAAACGAGGAAAATAGCCATGGAGGTGGAAGAATGAGAGGTAACATGGAAGCAGAATCTGCCGGATGTGTTGGCAAACTAGATGTGGGCATGCGAGGATGAAGGAGGGGTCAAAGATGAAGTTCAGAAATCTGTCACGGAAAACCAGGTGATTTTTGCTGAGCTAGGGGATTTCAGGTAAGGATGAATTCTGGACATGCCAAGTTGGAGGTGAACATGCAAGCCGGAGCTGACAGACAGTAGGCAATTGTATTTAAAACAAAACAATCCATCTCTTACTGAAATGAGATTCTTTGCTCCCTTCAAAGGTTACGGACGAATGCACTCAACACCCTGTGTGGCAGGGTTCCATGTCAAGGAATAATCAATGTCTTCCCTCCGGAATTCTCAATGTCTTCCCTCCATAGTGGTTCGACCCGCTCTCCAAAAGCCATCACCCTGCAGGTGCCTCCATCATAACTAAGATGTCTTTATTGAGACTTCCAGAGCTAATAAGAGCTGTGTGATTCAATCAGTGACAGAGCCTCCTATCACTCATCGAAAGTGTTGCAGTGAACTTCAAGGAAGTCCCTAGGACCACAGGTCTACCTGCACACGCACACCCCAACGCTCATGCTCCGTCCCTGCGAACTCGTCTGGCCAGGCGCTGAGACGTGTTCGTACAGCTCTGCCCCACACCGTAGCACAGCCATTGTTTACACTCCCTGCCTGTTACAACAGGGAGCCGGGCCCCTTTGTCTCCTGCTGTACTCCAGCAAATGAAGGCTCTCCAGAGAGCTGCCGCTTTCTAGCACATCAGCTTTTATCACAGGACCCTAGGAGGGTTCTACCCCAAACACAAAGCCAGTTGTCAGGACGGCAAAGCAGTCAGGACGGCCCCCGCCCAGAGGAGACCACCCGTCGCTGCTTCACCAACGTGCTGGTTATACAGCAGGAACCCGAAACCAAGTCCGGATTTGATTTCCATGCCCACCGCGCGAACCTGCCACTGCAGCTTGGAGCTGAGTGGGGTTCTGCTCGCCCAGCTCAGAGCCTGCCAGCCCCCCAGGTGGACACCAGCTGGCCGGGACCCAGCCCTCCTCCTCACCCCGTGTGTCCCTTGACCTGACTCCCACTCTACCCAGAGGTGCGCCCCCCAAGAGCCCCCTCAAATCAAGCTTTCCCGGATGGAAACCCACAAAATCAGAGCTTCCTTACCTGAGAGAAGGTCCTGGGGACCAGCAGGAGAAAAAAACACCAAGTTCTAACAGAAGTGGCAGGGACTTACGGGGCCAATCTGTTGGTTTTAAAAGAAGAAAGGTGACTTCATCCCCCGGTGCCGTGGAGTTTAAAAGAGCAACGAGTGCTCCCTGGCTGAGCCAACTCTGTCTCATCAGGGATGACTCCATCCAAATTATGCAGCCACTGCCCAGACATGCTCAGCCTTCAGAAGGTAAATTGCTGGAATCCGGCCAACCCTGTCGTTTTCAAAGAGCTTCCGAAAGTCCTGAACACCAATCACCTTAACTGGCACCAGAGATAGGGAAACAAGCACTTATTTTCCCCGAGTCATATCATTATCTCCCGAGACTCCAACTGTCTGAAAAATAGCGTTCTAGGGAAGGAAAACAGATATTTAAACTTCTGAGAGGTCAAAATTCTTGGGGAAGGAGAAGAGACAAAGGACAGGGAGGAAACAAAGAGATTTCAGCCGGGAGGAGGGGTGGTGAGCAGCTGGGACGATGACCTTGCTAAGGGGTTTTCAGAGCTGGTGGATTTGTAAGCACATAAAGGTGACAAAGAGGTGATGGTCTGGACGTTGCAGAGAGGAAAGTATGCAGTTAAGCAAAGGGATGAGTCACTGTATGGAAAGAAAGTGTGGCAGCCTTTCTAATGAAGGCAACCGATTTCTATTTACTTTTTACTGAGTATGGTACCACTCAACCAATTCCGGGGCAATTGTAACATAAATAGTCAGCTCAAAATATGCCCACATTCCACCAAGAATGTTGGGGAAAACAGACGTTTAAGGAAGGAATTTTCTCTTTTGTATGCTAAACGTGAGGCTGGAGCGATTGGATTTGTAATGTGGGATTCAAGGTCATGTCCAGCTACCGAGTTAGGCCAGCCACCTCTCCTGCCCTCTGGCCTGCAGAGGCAAAACATTCTCTTAATGATGTTTCTTCTGATGAACAGGGATTCCATTTTGACTAAGTTTATTTATTTGTTCTTTTTTGGTTTTTGTCTTCCCGCAAGGCATGAAGATATTCTCCTATGTTTTCTTCTAGAAATTTTATAGTTTTAGCCCTTATATTTAGGCCCACAGTCCATAATAACTGGATTTTTGTGGGTGGTACAAATTCAGGCAAGGTTGATTTGTTTCCATGTGAATATGGAGTTATTTCAACACCATTTGTTGAAAGCCTCTCCTTTCCCAATCAAGTTGCTTTGAAAACTTTGTCAAAAATAAAATAAATATGGAAGTGTGGGTCTATATCTCTCTGGGCTCTTTATTCTGTCTACCATTCTGTTGATCCTTGTGTCAGCACCACACTGGTTTGTTTAGGGTAAGTCTTGAAGTCAAGTGGTGAAGTAACTTTTACTTCTTTTTTCAAGAGTGCTTTCAATATTCTAAGTTCTGTGCATTTCTACAGAAATTTTAGTATCAGTTTGTCAATTTTGACTAAAAAGCATCATAGGATTAGGATTAGGATTGTGCTGAACGCATAGATCAGTTTGGTGATTAACATCTTAACAACGCTGAGTCTTCCAACCCATTAACTTGGCATATCTCCCCATTTATTTACATCTTCGATTTTCTCACAGCATTGTTTTGTTGATTTTCTCTTTGTCATTGATTTTCACAGTTTGACTATGGTTTGCCTGTTTTTATTTTGTTGTTGTTGTGCTTTTTTTAAAATATAAATCTTACTTGGTGTTTATTGGGGTTTTAAAGTCCGTAAATATATGTCTTTTACCAAATTTATGAACTTTTCACCCATTATTTATTCAAATACTTTTCTGAGTCATTTTCTCTCTCTCTCCCCTCCTTCTAGGACTCCAAGTATGTGTATATTAGATCTTTTGATTCTGTTGCAAATATCTATGAGCCTCTGCACATGTATTATTAAATCTCTATTTCTCAGTTTGGATCATTTTTGTTGATCTGTCTTCTAGTTCATTGACTTTTTCTTCTTTTATCTCCCTGTGCTTTTAAAAACATCCATTACATTTTTATTTAAAGATATTTATTTTCCAGTTCTTATATTTTCATTTGGTTCTTTTTTATAGTTTCTTTTTTTATGTTCAATTAGCCAACATATAAATACATCAGTAGTTTTTGATGTAGTGTTCAACGATTTGTCAGCACATATAACACCCAGTGCTCATCACCACATGTGCCCTTTTTTATAGTTTCTATCTATCTGCTAAGATTTTCGATACTTTCATTTATTACAAACGTATTTTCCTCTATATACTTGAGCATAGTTGTAGTAACTTAAAGTTCTTGTCTACTAACTCCATCAATCTAGGTCATCTCAGAGTAGGTCTCTGCCAATGATCTTTTCTCTTTAAAATGAGTCATGTTTTCCTGTTTTGTTGTATGTTGAATAATTTTGGAGTGTATCCTGGTCATTATGAATGTTATGTTGCAGAAATTCTGGATTCTGTTCTGCTCTTCTATGGAGTATTGGCTTTTTTTTTTTTTTTTATTCAGGGCTTTAAAGTGGTTGAACTCAAATTGCAAGACCTTATCTCCCCATGTAACATCTAGAAGTTCAGGTCAGCTCTTTCAGCTAGAGCTGGGATTTTTAAAATCTGCCTCTTGCCTATGAGGTTCAAGCGTCAGCCAGAGATCTGAGTAGAGTTTATCTTTTGAGCTAGAGGGCTTCCCTCTGCTCAGCATATTTATAGATAGGGCCCTGTTCTTAAGCTAAAAGCTATAAATCAGGAAACTCAACCCATGTCTGTCTCTTCTGTCAGTGGTTCAGTCTCCTCTGGTTTCTGTCAGGTTTTGTTCTCTCTCCAGTAGCTTCTACTGATTGTTCTTATATTTCGTCCAGAGTTTATAGTTACTATCTCCAGTAGGAACTACTTGGCCATACCAGAAGGTTTCAGTTATCTTTTGAGTCATCTTGTTTACCCTCAACATGATAATTCATAGCTCTTTCTTGGGATACTAAATATGTTTCATTTCAAGCACCACCTCAGATTGATTGGTAATGTTGAAAAGGATACTGAGCTTCAGCAGAAAAACATGACGTAATCAACAAGCAATGTCTGCCTTCGACATAGGAGGGGAAGTGTAAGCCCAAACTTTGTCAATTCTGATACAGTTATTTACAAAACAATGCGTGATACTCAGCAGTTTGTGCCTACTAGAACATTTCCCTGAAGTCAGAGTACCGTATTTGTTTGTCTGATGGTTAACCTTCTTTGTTAGATGTAAACTTCATGAGCGCAGGAATTGTGTTTGTGAAAGTCCCTCTCCTATGCCCAGTGTCTATCATGTGAGATGGCAGGCTCTCAATAAATATTTGGTGAGTGAATGAGAATCCAGTTTAATGTTTGTTTTAGTTTTACTTTTCAAAATTATACAATCAATGTGAAGAAGCAAATAGAGAACACAGATTAGTAGAAATAAAATAAATCAAGTCACCTCATTTTTCCCCCCAGACATAATCATTATTACGATTTTTTTTTTCACATAGCTTTTTGTTACCCTTTAAATTTTTATTCTCAACCTTGGGTGCATATTATAATTATCTGAGCATATTTGAAAAGTCTGATCATGCCACACCCCAGGCCAATTTACTCACATTCTCAGGGACTGACCTTGGCATAAGCATTTTTTTAATATTCCAGAGATGATGCCAATGTACAGTCAGAGGTCCTAAAGATGTCCCAGCCAGTGCTATCAGAGGTCTTGCAGATGTTATTTTCTGTCTCCTAGATGAAACAGTCCTTGCCTTCCAGTAGAGTTCAGAGAAGGCAGGACCTGAAGCCATTCAACATGAAACAATTAGAAATCAAAAGGACACCAAACGTACCTAACCAAGAGCCAAGCTGCCGAGAAACTGAAGTTAAGTATGCCAGGAGCGACACACCTGAGAGCAACCAAAGGTGGAGTCATCTGTACTTCTTGCTGCCAGTTACACTGAGGGAGCCTTCTCCTTCTAGAGAGGTTTGGAGAAAGGGGCACAGTGATATGTTAGAATGATAGGGGAGGCTGATTCCACCCCTCCCTTCTTTGAAAATTTCTGCTTTATAGAATCCTAAGTCCCCAGGCTCCTGGCCTCTGCCCTCTCTTTTGGGAATGCTATTTTAATTCTTTACCTGACTTCAGAATTCGAGAAGACCACCTTCCACTAGAAAATCTTCTATAGCTATGTGTCATTGCTGGTCCAGGTGTCCTACCTGTCCAGTGTGGAACCCAGGTGAGCTGGGGATTAACATCTCTCACCACCCTATTTCTCCAGCTGCCCAGGGGAACCGATCAGAAACAAAGCATAGAGCCTCGTTTTTGATCGAGGCAGCAGGCAGAAGGTCCCAGGAGATTGTGAAGTACCTATTCTTAGGCCCCACCCAAGAACGATTAACACAGAACATCCAGGTGCCCCAGCACTGGTATTTTTGTCAAGGCTTCCCAGGAAATTGGGATATGACTCAGGGTAACAAATACCAAGGAAGCAACTTGGTGGTCCTTTCCCGTGGGTTGGGAGTACGTTTGAAATCTCCCTTCCCACTACTTTGGAGGCAGCCTAGAGGAAAGTGCCAGAAACTTAGGTTAAATAGGCTAGGGTTTGACTCCCTGCTTTGCCATTTACTAGCTATGTGACACTAAGTTACTGAACATGTCTGACATTGTGTTTAGTTAAACGGTAAAAGAGGTGAAATGATAGAGCTTACCAGTGAGACTCTATGAGACACCATATATAAAGTATGTGTACCTAATAAACATCCACTCCCCTCCCTCCCTGCACCCTTCACCATCACCCTACCTTAGCATTGCAATAGGAGCCACGGGCAAACTCTGGCTTGATTTCGTGCTATTTCTCCTTGATCTGACCGTGACCATGATGTCAGTCTGGATTTGCAGCCCTGGTCCCTGGATCTGGCATTCTGATCCCAGATTCTGAACTTGATCCGGCTCTTCTTTCCTGCCTTGCAGGTTCCGGGCCCAGTTTCCATCACCTGTTTCTGTTGCTCAGCAATAAGCCCCAAAGGGATGGTTTCTAAAAGTAACTGGCCCCATGTTGCTCCAGCTGAGTTTTAGCACCAGGAGGGGGTGGGGCTAATTTTAGACTTGTCCTGGATTAACATCTGAGAAAAGGCGAGGCCAGGCAAGTCCAACCTGCCCCTTAGTATCTGGGTTGGACTTTACAGAGAAAGGTTGGGGAGATTTTGCCACAGGCTTTGTGTACCTGTATCATGCCAGGCACCTTATTTGGAAATATCTTAAACCATTTGCCTCAAAATCTATTTGGATTTGTGCCTCAGGTGCTGTGCTGAGTGGGAGTAACCACAATATAAACCAGGGTTTTTCATATGTTAATATTTGTACCGAGGGGCGCCTGGGTGGCTCAGCGGTTAAGCGTCTGCCTTCGGCTCAGGTCCTGGTCCCAGGGTCCTGGGATCGAGTCCCGCATCGGGCTCCCTGCTCAGTGGGAGGCCTGTTTCTCCCTCTCCCACTCCCCCTGCTTGTGTTCCCGCTCTCGCTGTGTCTCTCTCTGTCAACTAAATAAATAAAATCTTTAAAAAAAAATATCTGTACAGAGCTAGGATGGATTATTAGCTAGGTTTACCTCAGGGACAGAATCAGACAGGTGTGAGCAGGGCCCCAGGCCTGAGACCCTACAGGAAAGAGGCTCATGAAAAAAATAGAAAAGGTTATTGATGTATTTGTGTTTTAGAGAAACTGAGAGAGAAATGAGATGGAGCGGTGCAGTGATAGACTGGTTGAGAAAAGGAGGGATGGCATGGAAGCTTCCAGAACAGGCCTGGCCCACAGTAGACGGTTAATGACCACTTGTTGCCTGAGTGTGGAATGAGAGGCTGGCTAAGGTCAGGAAGAGATGCTTTGAGGAGACCCCATGAGTATCTTGTGCTTTGGAAAGAAGGGCAATTAACTTTGGGTGTACAAGTGTTGTCCAGGGGACCCACAGCATCTGGAGGGATTGGTATCCTCTGGGTCAAGGAAAAGCGAGAGGGAAATGAGCTCTTCTGTGATCAGGACTATAGCCTAACAACAAAGAAGAGTTGACACCACACCCCCCTCCCCATGAGGAGATAACCACCATTCCACCACTTAATGCTGTATGATCTCATGCAAGTTACTTAAAATTACTCTGAGCCAGTTTCCCCACCTGTTTATTCAACATTCACTGACAATTTATTGATCATCTACCACATGTGCCAGCCCCTTGGATACTGTAGCAAACAGACAAGCTTCTTGCTTTTAACAATTTGGTGGGGAGGCAGACTAGAGAAAAGGACGCTCATAAAGACAGATGGTGCTACGGGCTATAAAGGACACCCACAGGATGACGTCATGGAGAATAATCTGGATAGGGGAAGCTTCTGCGAGGAGGTATCATTGGAACTAAAGAGGGAGCCAGTTCTGAAGAACATTCTCGGCAGAGGGAAGAGCAAGGGCAAAGAGCTCCAAACAGCGAAGAGCTTGACCAGTCTGAAGAACAGAAAGGAGGTCAGTGTGGACAGAGGACTGTGAACTGAGGAGAGGGCTGAGGGAACGGGAGAGAGGGGGGCAGAGACACGCCAGGCCGGCGGGAAGAGGAATTCCTATCTCTTGGCGTTGAGCAGGAGCCACAGCCTTGGAGGACGTAACTGTGGGTCAGACTCTGAGGGCAGAGGAGGTGAAGTGTCTGAGATTAGGGGAGCCCGTGGGACCTGGATCCTTCGAAAGCATCCCAGATGCCAACTGGGACCTGACAAGTTGGAGCCCTTGTAAGAGAAAAAAACACTTTAAATCTGGTCTAGGACAGAACCTTTTTGATTGATGTAATTCCAAATCGACTTCTGGGAAGAAGTGAGCATTCCTGATAAAATGATTAACCAATCCATTTTCTTATCAGCTTGAAAGAGATTAAGCTTTGTTCTGGGCATCTAATCACCCAAACCCATACCTGCTGACTGTCAGTCAATTGTCTTAGTGTTTAGTCAATTGTTTAAAAAGTGATCTCTTGGGGGGGCGGAGCAAGATGGCGGAGGAGTAGGAGACCTAGATTTTGTCTGGTCTCAGGAATTCAGCTGAATAGGGATCAAACCATTCTGAACACCTACGAACTCAACAGGAGATCGAACAGGAGAGTAGCAACAACTCTGTGAACAGACAAGCGACCACTTACTGGAAGGTAGGACGTGCGGAGAAGTGAATCCGAGGCGATATTCGGGAGGATAGACGGCGGGGGAGGGGCCTCCGCCGGCCGCTTCTGGCAAGTGCTAGAGCCGCGGAGCACAAAATCGGACCTTTTAAAAGTTGGCTCGGCGGAGGGACGTCGCTGCAGTGGCTAAGCGGGGGGTGGAATCCTTCCGGGACAGTGTGGTCTCAGGACCCTTGGGGTCACAGAGAGACCGGGGGTGCCTGAGTGCAGCAGAGCTCCCAGGTATCAGAGCAGGGAAGCCGGCTACAGAGACGGAGCAGAGTCGCGGGCTCTCAGCTCTGGGTTGCCACAAACTGTGATCTGCGGCCCAGTCAGGGCACGGCTCCCCCAGCAGGGACCCAACAAGCAGCAGATCCGGGGAGACTCCCCTTCCTTCCCGGGGAGGAGCGGTGCGGGAACGCACTGCAGGGATCTGCTGGGTTTGGAGACTCCGAGCGGGGTCAGGTGCCAGAGATAGCAACGCTCGATCACAGGCCGGGTGAGCACGGAGTGCGGCCGGAGACCGGGGACACGGGAGTGACTGCTTTTCTCTGGGGGCGCACTGAGGAGTGGGGCCCCGAGTTCTCGGCTCCTCCGGGCGGAGACTGGGAGGCCGCCATTTTCGCCCTGGGCCTCCAAAGCTGTACCGAGAGCTTGCAGGGAACAAAAGCTCCTGAGAGCAAACTGGAGCAGCTTCCTTAGCCCGGACCGACAAGGGCGGGGCAATTCCGCCTCCGGCAAAGACATTTGGAAACCACAGCAACAGGCCCCTCCCCCAGAAGATCAGCACAAACAGCCAGCAAGCCAAGACCAAGTTGATCGATCAAGGAGAATAGGAGAACTCCAGCGCTAGGGGAATACTGCACATAGATTCATGGCTTCTTTTTTTTTTTTTTTTTTTTTTTTTTTTTTACCATGATTCATTATTTCATCAAAGTTAATTTTTGTTGACTTTTTTTTATTTTTCTTTTTCCCTTTTTCAACCAACATCTTATAAATCCCTTTTTTTAAAAAAAAAACATTTTTTATTTATTTATTTTTTTTTTCATTTTTAGAGTCATATTTTATCCCTTCATAGTAGTTATCCTTGTTTTTGGCATATATATATATAAGTTGTTCTCTCTTTAAAATTTTGAGGTACAGTTTCTTCTAACAGATCAAAATATACCCTAAACCACTAGTGTATGGCTTTGTTCTAGTCTCCTGCCTGATCACATTCTCTCCCTTTTTCCTTTTTTTTTTTTTTTCCTTAAATCTTCTTTCTTTTTTCAAACAACTTATCTTACCAAGTCCTTTTATAAAATCTTTTATAATTTTCATCTTTACAGTCATCTTCCATCCCTTCATTGTATCAACCCTTATTTTGTACATATGTCTTTCTTCCTTTAAAATTTTAGGAGGCACTTTTTTCTAACAGACCAAAATACGCCCAAAATCTAGTGTGTGGCACTGATCTATGCACTAGCCTGATCATATTTGATCATATTCTGCCTTTTCTGAATTGTTTTGTTTTTGTTTTTATCTTTTTTTTTTTTCTTTTTTTTTTTTTTTCTTTTTCTCTTTCTTTTTTCTTTCTTTCCCTTTCTTTTCCCCTGGTTTCAGGTCTTTTCTGATTTGTATACAGTATATTTGCTGGGGACGTTGT
This sequence comes from Zalophus californianus, assembly GCF_009762305.2. Taxonomy (NCBI): domain Eukaryota; kingdom Metazoa; phylum Chordata; class Mammalia; order Carnivora; family Otariidae; genus Zalophus; species Zalophus californianus. Next base: position 38,028,215 of record NC_045605.1, read on the forward strand.
AAACCTGTTAGCCTTTTGTTCTCTCATTCATCTATTCTCCTCTGGACAAAATGACAAGACGAAAGAAATCACCTCAGCAAAAAGAACAAGAGGTAGTACCATCAGCCAGGGACCTACTCAATACGGACATTAGTACGATGTCGGACTTAGAGTTCAGAATCATGACTTTAAAGATACTAGCTGGGCTTGAAAAAAGCGTGGAAGTTATTAGAGAAACCCTTTCTGGAGAAATAAAAGAACTAAAATCTAACCAAATCGAAATCAAAAAGGCTATTGATGAGGTGCAATCAAAAATGGGGGCACTAAATGCTAGGATAAATGAGGCAGAAGAGAGAATCAGCGATATAGAAGACAAAATGATGGAAAATAAAGAGGCTGAGAAAAAGAGAGAGAAACAACTACAGGATCACGAGGGCAGAATTCGAGAGATAAGTGATACGATAAGACGAAACAACATTAGAATAATTGGGATCCCAGAAGAAGAAGAGAGAGAGAGAGGGGCAGAAGGTATATTGGAGCAAATTATAGCAGAGAACTTCCCTAATGTGAGGAAGGAAACAGGCATTAAAATCCAGGAGGCACAGAGAACCCCTCTCAAAATCAATAAAAATAGGTCAACACCCCGACATCTAATAGTAAAACTTACGAGTCTCAGAGACAAAGAGAAAATCCTGAAAGCAGCTCGGGAGAAGAGATATGTAACCTACAATGGTAGAAACATTAGATTGGCAACAGACCTATCCACAGAGACCTGGCAGGCCAGAAAGGACTGGCAAGATATCTTCAGAGCACTAAACGAGAAAAATATGCAGCCAAGAATACTATATCCAGCTAGGCTATCATTGAAAATAGAAGGAGAGATAAAAAGCTTCCAGAACAAACAAAAACTAAAGGAATTTGCAAACACGAAACCAGCCCTCCAAGAAATATTGAGAGGGGTCCTCTAAGCAAAGAGAGAACCTAAAAACAGCAAAGAGCAGAAACGAACACAGACAACAGACAGTTAACAGTCACCTTACAGGTAATACAATGGCACTAAATTCATACCTTTCAATAGTTACCCTGAATGTAAATGGGCTAAATGCCCCAATCAAAAGACACAGGCTATCAGATTGGATTAAAAAACAAGACCCATCAATATGCTGTCTGCAAGAGACTCATTTTACACCCAAAGACACCCCCAGATTGAAAGTGAGGGGGTGGAAAACCATTTACCATGCTAATGGACACCAAAAGAAAGCTGGGGTGGCAATCCTTATATCAGACAAACTAGATTTTAAAACAAAGACTGTAATAAGAGATGAGGAAGGACACTATATCCTACTTAAAGGGTCTATCCAACAAGAAGATCTAACAATTGTAAATATCTATGCCCCGAACATGGGAGCAGCCAATTATATAAGGCAATTAATAACAAAAGCAAAGAAACACATTGACAACAATACAATAATAGTGGGGGACTTTAACACCCCCCTGACTGAAATGGACAGATCATCTAAGCAAAAGATCAACAAGGAAATAAAGACTTTAAATGACACACTGGACCAAATGGACTTCACAGACATATTCAGAACATTCCATCCCAAAGCAACAGAATACACATTCTTCTCTAGTGCCCATGGAACATTCTCCAGAATTGATCACATCCTAGGTCACAAATCAGGTCTCAATCGGTACCAAAAGATTGGGATCATTCCCTGCATATTTTCAGACCACAATGCTTTGAAACTAGAACTCAACCACAAGAGGAAAGTCGGAAAGAACTCAAATACATGGAGGCTAAAGAGCATCCTACTAAAGAATGAATGGGTCAACCAAGAAATTAAAGAAGAATTAAAAAAATTCATGGAAACCAATGAAAATGAAAACACAACTGTTCAAAATCTTTGGGATACAGCAAAGGCAGTCCTGAGAGGAAAGTATATAGCAATACAAGCCTTTCTCAAGAAACAAGAAAGGTCTCAAATACACAACCTAACCCTACACCTAAAGGAGCTGGAGAAAGAACAGCAAAGAAAGCCTAAACCCAGCAGGAGAAGAGAAATCATAAAGATCAGAGCAGAAATCAATGAACTAGAAACCAAAAGAACAGTAGAACAGATCAATGAAACTAGGAGCTGGTTCTTTGAAAGAATTAACAAGATCGATAAACCCCTGGCCAGACTGATCAAAAAGAAAAGAGAAATGACCCAAATCAACAAAATCATGAATGAAAGAGGAGAGATCACAAGCAACACCAAAGAAATACAAACAATTATAAGAACATATTATGAGCAACTCTATGCCAACAAATTAGATAACCTGGAAGAAATGGGTGCATTCCTAGAGATGTATCAACTACCAAAATTGAACCAGGAAGAAATAGAAAACCTGAACAGACCTATAACCACTAAGGAAATTGAAACAGTCATCAAAAATCTCCCAAGAAACAAAAGCCCAGGGCCAGATGGCTTCCCAGGGGAATTCTATCAGACATTTCAAGAAGAATTAATACCTATTCTCCTGAAACTGTTCCAAAAAATAGAAATGGAAGGGAAACTTCCAAACTCATTTTATGAGGCCAGCATTACCTTGATCCCAAAACCAGACAAAGACCCCATCAAAAAAGAGAATTACAGACCAATATCCTTGATGAACATGGATGCAAAAATTCTCACCAAAATACTAGCCAATAGGATCCAACAGTACATTAAAAGGATTATTCACCACGACCAAGTGGGATTTATTCCTGGGCTGCAAGGCTGGTTCAACATCCGCAAATCAATCAACGTGATACAATACATTAACAAAAGAAAGAACAAGAATCATATGATCCTCTCAATAGATGCAGAAAAAGCATTTGACAAAGTACAACATCCTTTCTTGATCAAAACTCTTCAGAGTATAGGGATAGAGGGTACATACCTCAATATCATAAAAGCCATCTATGAAAAACCTACAGCGAATATCATTCTCAATGGGGAAAGGCTGAGAGCTTTTCCCCTAAGGTCAGGAACGCGGCAGGGATGTCCACTCTCACCACTGCTATTCAACATAGTATTAGAAGTCCTAGCCACAGCAATCAGACAACAAAAAGAAATCAAAGGCATCCAAATCGGCAAAGAGGAAGTCAAACTCTCACTCTTTGCAGATGATATGATACTGTATGTGGAAAACCCAAAAGACTCCACCCCAAAACTGCTAGAACTCATACAGGAATTCAGTAAAGTAGCGGGATATAAAATCAATGCACAGAAATCAGTGGCATTCCTATACACCAACAACAAGACAGAAGAGAGACAAATCAAGGAGTCTATCCCATTTACAATTGCACCCAAAACCATTAGATACCTAGGAATAAATCTAACCAAAGAGGCAAAGGATCTGTACTCAGAAAACTATAAAATACTCAGGAAAGAAATTGAAGAAGACACAAAGAAGTGGAAAAACGTTCCATGCTCATGGATTGGGAGAATCAACATTGTGAAGATGTCAATGCTACCTAGAGCAATCTACACATTCAATGCAATCCCCATCAAAATACCATCCACTTTTTTCAAAGAAATGGAACAAATAATCCTAAAATTTGTATGGAACCAGAAGAGACCCAGAATAGCCAGAGGAATACTGAAAAAAAAAAGCAAAGCTGGCGGCATCACAATTCCGGACTTCCAGCTCTATTACAAAGCTGTCATCATCAAGACAGTATGGTACTGGCACAAAAACAGACACATAGATCAATGGAACAGAATTGAGAGCCCAGAAATGGACCCTCAACTCTATGGTCAACTTATTTTTGACAAAGCAGGAAAGAATGTCCAATGGCAAAAAGACAGTCTCTTCAACAAATGGTGTTGGGAAAATTGGACAGCCACATGCAGAAGAATGAAACTGGACCATTTCCTTACACCACACACAAAAATAGACTCCAAATGGTTGAAAGACCTAAACGTGAGACAGGAGTCCATCCAAATCCTAAAGGAGAACACAGGTAGCAACCTTTTTGACCTTAGCCGCAGCAACTTCTTCCTAGAAACATCGCCAAAGGCACGGGAAGCCAGGGCAAAAATGAACTATTGGGATTTCATCAAGATAAAAAGCTTCTGCACAGCAAAAGAAACAGTCCACAAAACCAAAAGAAAACCGACAGAATGGGAGAAAATATTCGCAAATGACATATCAGATAAAGGGCTAGTATCCAAAATCTATAAAGAACTTATCCAACTCAACACCCAAAGAACAAATAATCCAATCAAGAAATGGGCAGAAGACATGAACAGACATTTCTCCAAAGAAGACATCCAAATGGCCAACAGGCACATGAAAAAGTGCTCAACATCGCTTGGCATCAGGGAAATCCAAATCAAAACCTCAATGAGATACCACCTCACACCCGTCAGAATGGCTAAAATTAACAAGTCAGGGAACGACAGATGTTGGCGGGGATGTGGAGAAAGGGGAACCCTCCTACACTGTTGGTGGGAATGCAAGCTGGTGCAACCCCTCTGGAAAACAGTATGGAGATTCCTCAAACAGTTGAAATTAGAGCTACCGTTCGATCCAGCAATTGCACTACTGGGTATTTACCACAAAGATACAAATGTAGGGACCCGAAGGGGTACGTGTACCCCAATGTTTATAGCAGCAATGTCCACCATAGCCAAACTGTGGAAAGAGCCAAGATGCCCATCGACAGATGAATGGATAAAGAAGATGTGGTATATATACACAATGGAATATTATGCAGCCATCAAAAGGAATGAGATCTTGCCATTTGCAACGACGTGGATGGAACTGGAGGGTGTTATGCTGAGTGAAATAAGTCAATCAGAGAAAGACATGTATCACATGACCTCACTGATATGAGGAATTCTTAATCTCAGGAAAGAAACTGAGTGTTACTGGAGTGGTTGGGGGTGTGAGGGATGGGGTGGCTGGGTGATAGATATTGGGGAGGGTATGTGCTATGGTGAGCGCTGTGAATTGTGCAAGACTGTTGAATCACAGATCTGTACTTCGGAAACAAATAACGCAACATATTTTAAGAAAAAAGAAAAAGAAGAAGATAACAGGAGAGGAAGAAAAGGGGAGTATGTCAGAGGGGGAGACGAACCATGAGAGATGATGGACTCTGAAAAACAAACTGAGGGTTCTAGAGGGGAGGGGGGTAGGGGGATGGGTTAGCCTGGTGATGGGTATTGAGGAGGGCACGTTCTGCATGGAGCACTGGGTGTTATGAACAAACAATGAATCATGGAACACTGCACCAAAAACTAATGATGTAATATATGGTGATTAACATAACAATAAAAAATTAAAAAAAAAAAAAAAAAAGAAATCTTGATAATTAAACCTTTTTTCCCGTAAAGTACTTAAACAAAAAAAAAAAAAAAAAAAAAAAAAAAAAAGTGATCTCTTTTCTTCTTGTGTCTTAGACTAGTAATGAACTAACTGATCTCTTTTCCTATCAGATGTCCCTACCAGAAGTGAATCTTTGACTTAACCTACTGAAGACCTTTTCACTTATAGCAAGATTGTAATAAAACATTGAAATGTGGGGGGTGCCTGGGTGGCTTAGTCGGTTAAGCGTCTGACTCTTGATTTTGGCTCAGGTCTTGGGATCGAGCCCCACATTGGGCTCCTTGCTCAGCAGGGGTGTCTGCTGGAGATTTTCTCTCTCCCACGGCGCCCCTCCCACCCCCACCCCCCCCCCCCGCTTACGTGCTCTCTCTCTTAAAAAAAAAAAAAAAAAAACCTGAAACAAATAAAACATTGACATGTGCCTTCAACTGAATTTCCCAAAAAGCCTGTAACCCCGCAGAGTGGGGAGCCAGTAGGCATGGGAACCTCCCTCATTTTCTGTGAGTGGGTCCATGGCCCACTTGCCCCTGAGCTCCTGTTGTGCACTTCTTGTCTCCAGCGGCACATGGCCCTAGCCATGGGACTTCCACCCAAATCCAGTTCTTAGAGCCCTTGTAACTTGGTGAGGAATGAGAGGAAGGCTGCATGGGTTAACTCGTGTCTCCCGTCCACCAAAAGCTATGCTGAAGTCTGAGCCCCTCGTGCCTCATAAAGTGATGTCATTTGGAGATAGGTTCTTTCCAGACGTAATAAGTTAAAATGAGGTCAGTAGAGTGGGCCCTAATCCAGCATGACTAGTGTCCTTACAAAAAGGGGAAATTCAGAGGCAAACCTACACCCAGGGAGGATGTCACATGAAGATGAAGGCAGAGATGAGGGTGATGCTTCTACAAGCCAAGGAATGCCAGAGATTCCCAGCACATCAGCGGAAGCTAGAGGAGAAGCATACAGTCTTCCCCACAATCTTCAGAAAGAACCAACCCTGCCGACACCTTGGTCTCGGACTTCTAGCCTCCGGAACAGAGAGAGAACGTATTTCCGTGGGTTAAGCCACCCAGTTTGTGGTCCTTTGTTACGGCAGCCCTAGCAAACTAATACAAGGGTTTTAAAGGGAACATTACCAAGCCTCCTTCAGCATGCCCAGCATGGGGCAGCCCAGAATCTTCCACCCACCCGGTCCCCACCTCCCTCCACTGTGCTGACTCTTTCCCCCCTCCGCTTCCCCATCCCACCTCCCTCTGAGAAAAGCAAACGTATCTTCTTGTAGGGTGTATAAGGGTCTCACTCCCATCTGAAAGAGCTTATCAAATTTTTTAAAGTAAATTTTTACAGATTTATAACATAGAGCCCCAAATCTTCAGGAAAAACTCGAGGAAGCCCAGGTTTCCTGCTGAGGCTTCCTTCCACTCCCTCCCTGTCACAGTGGATCCTAGACACTCCGCGTGTCGCCCACACTCATCAGTGCTGCCACTTCCTAACCTTGAGGTTCTCCTTTCATCCAGACAGACCCTTTTAATTTTAATCACCCAAGGAAAACAGGTTGAAGGTGCGTGTGTGTGTGTGTGTGTGTGTGTGTGTGTGTGTGTGTGTGTAAAGAGAGAAATGTGGGGGATTAACAAAGATGAAGGTATCTTTCAGTTGGTTTTTTCCAGCTCCTGACTCCAAGTTGACAGAAGAGAAAGTACCTCTGGATTTTTGTCTTCTCCTTTTATTCCCGAGGGTGGCTCACACCTCCCAGACTTCTAAAAAGGCATTTGACCCTTCTCTCATGAAGGTTCTTTTCCCCAGCACAGGGCCCGTGAAGCAATTAGAGTAGAAAAATGGGTGCCCCATGGGTTGAGTTAAATTTGACAGAGATAGACCTTGAGAGTAAGTGTGCAATGTGAAAATCGCATGGAACTCAACATAGCATAGAAAATCTCTTAGAAAGGTATCATCTTGAAGACTGAGATACTATTTTTCCATAAGCCAAACGTGACTCTTGCACCCTGGACCGCCATTTCTTCAGCTAAGGCAGCCGGCTTCTTGGGGCCATGTTGCACACACATTGTCTGTTGTTATTCTAGAATCCCATTCAGTGGCAAATAGGTCTCCCTGAAGCTGACCAAGGGAACATGAGGTTCATGTCCCCCATCTCACATTCCTTCTGGAGTACAACTTTATTAAGCAGAATGGTTTATTAAGCAAAATTGCCCACAGTATTTAAATGGTTGTTTTCTTTCTCTAACCTGAAGTGATTATGGTTGGATCTGCTTCATAATGAACTTTTACTACATAATAATTCAAGTTAATTTTTATCATCGTGAAACCTCTTTTGGTGAAAACCACCTTGAAGTGGAATTTAAAAAGAACACACACAGAATAATTTTCAGCAGGCCAAACCTCCCACTGACAAACAAACAAATGACAAAAAAACTGGATTTCAAAACCAGTAGAAGGCATTAGAGTGTTTTCTGAGGAGCTGGACTTGAGGTGCCGAGGTCTCTGAGGGAAGAGGAAACTCCATGAGGGGAACCTGGCCCTCTAGGCTACTTCTCTCCTCAAGGAATTTGCCAGCTTATAAGCATTTTAGTCAGTCCGATCCCTGACTAGACTGCCCTGGAGAAGTCACTTGGGCTGTAAACTCACAGTAGGTCACTGCTGCCCACTGACCTCTGGTTATAAAAATAAGAAGAGGCTCTAAGTCACCTCAAGAAGGCAGCCCTTGGCAGGAATTCTAAAAGAACTGTTGTGCTCTTTCTCAAGCTTGGTGGTCTCATGAGGCATGGTTGGCAACACCCGTCCCTCATCAGGCATCACCCTGAGTGTGGTTAATTTGATGTATCCCTGTCCTCAACGGGCTCACCATCTATAGCGGGAGACCAACAGGCAAAGAGTTGATGGCCACCCAGTGTGACAAGTGCTATGAAAGATTTAAAAGGGTGTCCTGGTAGCTGAGGAGAGGGGTTCCTAATCGATCCTTGAAGTGGGGGTGGAGGATAGATGAAGCCAGAGGGGGCTTCCCAGAGGAAGTGGCACCTCAGCTGAGTCCTAAAGGACTAGTAGGATTTTCCCAGGTGAGGAAGGTGAAAGGTACTAAAAGCCGAGGGAACAACAGGTGTAAAGAGAGAGAGAGAGCATGGCTTGTCCAGCAGAGAGAAAATAATTCTGTTTGGTGACCATGTATCACTTTGGGAGACTCAAGAGGGAAAGCTCGAGAGACAGGCAGGTACCAGACCCTAAAGAGCCTCTCATCCCAGAAGTTAAGGAGATCCTCAAGCCATGCTCAACAATTTCAACAAGTCTACTTGAGGCAGAACATTGACCTGGGGCATTGCTGCCCAGGAGCACAGCATTTTGTTCCCTCTGGGAACTCTGCTTATCCTCCTATCTTGAGCTCTCATTGTCAAAGGCACATGCCTTTGATGAATAAACTAATCATCAAAGAGGCTAATCTTGCAATGTAGGTGGCACAGTAATGGCTTGAACTGGTTTGAGGTCTTGGAAAGGGAAAAGGTAGGAAAGATATTTGGGAGCTAGACCCGACTGAGTGGCCTCAGTGGATAAGGAAGAGGGAAAGGAGTCAAGGATGGCACCTGGGACTCTAGCTTGGGCAAATGGATGAGTTTTCTTGTGAGAAATAATTGTAGTCTTGTGCCTGATTTAATCTCCTTTCTAGAGTGAAAGCATCAAGGAATTTGGAACCACAAGAATTTGTGGAATACCAGGGTGCCTGGGTGGCTCAGTTGGTTAAGCGACTGCCTTCGGCTCAGGTCGTGATCCTGGAGTCCCGGGATCGAGTCCCGCATCGGGCTCCCTGCTCAGCGGGGAGTCTGCTTCCCCCTGTGACCCTCCCCCCTCTCATGCTCTCTCTCTCTCTCTATCTCATTCTCTCTCTCAAATAAATAAATAAAATCTTAAAAAAAAAAAAGAATTTGTGGAATACCAGCTACTTATCAGGCACCTCCATCTTCTCATTCATTCTTCACGACAACCCAAAGAGGTTAGTATTCCTACTTTTACCATTTGGCAGATAGGAAAATGGCTCTAGATCCCCTAGATTGTGACTAGATGGCTTAGAATTTGAGTCCAAGTGCATGTTACCCTAGAACCTGAACTCTTTAATACTAAGCTTTTGTAGGAGATCAGACTTGTATCTGAACATAAGGCTGCTCTGAGTTGGTTCCAATTTGGTGTGGCTCATAAAGCTGGCCCCGCCATCTATGGGATGAGTTGGCATTTCTAGGTCCTCTTACACTGGGAGGCTTAGATGCTGCATAGATGGAACCTGTTCCAATGGTTAAGGTGGGCCCAGCCCTGGAAATGGAAATCCAGGGGCCTGGGACTGTTCCTTGCCTCCTGCCCTCTGTGGGTCCCATCCTGGGAGGCTCAGAAACATGAGCTCTTCCCAGCCATTGAGTGCTTCTGCGGAGCTGCCAAACTTGTGCTGAGAACCAATTAGTGTCAGCTGGGAGTGCAGGTGCTGTGCCTGGGAACGTGGCCTGCACCCAGCAGCAGGGGGGTGGGCAGGGAGCTAGTTACCGCTGAGCCTCTATGACGTCTCTCTTCCTCCAGAAAGAGCAGATGGAAATGCTCTATTGCATACCTCTCGGAGAGGCCAGTGGCCCCCCCCTTCTCTCTCTCCCTAAAATGGCAGCCAGGGACATTTTAATCAGTGCCTCCCAACGACCCTATGGCTTATTTCCTGCAAATTGTCTCCAGACTCTACCTGGCTTTATTCCCTGGGTCTCCTGGCCCAAACCAGGGAGTGAGCATAATAATACTGATAATCAGCAGCAGCATAATCACAGTTCAGAATTTGCAAAACACTTTCACTTGAGTGATCTCATTTTATCATTGCCACAGGCTTGTAAGATGGGCAGGGTAGGTTTATCCTTCCCATTAGTTTACAGCTGGGGAAACTGAGGCCAGAGCAGTGTAGCAAAGCTGGCACGTGGCTGGTCCAGGGCTAATGTGGCTCTCCCTGGATCCTTTTAGAACCAAGTGTAAATGGAGGCAGGGAACACTGGCTCAGGCTAAGGGCCCCAAGCCAGCCAACCAAGTGGGGGTGCTTCTCAAAGGCTGTAGGAAGGTGAGCGTGTGGGAGGGGGCTGGGGCTGAGGTGGTGCTGGGGTGATTCCTTGGGAAAAAGGAAAACTTCTGGGCTGTTCCCTCCCTTTGGTGCCTGGAGGAGCTTGTTTTAGGAGCTGCCTGGAGCCGGCCTGAATGTGTCCGTACAAGCCTACCCCAGGCTCTTGTGCGGCTTAGAGGGCCAAGAATCTTCACCCACAGCTGTTGGGACAGGTCTCGATACCGCCCCCAACCCAGTTAGCCTAAGAGAGGGATGTCAGTCATCCTCCAATGCTATGCCTGGAGAGAAAGGACTGGAAGTGGCACCTGCCATCTTTCTCACCCCCAGGAGCTTTGCACATTGAGTTTGAATGGCGTCTAATGCAAGACCGGCAAATTGAAGCACGTTCTCCTTTAGAGCTGACGACTGCTCCCCTCCCCATGCACATGTGTTGTTTATTTGGACAAAGCTTACAGGTCTATTTGAAAGATGCACATTTCTGTCTCCAGAGACAGCAGAATGCCAGCTCCCTGCCCCGGGCCCCCGAAGCTCTTTGCGAGGTCTTTGTCTCCATCAATGAGAGCTCTCCTCACCTTGGATTAAGCCCCATGCCTCCAAGCCTGTCACTTTGTATTCCTACCCTTCCAATATGAGGAAGGAAGGAAGGAAGGCAAAGAGTGAAGGGGTGAGGGCCCCTGGTCAGTTACACGGTGAGTTACATCACCTTCTTCTACCAGGGGCAGCAACAGGGTTGTAATTTCAAGAAACCGGGAGTCGGATCCTGATTCTGCCACTCAGTTCCGCGATCATGACCAAGTATTTCCACATTTCGGAGCTGGCTTTGCCCAGCCATAGAATGGGGATATTAACACGTGCTCTGCCTGACGCAGAAAGATGTTTCAAGGATCACATCAGATAAATCAAGACAGAGGGCCTTGGTGTCAGCCTAGGACAGCCTTGCTGCTGGCTGGCACCTGCTCTGTTAGGCAGTTCTGGTGGGGAAGGCTATGTTATTAAATCCCAGTCTGGGCACGGGGATTGAGAAAAGTAGAAAAGAAGCAGTGGGTCGGTGGTCATCAGTTAGGAAGGCATCAGGATAGAGGAAAGCTCCGCTCAGAAATGCCATCTCCCACAAGTTCAGCCTCCCTCTGGGCCTCCAGCTTTTACACAAAGGGCTACTCTGCTTATGATCTCACCAAGCCTCGCACAGTCCTGGAATGGGGAAACCATTAACTGAGGAGCTGCAATGAATTAAGAGATGGGGTTAAGAGTTATTAAGAGATGACCAAACTCCATGACTCCTGAGGCTCGTGCTTGTAACTTTCTCCATGGTGGCTGCCCTGATGGGGAGGAAAATTTTGACCTGGGGATAGAGAAAGGAAGGCTGAGATTGTTTCAGAGAATGGGCCACTTCAGGGAGATGAGGCCTGGAGTAAGGAAAAGTGCATCAGGACCTGTCTGAGAACCATACAGCATAGAGTGAGGGCCCTGGGTGGCTGAGCAGAAAGTAGAAGAAGTAGTGCAGAAATTCACTCATTGATTCATTCATTCATTCATTCTGATAGCCCTTCCAGACCAGTGAGTGGCAGCTGAAATGATCAGACCCAGACTGGCAACTTGGGAGCCAGTGGGGTGGGATGAAGGTAGGGATGGGGATGCTGTTGGACCACCCATGGGGGTTATCAGAGGCATCGGGGTGAGTCTGAAAGAATAACCGGAGCCACGTGTGCAGCCGGATCATCAACTTGAAGGGACTGGTCAAATATCTACTTCCAAGGCCTCAGGACTGAAACCTGGGACTCCAGAGCAGAGTGACAGGGTTTTCGAGGCTGCAGTTAGGCACGAAGAAAGTAGCCCGAGAGCAGGAGTGAGTGGTGGGAAGGGGCTAAAGAAGTGAGCAATCAGATGAGAAAGATGCAGATTTATTCCTGGGACATGGGGAACCACGGGAAGATTTCAGTAATGGAAGGGGCCTGACTGAGCGTGCATTCTAGAAAGAGCAGTCTGGCTGCTGTATGGGGGATAAAAGGCAGGAGTCATTAGGTGGAAGGAAAGTAGGTCGAAGGCTGCAGAGGGCCTGAACTGATTCAGTGACAATGGCAATCAGGAGAAATGCAAGGTATAAAGGAGGCAGAATCCTTTGGATTTAGTAATAATTTGCCTGTGGGATGGCTTGTGAAGGGGAAGGAGATGTCAAGAGCGCCTTCAGTTCTCTGCCGACCTGGAGGCTAGAGAACTCAGTTCAGGCTGCACTTTGCCATTACTTTCAAACTTTCAGAGCACAGGGTCACTGTCCCCTGGAGGTCTCTGCTTCTACTTCTGGGAACAGGAAAGTTGATCTAGAGTAGTGGTTTTCTAATTATAGTCCTCAGGGCCATTCTGCTGGGTGTGGCTGGGCCTCAGGGCAGAGCCCAGGGCTGGAGTCAGAAGGTCTGGCTGTGTCCTCATTCAGCCTGTGACAGTAGGCAGGACGCAGTTATTTCTGAACCTGGGTCTCCATTTGTATAAATGGAGACAATTTATTCATTTGCTCAAGAAACAAACATTTGAGGCGAAAGATACAAAGAAGGAGACTTGCTCACAGCTCAGGAGAAGAAGACATCTAGGCAAATCATTACAAAGGAGCTTGCTAAGTGCCATAGTGATATAAACTGTATGCAGAGGAAGGTGGCCCAAAGGAGGGAGGTGACTAACAAGTACTTCTACTAGAGATAGGACAAGGGGTACCCAGTAGATCAAGGGAAAGTATGATCTGGATTGAGAAAGAGAGGTGGTTCTCCTTCTCCCCCTTCCTGTTTTGGCCCTTCCTTGACCCTTACCTCTCTCTTTTCAGTAACAATTCTCTTCCTTACCGGCAGGTGAGCCCCCTGAAGGATTCTTCCAAAAGCAAGACACGGATCAACACCAAGTTTAACACTCAGCCTGCAGAGAGGTGGGCTAAGCCCTACATTGAGGGTGGAGGCCCCAGGGATGGACTTGCAGGCGTCAAAGACAAGCCTTATTGCAAATTCTACAAGCTCATACCCACATATGTAGACTATTTGCTGCAGGTTCTAGAGAGCAGATGCTGCACTTAGCTCATAGTTGTACCCCCAGTGCCTTACGCCATGCCTGGCACGTGATAGGTGATGAATGGTTGTGTATGGAATGAATCAAGCTCCACAGAATCTTTCCATTTCGAAAGGTCATTGCCTCATGCATTTCTCAGCCTCCAGGTGGGACTGCATCCCGACCACCACACCTGGAGCCTGTTGAGACTCTTGAACAGATGAGATAAAGAATTCTCCCAGCACTGCCTCTTTCAGTAAGGAAGTCTTTCTATAAACAAACTGTCCTCTCGCCTAAACCATGTGTTTGGTGACCATTGATTTACATTCTGGCACAAGCTCCTCCGTGGAATCAGTAACAAATCGTTTGTAGACGGGCAGCTGGTCTACCAACCACACCACTGCTTTGCAGCTTACCAAGGGCTTTCACACAAACTCAAGGGTTTTTTGGCCCTCGGAAAAATCCTTAGAAGTCAGCAGGGCAAGTATCTTTTTTATTTTTTTTTATTTTTTTTAAAGATTTTATTTATTTGAGAGAGAGAATGAGATAGAGAGAGAGCATGAGAGGGGAGAGGGTCAGAGGGAGAAGCAGACTCCCCGCCGAGCAGGGAGCCCGATGCGGAACTCAATCCCAGGACTCCAGGATCATGACCTGAGTCGAAGGCAGTCGCTTAACCAACTGAGCCACCCAGGCGCTCAGGGCAAGTATCTTAATATTCATTTTACTGGATGGAAATGGAAACTCAGAGAGGTTAGGATTCACGCCACACAGCAGGTGAGCAGTGAGGCCAGGATTCGAAGCCTGGAGTCCTCTCTCAGCCCCCTAGGTTGTGGGGGAAAGCACCACTACTCAGGAGACGGCTCATGGCCAGCAAGTCCCTAGGAAGAGATGCCAGAGAGGCTGGTATAGATGGGTCACGTGTGTGACCTCACATGGCATTTCTTCTGTTCCTCTGTCTCATATTGCTGTCATATCATAAATAAAGGCAAGATGACTCTTCCTTTCCATCCACCCACCCTGGAGCCACCCCCACCTGCCACCCCAGGAGAGCTTCCTCCAGCTCAGCCTCTGGTTGACATTTCACTACCTGAAAGGGCTTGGCATTGGCTCCATGGGGTAAGATTATCTCATGGATACAGCAGGCATCTACTCAAAATAGGCTTAGCTTTCCACAAATGCCACTCTGGGGCATGTTGTTCTTACCCTGGCCAGGTGGGCCATGGTGCCGTGGTGAGCTTTCCTGTCCTCCCTTGGAGCACATTTCCCTGGGGATAGCCTTTCTTTTTTTTCCAGGTGAAGAAGCCAAGGGCAAGTAGAGACAGATATGGGAAAGTTCACATGGCCAGGAAGTAGAGAGCCTCCAGGCCTCAGGAACCATAAATTGGCAGCTACAGTTCCTCCAAGCAACAAACTCGTGGGGAAAGATCCAGAGGCCCAGGTCTGTGTTCCAATAGCCGTCTGACTATGGGAACATTCTGTGAAATTGGAGCAAGCGTCAAAGGGTCAATGGCTCTAACACCTGGCCTTCTGGAACACAGCCATGTGTCCTGTCTGAGAGAGGTTCCTGCTTGGAAGGGCATTCAGGCAGGGCTCCTCACATCTGCAGATCCTCAGCTGGGTAGCAGTCTGGGTCTCTAGCTTTCCAGTTGCTGAGCCTGGGATGCCTGACGGGGGTGGGGGGGTGTAGGTAAAGCAGGAAACAATTGGAGATATTCTTGCTATATGTGTCTTTCCTTCACTTTGGCCTGAATCCCACATTCTGCAATAGTACTGTAATGGAGAAGGGAACAGAGCACTGTATGGCACTCAGGAGACTATCGTTTACTTTTTCTTTTTTTCAAATTTTAATTTAAATTCTAGTTAGTTAATAGACAGCGCAATATTAGTTTCAGGAGTAGAATTCAGTGGTTCATCACCTACATACAATACCCAGTGCTCATCATAACAAGTTCTCTCCTTAATACCCGTCACCATCTAGCCACCCCCCGCCCACCTCCCTCTATCAACCCTCAATTTGTTCTCTATCGTTAAGAGTCTCTTATGGTTTCTCTCTCTCTCTCTCTCTGCCTCCCATATGTTCATGTGTTTTGTTTCTTAATTCCACATATGAGTGAAATCCTATGGTTTTTGTCTTTCTCTGACTTACTTCGCTTAACATAATATAATCTAGCTCTATCCACGTTGTTGCAAATGGCAAGATTTCATTCCTTTGATGGCTGAGTAATATTCCATTGTATATATATACCACATCTTCTTTATCCATTCATCTGTCGATGGACATCTTAGCTCTTTCCACAGTTTGGCTATTGTTGATGGTGCTGCTATAAACACTGGGGTGCATGTACCCTCTTCGAGTCTGTATTTTTGTGTCTTTTGCCTAAATACCTACTAGTGTAATTGGTAGATCATAGGGTAGGTCTATTTTTAACTTTTTGAGGAACTTCCATACTGTTTTCCAGAGTGGCTGCACCACTTTGCATTCCCAACAGCGTAAGAGGGTTCCCCTTTCTCCCCACCATCACCAACACCTGTTGTTTCCTGTGTTGTTGTATCTCATTGTGCCTTTGATTTGTATTTCCCTGATGATGAGTGATATTGAGCATCTTTTCATGTGTCTGTTAGCCATCTGGATGTCTTCTTTGGAAAAGTATCTGTCCATGTCTTCTGCCCGTTTCTTAACTGGATTATTTGGTTTTTGGTTGTTGAATTTGATAAGTTCTTTGCAAATTTTGGATTTGAAACTATCCCTTTCCCAGATATGTCATCTGCAAATATCTTCTCCCATTCTGTAAGCTGCCCTTTTAGTTTTGTTGATTGTTTCCTTTACTGGGCGGAAGCTTTTTATCTTGATGAAGTCCCAATAGTTCATTTTTGCTTTTGTTTCCCTTGCCTCTTGTGACGTATCTAGTAAGAATTTGCTGCGGCCGAGGTCGAAGAGGTTGCTGCCTGTCTTCTCCTCTAGGATTTTGATGGTTTCCTGTCTCAAGAGGCTATCCTGATCCCAATACCAGCTCTTCTTTGACCCAGAGCGAATCGCTTAACCACTCTGGGCCTCTGTTTTCTACTATATAAAATGGGGGTGCTGTTAACGGTCATAGCTGCCTCAAGAATGGTAGAAAATGGTCAAAGTCACTGGGGGGGGTTGTCACACTGCACCTGGCCATTTCCCTGGCCACAGTGTCATAGCATTTATCTCTGTATTCTGTTTACTTAGATCCATTGGTCCCATATACTGTGATTTTTCTTTTCTTTTCCCTCTTTCCATTAGAACAACCTTATAAGACCCTCCCATACTGAGAAATTTCTACTTCACCTAACTGTGAGCATCTTGTAGTCAGGGTCTTCACCTTATCTGTATTCACGGGACCTAGCACAGTGCTTACCTGACCTAATAAGTGTCTATTGAATGGATGCCTGGTATTTTCCCCCAACAGAACCCCCATGATTCCAAAATATCTCTTTTATATTTAACAAGCAGGATATGAAGCTTACAACGCACCAGGCATTACTCTGGACATTAAACATGTGCAAACTCATTTAGTAGGTACTACTGTTACACTCTCATTTTCTATATTAAAGTCCATGTCTGATAACTCCAACAACGGCGTGTCCTCGAGGTTTGTTTCTCTTGTCAATTTTTCTCTTGGTTTTGATCCTTTTTGTTCTTTTTTTCTTGATCTATCTGATGATTTCAGATTGAATGCTAGTAATTGTTCATGGACAATGAATTGTAGAGACATTTCAAGGTTCTGGAGGATGTTACTGTTCTCCAGAGTGGACTTGCTTCTGCTTCTGAAGTCTGTTAGGAGAGAAGCAGATGAGGTTAATCAGTTTTGATATTAAGCTGATCCGAAGTGTGCCTCAGTCTGTGATGACTGGCATTTCAGGTTCATCTTTGCTCCTAGCATGTTGCCTTTCAGGGCCTTCCACTCCGATGGGCCCTTACTCCAATTTTTAACTTTCCAAATCAAAGTGGCTACCGCAGCTCTGCTCGCTTCTCAGCTTCTCAGCTCCCATGCCACAATTTCCTGCTCAGATTCTTGGTCTCTTGGCTGCTGGGCAGAAATTGGCAAACATGTGGAGGGGAAAATTAACTTCAAATATCAAACCAACTTCTCTTTTTCTTCTCTTTGGGATTTTGACCATTCAAGTCCTCACTTCCTTGTTCCTGTCAATACATTTTAAAAATTATATATAATATATATATATATATATATACATACACATTATACACAATTATATATACTTTAAAAGTATATACTATATTGTAATATGTAATTATATATACAATTATATATAATTTTTATATATTTATAAAAATATGTATTAGTTATAATATATATTACAGTTATCATAATATATATTTTAAAGTATATATTTACATACTTATGTATATATACACATATGAACTCTTAAATAGACGTATTTATTATATTTAAATATATATATTTCTGTTTTTATAGTTCTGCTTTTATGGTTGTTCTTAGTGAAAAGGTTATTCTAATATAGTAGTCAGTCCCTTCTGATCCACTGGGGATTTGTTCCAAGACTGCTAGTGGATGCCTGAAACCACAGATAGTGATGCACTCTATATATACTGATTTTTCTTATACATACATACCTATGATAAAATGTAATCTATAAGTTAGGCACAGTAAGAGATTAACAATAGCTAATAATAAAATAGAACAATTATAACCATATGCTGTAATAACAGTTAGGTGAATGTGGTCTCTCTCTCTCAATATTGCACTGTACTCACCTTTCTTTTTGTGGTGATTTGAGATGAGAGCATGCCTATATGAGGAGATGAAGTGAGGGGAATGATGTAGGCGCTGTGACTTAGTGGTAGGTTACTATTGACCTTCTCACGACAGTCAGAAGGAGGATCATCTGCTTCCGGACCGTGGTTGACCATGGGTGACAGACCCCCATGGAAAGTGAAACAGCAGATAAGGGGGGACAACTATACAAGCTTGTCTGCCAGAGTTGGAAAATACAGTGCTTATCCCTATTTTATACATGAGGAAACTGAGGCATAGGAATAACTTGTCAAATTACTACGTTTAAGTGAGACATTCACTCATTTATTTTATTTTATTTATTTTTTAATTTAAATTCAATTAATTAACATATAATGTATTATTTGTTTCAGGGATACAGGTCTGTGATTTTATTTTATTTTTATTAGAGAGAGAGAACATGAGTGAGTGGAGGGGAGGGGCCGCGGGGGGAGGTGGTGGAGAAAATCTTAAGCAGGCTCCACGCAGAGCACAGAGCCTGACGCAGGGCTCGATCTCACGACCTTGAGATCATGACCTGAGCTGAAATTGAGAGTCAGACTCTTAACTGACTGAGCCACCCAGGTGCCTCACATTTACTCATTTATTTTTTAAAAATATTTACTAAACACTCACCATGTATTAGACGTCGTCCTGGGCATCTGGGATACAAAATTAATGAGCCGGTCCTCGTCCTTCAAGTTCTCAGTATCGAGTAGACATCACTTATGCTTTGATGTAGCCAGGGACACTACTGAGGCAGGTACAGGTGCTCCAGGAGCTCAGGTAAGGTGACAGCATACTGGCCTGTACCTCCTTCCCTGCAGAAAGTTTTCTCCCAGTACGCAGTGAACGTCGTCAGGTGGCTCACTTTACTTCTCTATCTCCAGTGCCCAACACAGTGCTTGGAACAAGGCAGGTGTTCTGTAAACACCTGCTAGATTGTGTTGAATTAATTTTCAAACAGGGAAGAAGAAAACGTGATGGGAGGAAGGCCACAAGATGATGAAGCCTCGTTCAGCCTGGCGGTCAGGAGTCCCTAGTCCCCCAGCTCTTCCAGCAGCTGTGTGAACGTGGCAGGTCACCTCCCCTGTCTGACCATGTTCTCTCATCTGCAGATTGGACATGCTGGACTAGAGAACACCTAAGGTCCCTTACCAGGGATATGTCCCTGGAGCCGAGTATGACCCCACAGAGGTGGAATGACCACGGCTCACCCCCGAGGTCCCCGTGTCCCCTTTCAGTCCTGCAGCACAGACAGATAGTCGGTCAGACAAAACCAGGGTGGCTGTCCCTAGGTCTTGTCTCCCTGTTTTCTCCTGTGGAAAGATGCAGGGTGATAAAAGTTTCCCTAGCTCACCTGGCCAATGCCAGGAGTCTTCCAGAGCCGGGAGCATGAGGAAACGCTTTTTAGGTCCCCTTTGGCTGGGCATGCTGTGGCCAGCCTACTCTGCCTTCCACTTTCCAAGCACAAAATCTGCTTTCCTGTTTGAGAAAATAGCTCTGTCTCTGTGGCAAGCACAATGCTTGTCCCAGCTCAAGCATGGGAAGGACGCCAGTTCCCTCGCCTCAGGTGGCTGAGCGGGGATTCTCTCTGCAGACAGTAGGGCATGGAATCTGACGTCACCTTGAGACAGCCCAGCGGGCCCCCGGGGCTGGCAGCCTGGCTTGACTTCGCTCTCGAACCTCATGATCAACCTTCTGGTCTTTTCTCATCACACGTCCTGTGAGCCGCAGAGCCAGCAGCCCCCCAGCACTCCCGGCCCCGTCCTCACCCCACACACTGAAGTCAGCTGGGGGAAGCATTTGGGCCCAATTAGGTATTTCCAAATAGACAGCTCCAGAAGGGGTGGGGGGAGGCAGGGGAGGCAGCCAGGGCTGTTTTCGGGGATTATGCAGTTACTGACCTAAATTTCAGGCTGGGGGAGAAAAAAAAAAGGGGAGAACTGCCTCAGGTAACACTGACAAGTTGGAGGAAGTGCGGAGGAGATGAAATGCCTGCCTGGGGTCTTTGAAAATGTTGTCTGTTTTAATTGGATGTGTCTCTTCAGACCCGGCTGGTGGCGGGCCCATCACAGGCTCCTTTTAATCAGTGCCTTTCACATTTCCCCACTGCGGCTTCACACAGAATAAAGAGCTACGGGGCAGGGGCCGAGGCAGGGAGGGCGGGATTCCAATCTGAAATTTGATAATTTAGGAGCGGGATTTTATTTAAAACGGAATTGCTGGGCTCCTTCTGCTTTGTGCCTCCATGAGTACATTTTTTTCTAAGGAGAAAGAAACCATTCTTCTCTTGGAGTAAGAGCCTGGACTGAGCTCCTGGCCCATTTTCTTTTCTTTTTCTAGAAAATGCATGTGTGTGGGGGTGTTCTTCTTTTCCAAGGTTTCCTACAGCAGAATTCACTGCTGCCCAGCCCAGTGGGCAGTGGAGAAAGAAGGGTGGGCTCTTGTGGCTAAGGGTGGAGAAGATTTGACGCAGGAGGGGCCAGGCTTGCAAGGGCCAGGCAGGAGCAGAGGGATCATCAACAGAACTACTGAGATAGCTAAGAAAATAGCCGATCAATCTTTGAGGTGGGACAAGTATGAGAAAGGAAGCTATGAGAACTCAGAGCAGTCTGGTGGTCAGTCTGCGCATCCAGGCAGGCTTCCTGGAAGAGGCAACCTGCTGTAAAGGAAGTAGTCAGGGGAAGAGCTGGAAGAATTAGTTCCATACCAGCAGAGCAGAGAAGCAGCTCCTAATGGCTAAACTTCAGGGAGTCAGGAGTGCCGGAAATAAGACACAACAGAGGGTAAAGACTCTGGAGAGTGGGCAGGAGCCATGCCCTGCAAGATTAAAATGGACCAGACTGCTGAGAGTCACCTGTCCTCTTCCTGGGCATCTTCCCAACTATTCTTCCCAACGGACATCTTCCCATGGTTCTGAAGCTTTTCCCTACAGAGGGAGCTCCAATTTGGCATCAGGAGCCCTGGCTTCGTGCAGAGGTCCAGTCCCGCCTATGGCACTTGATAGATATGGGGCTGGATCATAGTTCCCTCTGAGCCTCGGTTTCCTCTTTAGTCAAATGGTGATGACAATGACCTCTCAGGGCAGCCGAGAGGACCAAATGGGAAAACGCATATGAAAATGCTCAGAAATGCCCCAGAAATGCCAGGGTTTGTTGGCTGGCAACACTCCTTCTCCAAGAGAAGAATGGTTTCTTCTGCGCCCTGCATCTCTTACAGGTTTCTGTCCTTGTGTCTGCTCCCACCACCCGTACCTTTCCTCTTCCTGGTTTTTCTGAGCTGTGGGTGAGCCCTGAGTCTCTTGTCCTGAGGTTCAATAGGGCCACGGCCACCCCTCCTCTGCTGACAAGAAAGCTGTGTCAGCTTTGCTCACTTCACCGAGATGCCCAGGAAGAAGCGTGGACGTTTCTGGAGCAGCCCCTCGACGTGGCCTTGCAGGATCTGCAGCAAGCGATCTGATCAGGGAGTAGTCCCCGCTGCGCTTTCTCGGTCCCGCCTGGGAG
The DNA here is from genome assembly GCF_009762305.2 of Zalophus californianus. Taxonomy (NCBI): domain Eukaryota; kingdom Metazoa; phylum Chordata; class Mammalia; order Carnivora; family Otariidae; genus Zalophus; species Zalophus californianus. The sequence goes on from NC_045605.1 coordinate 38,049,940, forward strand.
TCCGCCTCCTGCGGCTGGCCTGCCACCAAGTCCCGCTTTGCTCTCCTAGAAAGCGCTTTTCCCTGAGATACGTAAACATGGCCTCTGACTGGCTCTGCAGAGCCCATACTGTGCAGCCCTCTTCCTCTTGCTCTGTTTTCCTGAGGGCAGTCCAGAGAACATCTCGGAAGGCCCGTGTGAGTGCGGCATTTCAGTGCTGTGGCTCAGTGTGCAACGTGGCTTGACCACCAACTCCACCCCCTGCAGATGCTCCAGGCTCAGCCCAAGGCCACAGGCCTGGGTGCAGGGCAGACCCTAACCCCTGAATACACGTCACCACACGATGCCTGGAACATCTGTTCATGCGGACTGGAATGTGAATGACACCTCCTGGGTTGACAGTGCGTAAACTGTGCAGCTGTCTGCAATGGCCCTGCTTACACATTCTTAACAATGTGTTTTTACGGTAACTAGTAGAGCTCAGAATTTCACTGCTAGCTTGAACTGATCAGGCATTTAGAGCTTAGCGATTGAACAGCTCTAATAGAGGAGAGAGCACGGGCCGTGAGTCAGCCTGACCTAGGTGCTAATCCCAGGACTGGTTCTTACAAACTAAGAAATGTAGAAAATCTCTTTAAGCTTCAATTTGTTCATGTGGGAACATTAATACTTAATTTCTGGAACTGTTGTGAGAACAAACATTTTACAGGTAAAGCATATTTTACAAAAAAAGAAAGAGACGACACAGAGGTTGAGGGCTGGCTTGAACCTAAGTGTTCTGGCACCAAAGAACATATAAGAGCTATCAATAAATGCTTGATTGACTGAGAAATCATATCCACGACAGGCCTTCAGGGGATGGTTCTGTGGGAATTTTATTTAATCAAAGTAATTGTGAATACTTTCAAAATTTCTAACCATCAGTATGATGAGGCCCGAAAGAGAAGTTGCTACTGAGCTAAGCCTTGGTAAGTGACCAGGAATGATCCAAGTGAAGGAGGGACAGCATGCTCTGGGGACAGAGATGGCACGCACAGAGGCAAGGCCCTTAGCTCTTTGATCCTGGGCAAGTCACTGACCTCTCTCGGCCTCGGTGCTCTCTTCTGTAAAATGAGAAGGTCGGACCAGCTCTCTGGTTCTCAATCCTGGCTACAGGTCACGATCATCCGGGGCACATAAGAAGCCACCAAAGCTTAAGCCCCACCTCGTATTAATTCGATCAGAATTAATAGGGGTGGAACTCAAAAGATGCTACTCTGGAAGGCCTCAGGTCAGCATGAGGGGCAGCCAGGACTGGGGAACCTCTGGGCCAGGAGATCACTGAGCTGCTTTCTGAGTTCTTCTCTGACAGTCTACCTTACAGATTGAGATAAGCCTGATACAGCTTTCCCTTTAATTTTGTTTTTGCTAATAAATATTTAATATCGTACAAAAACTTAAAAAAAAAAAGCAGTTGCTTAAAAAAAAAAAATCATGGGGCGCCTGGGTGGCTCAGTCGGTTAAGCGACTGCCTTTGGCTCAGGTCATGATCCTGGGGTCCCGGGTTCGAGTCCCACATTGGGCTCCCTGCTCAGCGGGGAGTCTGCTTCTCCCTCTGACCCTCCCCCCTCTCATGTGCTCTCTCTCTCTCGTTCTCTCTCTCTCAAATAAATAAATAAAATCTTTAAAAAAAAAATCACAACTGAACAGAAAGAAAGTTTTGAGAGAAAAAAACAAAGCAGAGGTTTGTTTGCATACCAGTAGTTAACTTCTGCCTGTTCCTTCAGGAACATACGTGGATAGAATCGTCCCTCCCGACCACTCACTTCAAGGCCTTTGGATGGGTGGCAGTTCATTTACCAAATGTAGGGAAATAAGTCACGGTCCTGATCACCGTGACCAGGCGTACCCCAAATGCGCCTGTGGGATAACTGGCTGTCATGAGTTTGCTAATCAACCGCCATAGCAAAGTACCATAAGGTGGGAGGCTTTGAAAGAGCAGAAATTTGCTCCCGCACAGGTCTGGACCTGAGAAGTCCCAACTCTGAGTGTCAACGGGACGAGGCTTTCTCCGAAGGCTCCAGGAGACTCTCTGTCCCAGGCCCTTCTCTTAGCTTCTGCGGCTGCTGGCAAGCCTTGGCATTCCTTGGCTCGTAAACCCATAACCCCACTCTTTGTGATCACCTGGTCTTCCCTCTGTGTGCGTCTGCGACTGTGTCTCTCCTCTTGTAAGGACAGGAGTCACGTTGCATTAGGGCCCACCTGACGTTCTCCTCCTAACCGGATTATACCTGCAAAGACCTATTTTCAAATAAAGTCACACTCACAGGGACTGTGGGTTAGGGCCTCAACATACCTTTTTTGGGGGAGAATGGACGCAATTCAACCTATACAACTGGCCAAGGTGAGCAATTTGGTGAAACCCCTGGGCAGCTCAGAAAGCTGACCTAAAACACCTCGTTCTTTGAATAAACTGATTGAGCCAAATGATGAACCGACTGGACACAACTTCAGTGTTCACTACTGAGGTAGCGACAGAAGAATAAAAATGCAACAAGAACATCTAACCCAGGTTAGTATGTGAAATCCAAACTTACAAGGTAGGTAAATTATGTGAGGATTACGGGAGGGCATTTTGATTTGTGAAAATGTTTTACTGCTTCGCCAGAGACCAACATTTAGACATCACGTTACACTTTACAAATCCCTTTCATATATACTAACTTTCTCAGATACTCTCAACAATCTGTCACATGGATGCTATGAGCCCATTTTACTGATAGGATGAAGAGACACCCCTAGAAACGGGAGACCCAAGGCTCCTCGTGGTCCCACAGACACCGGGCTCTCCCCCCACCCCCAACACGCCTTCTCCTCAGGGTCTTGAGAGTAAGCTCTCCCCCACCTTACATAACTGAATTTCTGGAATGTTGATTTGCAGCTTAGTGGGAGCATAAAATTCCTGTGTGAGACTGTGTAAAATAAAACACATCTCTGCTTGTGGTCAACCCTAAAGCACTGAAAAGAAGGATCAGATTTTTTTTTGAGGAAGCAAAAAGAGCTTGGAAAACTTCATGCAGAGCCTGGTGAATTTTGCCCACTCTCGGTGACAGACAGGCAAGATCTGTCCTCCCCACCACCTAACTCCAGTCTCTTGGGTGCTCAGCACTTACTGACTCCTTGTACTATTTAAAACAACAGACTGGTGATTTTCTGTTGACATTTAACAGTAAAATTGGCATTGGGCTGGTATGTTTTCTCCGGTTAATTTAGAAAGAGGTCTCATTTGAAAAAAGGATTTCATTAAGAATGAGGTTTCCACTTGGGAAAACAGTATCACAAACAAGTGCCTCTAACAATTATACCGCTCTTAATTTAGTTCCCGTATTAACTTGTGTCTTACTCGCCTCCTCTGAGAGAGGCCCAGAATCACATACACTCCCTAAGGACTGACCTTAGGCAAAATCCCATTGACGTATTTGGCAAACACTTTCTGAGCAGCCAGCGTCTCTCAGCGTATACGTAGTAAATAAAACAGCAAAATCCCCATTCTCTGCTGGAAAGGAAGAGAGATGACAAGCCCACTAAGTAAAGAAGTCCTATACAGTATCTTAGTAGGACAATGGGGTAAGGGGGAGAAGGGCCTTATAAGCCAACGTCAGGACTTAAGCTTCTACTCTGAGAAATATGGCGGTCTTTGCATAAAGGAGGCTGTAAGAGAGGTTTTTAAACAAAGTGACATGATCTGATTTATGTCTTAAAAGGATCATTCTGGCTGCCGTTTTGAGAATAGACAGTGTGGGTTGTAGATGCGTGACAAGAGTAGACAAAACAAAACAGTGAAGGATCTTGTATACCCGGGAGGCAAGTGAGGATGACTTGGGCCAGGGTAGTGGCGATGGGGGCCGCAAGAAGTGGTCCTGGTCTGTGCTGAAGTTAAAGTTAATGGAAATTGCTTGATAGACTGGATGTGAGGCATAAGGAAAAGAAAGGAATCAGTGATGTCTCCAAGGTTTTTGTCCTAAATAACTAGAAAGATAAGAGTTGTCATCAACCAAGATGTGAAAGACTGAAAATAAATCAGGTTTGAAGGAGAAGATGAACATTTGGAGAGTTTTCATATTTGAGATGTCTCCTAGGTACCGTCGTGGAGATGTCTGAAGTTCCAGGGAAGCTGGCAGCATATAGGGGACATCTAACCGCCCAAGACTGGACACTGTCATCAGGAGGATATAGGGACAGAGAAGAATAGACCCAAGGGACCCCGCACTCGGACATCTGGAGGCTGGAGAGTTGAGGAGGAACCAGCAGAGAAGACTGAGAAGGAGTTGCCAGTGAGGAGGGAGGCGAACCAGGTGAGCCTGTGGCCCAGGAGCCATGAAAAAAAAGAGGAAATGTCATCAACTCTGCCAAATGCTTGTGCAAGTCTGTGGATTGACTCTTGTTTTTGTTTTTTTGTTTTGTTTTGTTTTTAAGATTTTATTTATTTATCTGAGAGAGAGTGTGTGTAAGCGTGAGCAAGGGGAGGGGCAGAGGGAGAAGTAGATTCCCGCTGAGCCAAGAGCCCGATGTGGGACTTGATCCCAGGACCCTGGGGAATCATGATCTGAACTGAAGGCAGACGCTTAACCGACTGAGCCACCCAGGTGCCTCAGGCTGACTTTTGGAGTTAGCAATGCAGAGGCCATAGTAAAGAGGCCATCTTTAACACTAAGGGCTATGCCTAAAGATTTGTGTCCCAAAAATTTGTCGTGATACCATCAAGAATCCTGGAATTTGCAAATTCTTCTCTAACATGATTTTCCCCACTGTTTAATTCGTTCAAACTTTTTTAAAGCCAAGAATAATCACATTCTTAAATTTCTCCAGAGTCTATTCATCCCTTTTCACCATCTTCAGAAAAAACTGGTGCTAACTATATGTTCTGTGTTCCATTCTGTTAGTTTGGACCCTGAGATTGACTCCTGACTTCACTTGCTAGCAGTGTCAATGTGGGAAAATTACTTCAGTTTCCTTACCTATAAAATGGGAATTTTAATAAGAGCTCATGGAAGTTTTGTAAGGGGTGAATGAGATGTTTGTATAACACTGAACAGGTAATGTTGTTGGTAGAGATAAGCAAAGTTTCTCATCCTTCCATGAGATTACTGCCTACATGACCAAAGGCAAGGAGGACAAGTCACTTTGAGAGGTAAACGCTGGGTGGTTCACTAAATTCCCTCACTAGCTAGGAACTTACTTTCTAGAAACATGCCTCCCAGCATACAAACTGGAGCCTCAGCAAAATCAGAAAATTCGTGTATGTTGTGGATGTTCTAATTGCTTGATAATGTTCAAAACCCATGCAATTTAAATCTGCAATTACTAATAAGGATCAATTGCACTGGGGGTACAGTGATCGCAAGAAGGAGCAAGTAGGGCGAGGGGTGGAGTAATTAATACCCCTTGAGTGGGTTTTCCCAGAAGACTTGCATGTAGTATTGATGGCTTAAAAAAAAAAAAAAAAAAAAAAAGATATTCCAGGCCAAGGAAACAGTATGTGCAAGTGAACAGTCTTTAAAGAGCATGGCTTTTGTGGGTAAATCGTTCCGTAAGGACAAAGAAGATGGTAAAAGGGTCAGGGTAGGGATGGAGCAGTGGATAATGAGAAAGGAGTTCAAGCAAGAAGGCAGAGACACGTCAGTGAGGGCCTGTGGGTTATGCCAAGAGTGAGCTTTCCTGAAGGAAGTAACTAGAACCACCGAAGAGCTTTATGGAGGAAGTAGCATGGCCAGATTTGTATTTTAGGGCTACCACTCGGACAGCAGAGTGTAAGATGGTCTAGAGGCAGGACAGTGGAACCTAAGTCTGCTGACACCATTTCCAGTTCTCTCTATGTGACATATTCTGTTCTTCTTCAATCTCCATGAATGTCATGCAAATTTTCTTCTAGCATATACTTGAAGAGATCTCCCAGTTTCAAATGTCACTACTCTCTTCCAACTCTGTTGTTCTTGCTCGTCCCAGATGCTCTGAGACCACTGCTGAGAGATTTCCTTGATCTTATTCATTAGTATTCCAATGATTGCCCCCCCAAATTCCAAATCATGGTGGCCGTTTCTCCAAAGTCAGTGACACCAGCTCAAGTAACAAATGACATGATGGATGCCTTCGCCTCACCAACCCCCCATCTTCTAGGCATGCTGTACCTGTTACTAGAGACTCCTGGGTCAGGATCAAGGCCCCCAAAAGGACTCTTCTTAGGGTTCAAAGTGTATAATCATCTTGAGATAATTCCTCCCAGAATGAGGTTTTATGGGATGCAAAGAACAGCAGCTTTGGAGTCAAGCGTGTGTCTTCTCAGAGGCCCTGCCCCTCTATATGTGCATTCTGGTGCCTTCTTTAGTCCCAGAGAGAGACAAAGCTGCTTCTCCCAGGCTGCTCTTGCTGCCCTTTCCTCAGCAGGCAACTGCTGAAAATAAAGATGCACTGTCCTCGGCCTCCTAACTAGCTTTAGACCCTCTGTATCTTCTGTTGAAGGTCACTTCCCTTCCATCTTACCCCTGTCTTCTTCTTGCCAGATCTCACGCCATCAGACATGTCCTAGTCATGGTCATGCTTGCTGAGATTTTGGCTTCCCAAGACTCCTATCTCCCAAGAACTTCAATATTTGGTTTTCACCAAACATCTTGTGGAAGTGCTATTTTGATTACATGCTTTTCCTACTCCCAGAACCTTCCACAATCATATGGAGTAATAGAATTGCAAGTTGGCCTCTCGAGGCCCTTCTGTCCTCCCTGCCCCTGGGCAGGAAAGTAACAGAACAAAGTATTTTGCCAAGAACAATATCACGCAGTATCTGGCAAGTCACAAAATGTGCATTCACATGGCTGGGAGAATGGCTTGGGAACTCACCTAGTCACTTGAGCCATTCATAGAGACAGACAGAATCTCCTCTGAGGATCTGGGCCTGGGCCGCAGGAGGAATCGGGGAACACGGTTTGTGCACTTCCAGGTAGGTTTAATTAAAAGGGAAAAAAAAGGAAGAAAGAGGTCTTTTTTTTTTTTTTTTTTTTTTTTATCTTTCTCAGAATGCTGTATCTGAATGGAAAGAACAGATTGTAGCTAAAGGCCAACTTCCGGCTAATATTATGATGGGGCAACTCATCTTGATATTTGTCAGAAATTCTTACTAATGTAGCCTAGAAGAATAAAATGTAATTGACAACAAGCAGAGAAAAGTTAGCATCATTGAAAGCCAGCATATGTGTAAGTTTTCAAATATGTAAGTCATCAGTAGCTGGCCTTCTGAACAAAGGCTTTGAAGCTAGTGGGGGTGAAGGCGAGGGAGGAGCTGAACCCAACCAGGTTTCTACTTGGGGACTCAGACATATTGCTCTTTCAATATTTTAAACCATCTCTCAATAAAAGACACAGAATCATCCTCACTCAAGTATAAATGAATAGCAACAACCTACAATATGTCTGTTTTTTGAACAAGGATCAAAACTTGAAGCTAAAAGTAGATGCACTGAACAATGGTGAGGAGGTATCTGGGACAGAGTTTGCTCAATGTTCTGCAAACCAGAAAGCATGAAAGGTTGGCCGTGGCTTTCTTCACATGTCAGCCGGGTCCACCCTGAGGTGAGACCTGTTTAGAGCTCCCAGCTGCTTATTTTACCCGAAAAGCCATTTCACACCTCCATGTTCCCTTGCCCTTCCCTTGAATCCTACTGTTCTGCCTTCAAACCCAACTCAGACATCTCCTTTCCCCTCCTCAGACATCACCCCTCCTCCAGCTGACCTCTGAACCCAGAACACATCTCTAACACCATATTCTGGATGCTGTTTCATAATGTATTTGTTCACATGTCTGCCTCCTCCACTGGCCCATGAGATGGCCAACAGAGCACTGTGGCCCACAGGACTGGCACAGAGTAGATGTTCAGAAAATACTGGTGACTTTGAATTGAATTGAAAATTGGTTGGAACCCTTCAATCTCTCACAGTGGGGACTGTTCAGGCTGAGTTTCTCTGGCAGCAATTTCTAAAGCAGACTTTTTTTTTTTTATTTATTGTTGAAGACTCATAGGGTTATCCATTTGGGGTTTTTTCTACTACCTTGCTCTTCAAGACGTGGCAAGACACCAGGCATGAACTGAATGCCACCAAATTCTTTTCTTTCCAGTCTGTCATTCTGCATACATTTATAAGCCTTCCCTCCCCCAGGATTTTGAGGAGAGAATTTAAGAACCATTTTTTTTTTTAAATTCTGAGTCATTCTCTTATCATTGTCCAGAGCAGCAATGGTAAACCAATGGGCTTAATCTCAATATGGTATTTTGAAGATTTTATGGAACATGACATTCCCCCATTCATGTTACCTAACAAGCTATTTGTTTTTTCCTACCTGGGGAGAAGTTCAATGTCTTCTTCAGAGAGTCTGATCAAACAGGTGAATATCAAGTGGAAACATTTTGCCTGCTTTCCTGATCCTTTGGGAATCCCTAACAATGGGATATTTGAAGAGCTTTTCTAAGTTGGGTTATTTTTAAGAGCTTTTGACAAAGTTGAGGCCTGGCTGGCCTTCCTTTGTGTTCCAGCCGCTGTGGGGAAGAGCCTGGTTTTGCCTTTGCTCTGTAAGAAGGAAGCAAACACAAGAAGCCTAAAAGATGATGAAGACCATGGAAAGAGGGAAATCTTTGATCTCTGTTTCTCCCTCCCCACCACCGTATCCCATCTGCATCCCTGCAGCCCCACTGCCATGGCACACATCATAGCCTTTACTTGGACTTCTAGCTCCTCTTTTGTCTCCCTGTTTTCACTCTTGCCCTCTTCGACCTCCAGTCAGTTTCCTACATGTATTTAAAAATACTATCTGAATATGTGACTCCTCAGGTTGAACACTGTCAAGGCTTCCTCTTGCTCTTTGAAACACCACAAAAATCTTTAACCAGAACTCTAAGGCGCTTCTTGGTCTGGTCCCTGCCAGCCTGCCCAGTCCCATCTTGCCCTACTCCTCCCTTTGTTTACTCTGCAGCCATATGAACATACTTTCCTCTTCCCTGAAGGTGCCAGGTTATTCCCTCTGTCTGAAATCCTATCCCACTGCCAATCTTCTGGTTAACAACGTCTGGCTTTTAGATGTTAGCTTAAATGCTATTCCCTCAGAAGAAATATTCCCAACTCTCCAAGCTAGGTTAAAGACCCCTCTAATAAACTCTCACAGAACCTTGCACATCTCCTTCGTTATCACATGTTCAAACAAGATTTTATTTATTTATTTGAGAGACAGAGCACTAGTGGAAGGGGGGTGGAAGGTGGAGAGGGACAAGCAGATTCCCCTCCGAGCACAGAGCCCGCTGTGGGGCTTGATCCCAGGACCTGGAGATCATGAACTGAACCCAAGCTGGATGCTTAACCAACTGACCCACACTGGTTATCACATTTTAACTAGTTTCTGTGGTTGTTGTTGGAGGCTCAGGATCACACCTATCCTGTTCACTGCCACATTGCCAGGACCTGGCACCTGGAAGACCCTGGGCACATCTTTGTGGAAGGAACGAATGAGCAAGGGACTTGCTGAGAGGAAGCGCTGCTACCAGGCCTGGTTCTCGCTGAGCTGTGTAATCTTGGGCATTTAATCTCTCTGAACCTGTTTCCTCCTCTGTGGTAACCTTAAAAATAAAACTGCCAGTTATTTTGCCAGCGAAAGATGGGTTTATTCGGGAATAAGAGAAAATGCAATCCAGGACAAGCAAAACAACAGCAAAACCCCACACAAGTCCCAGGAGCAGAGGAGAGCCACACTCTTTTACAGAAGAAAAGAGGTAGTTGGGAGGGCTGTTATAAACAAGAAGTCCATTGGACTAAACTGGGCGTTGGAAGTATAGCGGCTTCTCATTGGTTGAGCTGTGGCGATCTCTCATTGGCTGGGCTGTTGCCAGGGGAAAGTTGTGACTATCTCTCATTGGCTGAGCTGTTGCCCGGGGCGTAGGTAAGCCTTTCTTCCTCTGGCTGGGAGAGTAAAGTAGTATCCACATGGAAGGTCTGTCTCTTCCTGTTGGATTTGCAATTGACCTCAAGTAATAGGGCATGAGAACTCCCCCTGCCAAACATCTCCACTCCATCTTAGTGAGGTTTCCCTGCACTAATTTTCACAACTGTAAAACAGGGATGATGACAATTGCTTTGTTTCCAGGGCTATTGAGAAAACCAAGTGATAAATGGAGCTTAGAGCAATTTGGAACCTGTAAAATGTTATATGGATGCCATATATTATTACTTTTTTACAATTGGGTTGGTTACTAGAGGATTCAACAGCCCCAACACCCAAATCTCAAGCATCCTAGCCTTCTAGTTTTCCAGAAAAGTTCTGAGTGGCCAGGGGCCTGCTGGTGCCTATAACTTGTGGACTCTAGCCAATGGCGGAATGAGATGGGTGCTTCCTGCCAATGCAAGACCTCTGCCTAATTTCCTCCTGAGAGCCCTAAGTCCATGAAGAGATGAGGAAAGTTCCATTAGCGAGCCTTGTGCTCACATTTTATGTCAAAGCCAATGCAGTTTCACATGTTCTTTGTCCTTGGGAGGAGGCATTCCTAAAAATCTGCCTCTCCCACCTCTGCCCTCACCGTGGCCGTGGCTGACCTATTCTTTATGACAAGCCACCAGTTCCATAGAAATCACTGCTGAGTGACGATTGTCACAAGATTTCATGGAGGTAAAAGGCCGAAGGATAAAAAGTGAGAGGTAGGAATATAGCTAACTGACCTCCTAGAGTCCATCTAGATGCTGGGACTGCAGTCATTACAGATCAGATCTGAAAGAGAATGCTGGTTATTGTTTAAAGGAGAGAGAGGTAGGTAAGGTGGGGGCTTGAATAATAGCATCTAATCATGTGCCTTCTGTATAACTTTCTATTGCTGTGTAACAAATTACCACAAAACTAATAGGTTAAAACTGAAAAGTTTCCATATGTGAAGTCCGGTGAAGCACGGTGTAATTAAGTCCCTGGCTTAGGATGTCATGAGGATAGAATCAATGTGTCAGCCTACCTGGGGTCAAGTCTGAGGCTCCGGGTAGTAGTCCAAGCTAATGCAGTTGTTAGCAAAATTCAGTTCTTTGCAGGTGTAGAGCTCATGCCTCTTATGTCTTCAAGGCCAGCAGAAAAGACTGAACTCTGACCTCTAGACCCTCTTTCAAGGGCTCACCTGATTAGGTTGGATCAGCCCAAGATAATCTCTTGTTTGGTTAACTTACAGTCAAGTGATTAATGACAGAAAATTCCCTTCATTTTACTATATTCTATGGATCAGAAGCGAGTTACTTCCCTCCCCCCCACCCCACAACCTAAGGGGAAAGGGTTATACAAAAGCATGGATACCAGAGATAGGAATCACAAAGGCCATCTGAAAATTCTACCTGCCACACTTGCATTTGCTGAGCCCCTACTCTGTGTGTGTGTGTGTGTGTATGTGTGTAAGCAGAAATCAACTTGTTTGAACTCACCTAAGCAAACAGGAAAATTTGTTTTAAGGAAATAAGGATGTCTTGGGGACCAAGGCACTTGTCTCATCACTGTCTCTGTGGACCAACCTTATCTGATCTGCAATTTATGCTTTACAGGTCCAGCCAATGAGAATTAGTCTCTCTCTGTGTATGTATCTCTTCTTTCTGTCTCTCAGTCTCTGTCTCTCTCTTTCCCACACAGTTCTAAACTCTAAGAGAAGGAATCTTGGACCAGATGTTCATCTCTAGCGCAGTCACCTCTGGCAGAAGGGGAGGACTGATGCATCATGTCACTCATGATGACCATGGGGGGGGGGGGGGTTGGGAGTTACTCGTTGTAGAAAGAGGCTGAAGTCCCAAAAGATGTGCACTGCTCAGTGTAAGGCATTGTCATCAGTGGCCAGAATGTGCATACTCCACACCATCTTGTATGTGATTTAGCAACAAAGCCCTTCACTGAGCAGTGGATGGAGCAGAATGAGACCTTTTTAATGGTGTCCCACAGGTGATGCCATGTGCTATATGGTCAGGGACCTGTTTCCAGCCAGAAGTGACTTTTCCCATCAAAATGAGTTTAAAACTATGCTCCCATTAACACAGCACTTAGAAGAAAGGCCATCTCCCAGAAAGAATGTAGCAGCAGCAGAGAAGGCAGGTATAGGAGCACAGGGCCAAATTTAGATAGGAGCTACAGTAGCATCTTACAAGACCTTTCCTAGTAATGGCTGAGGAAGAGCGTGCTTTGAGGAAGTGCATAAAGCAAAGGAGGTCTGGGTAACCAAAAGCCCTGAAGGAGGGAGGGAATGTTCCAGCACAGACTATACTGCCCATGATCTGATAAGAACAAAGTGAAACACACCAAAAATAATCCAGACAGCACCAGTAGCTGCTTAAAGCCTCTTACCAAATTGTATTTATAGGGAATTGGTATCAGAATCCCCTGTGTGTCCTACAGCTACCTTATATAGATGTATATAGTGATGTGTAAACTCAGTGTGGGTTCTCACTCTAAGATGTGGGTGAATTACCATCAGATTCTTCTGTGGTCTTACTATAGTTCAAAGTCAAAGGATCATTTCCAATGTTGTCAGATGTGTGTAAATGTGTACACCTGGACCAGATGGTCTCTACTGATGATCATAGTCAAGATTCTGATGCTCAGAGTAGGCCAAATCAGAGTAGGTAAATACTCCCCAGCCCCATGCCCTTAAAAGACCTTGGTTTGGTGAGGTTTATTTCAGTGAGGCTTTCAGTGAGATGTTCTACATGCTACCATAAAATTCTCAAAAGTGAGGATTTGACCGGGCTGGTGTTGGAGTCCCACTAGATTGGGCACATCTTGGTGACAGGGTCAAGGCTTGGGCATATCCATATTGTGATGCTAGCATACATTAGGTTCTTAAAAATTGTTTATTGAATGAAGAAAAAGATGACTTATAATTGCCATATCATATAACTATAATTATCATCTCCTATCTGTCCTAATAGATTGTGATCTTCTAGAAGTGCACTGTCCAATATGGTTGCCACTAGCCACATATAGCTTTTCTTTTTTTTTTTCACATTTAGCTTTTCAAATTTAAATTTAAATTAATTCAAGTTAAATAAAACTTAAAATTTGGTTCCTTCACCATGATAGCTACATTTCAAGTGCTTAATGAGCACATGTGGCTAATGATACCAAATAAAATGTTCCCATCATCACAGAAAGTTCTATGGGACAGCACTGCTCTGGAAGGTGGTGGAAAACTCCTCAGTACCCTTCAGAGAACCTGTATTAGGATCATACAGCATTGTGTTTGACAACTATTTCTTGTCCTAATGACAGTTATACTCTTCTGGTAAATCTGAGCCTCATCTTCATTTCTGCATGGAAGCCTTCACTGAGTTCCACTCTTGGCTCCCCGAGACTGAGGCAAAACTCTGTCTTATCAAATTCTGCATCAAAATAAACTAAACCAAACTAAACATCAAACTACATCAAGCTAAAACTTCTACACAGCAAAGGAAACAATCAACAGAGTGAAAAAGCAACCTATGGAATGGAAAAAAATATCTGCAAATCATATACCTGGACTGCAACCACATATAATCTGATAAGGGATTAATCTCCAAAATATATAAGGAACTCCTACAATTCAATAGTAAGAAAAACACAAATAACCCAATTAAAAAATGGGCGAAGCTTGAACAGATATTTCTCCAAAGAAGACATACAAATGACCAATAATATACATGAAAAAGTGCTCAACATCACCATTCATCAGGGAAATGCAAATCAAACTCACAATGAAATGTCACCTCACGCTGGTCAAAATGCTCATTATCAAGAAAACAAAGACAAGACTGCTGGGACAATGGGGGGGAGGTAGGAAGACCCTAAACTCACCTTGTCCCACAGATACAACTAGGTAACACTCACATCAGTGTAGATAACACAGAAAATGACCCAAATTCTGGCAGAACAGACTCCACAACTAAATGTAGAGAAGAGGCCACACTGAAGAGGATAGGAAAGGCAGAGATATGGTTGGGAACTATACTGACCTGTGGGGTTGTCCATGGGAGGCAGGGACCCAAAGGCAGGGAGAGGGCATAGAAACAGACTATCACACTAGGGATCCTCTACAGGGAAGATGAATCCCCATAACTTTTGGCTTTGAAAACCAGAGGGGCTGAATTCTATGATTTCTTACAACCAGCGGGACTTAAAACCTGGAAGTTTAAAAATCAGTGAACTCTGTTCTGGGAGAGCTGGGAGGGCAAGAGGAAACTGAGTCCCTGCCCTTAAAAAGACAGCACAACAGATAGCCAGCAGAGATACAGCCTAGAAATAGCAGTTTGAAAAACACCTAGGGCATATGGGAAGGAAAGTTGTTTACCCAGCTCAGAGTGTGTCCTGGAGGGACAGAGATCTTTGGGGGACTTCTCCAAGAACAAAGAAGTTGGCAGGTGCCATTTCCCTCCCCCACCTCCCAGCATAAGCACACAGCCACCTGCAGGAACCAGTGAAGCACCAACACTCACTACCTAACTTGCTAACACCAAGCATCTGGCCCCTCAAGCTTCAGCAGATCCACTTCCTCCAGCCAGGCCTAGCTCAGTCCTGGCGCAGCAGGTCCTCTGTCCCAGAGGACCAGTGCACAAGCCTTGCAAACACTCTGCCTCCCGACGCTGCACACATTGCAGATCTGACCTCTGCAATATGCTCTGGGTCTGAGACCTTCCAAAGTGGTACCACGAGCCTGGCAATGTGCAAGCAGCTCCAACAGGAGCCAGCACCACTCCAAAGAGACTCCTGTCCTGGAGAGAGGGGAAGATAACCATACACACCAGTCATACTGCAACCCCAGCCGTGGGCTGGGGCCAGACAGCTGGTCTGACTATAGGTCCCATCCACCAACAAAAGCTGCTCAGGGGACATCACAGGGAAGGCGCCCTGTAGTTTGGTGCTACTGCATCTCATAAACATTTGGTCTGACTCAACTCAAGCCCCGGGTCTCCCCATACTGGCCCATTAACATCACAGGGATGAAACACTGCCCACAAGAGGCAAAGAGAGCCACTGCGGGTGACTGGACTGAAGGAAAAAGTGGCTCAGCCACAATAGCAGGGTGCATGCAACACACATAGGCAACACCCCTGAAGCACCAGTTTCCAGTGAACAGAGGGCATGACAGGACCTCTTCTTCACAAAGCCACTGCTTTCAAGAGCAGGAGACATAGTCAACTTTCTTGACATATAGAAAAAGACACAGAGTGTTAGACAAAATGAGGAGACAGAGGAATATGTCCCAAATGAAAGAACAGGCCAAAAAATCACAGCAAGACACCTAAGTGAAACAGAAATAAGTCATATGCCTAATAGAGAATTTAAAGTAGTGATCATAAAGATACTCACTGGACTTGAGAAAAGAATGGAGGACATAAACATTTACTTATCTTTGACAAAGAAACAAAAAAGAACCAATCAGAGATGAAGAACACAATAAATGAAATTAAAAATATACTAGGTGGAATAAATAGTAGACTAGAGGAAGTAGAAGAACAAATCAGTGACCTGGTGGACAGAGTAATGGGAAGTAATCAAGCTGAGCAGGCGAGAAAAAAAATTATAAAAATGAGAATAGACTAAGGAAACTCAGTGACATCATCAAATATAATAACATTTGCAATATAGGGGTCCTAGAAGGAGAAGAGAGAGAAAAGGGGGCAGAAAATTTATTCAATGAAAAATCCCCAAATCTGGTGAAGGAAACCAAAATCTAGATCCAGAAGGCACAGAAATCCCCCAACAAATTCAACCCAAGAAGATCCACACCAGGACACATCATAATTAAAGTGGCAAAAAGTAGTGGTAAAGAGAAAATTTTAAAGCAGCAAGAGAAAATAAAACAGTCACTTATAAGGGGAGCCCCATAAATCTGACTTCTCAGCAGAAACTTTCCCAGCCAGAAGAGAGTGGCATGATATATTCAAAGTGCTGAAAGGAAAAAGTTCTGCAGCCAAGAATACTCTATCCAGCAAAGCTGTCATTCAGAATAGAAGGAGAGCTAAATGGTTTCCGAGGCAAACAAAAGTTAAAGGAACTCATGACCATTAAACCAGCCCAGAATAAATGTTAAAGGGGACTCTGAGTGGAAAGGAAAAACCACAAGGAAAAGTAAGAAAAGTAGGAAGCACAAAAGCAGTAAAAATAAGGGTATCTGTAAAAATCAGTCAAGGGACTCATAAAATAAAAGGATGGAAAGTATGACACCATATACCTAAAATGTGTGTGTGGTGGGGAAGGAGTAAAGAAGTGAAGAATGGGTTCAAACTTAAGTGACCATCAACTTAACATAGACTGCTATGTGCAGATGTTATATACAAACTGAATGGTAACCACAAATCAAAAACCAGGAAAGGTATGTAAAAAAATCAAGGAATCCAACCCTATCACTAAAGAAAGCCAAGTAATCATGACAGAAGAGAGCAAGGGAAGAAAGGAATAGAGAAGAACTACAAAAACCACCATAAAACAAGTAACAAAATGGCAATAAATGTACATCTATCAATAATTACTTTGACTGTAAATGGACTAAACACTCAAATCAAAAGACATAAGGTGATGGAATGGGTAAAACACCAAGACCCATCTCTATGCTGCCTATAAGAGACTCATTTCAGATCTAAAGACACATACAGATTGAAAGTGAAGGGATGGAGAAGCATCTATCATACAAATGGGAGTGAAAAGAAACCCAGGGTAGGAATACTTGCGTCAGACAAAATAGACTTTAAAACAAAGACTGTAACAAGAGACAAAGAAGGACACTATTATCATAAAGGGAACAATCCAACAAGAAGAAGTAACAATTGGGGCACCTGGTGGCTCAGTCGGTTAAGCGTCTGACTCATGATTTTGGCTCAGGTCATAATCTCAGGGTTGTGACATCGAGCCCTATGTTGGGCTCTGCACTGGGCATGGAGCCTGCTTAAGATTCTCTATTTCAGGGCGCCTGGGTGGCTCAGTCGTTAAGCATCTGCCTTCGGCTCAGGTCATGATCCCAGGGTCCAGGAATCGAGCCCCGCATCAGGCTCCCTGCTCCGCAGGAAGCCTGCTTCTCCCTCTCCAACTCCCCCTGCTTGAGTTCCCTCTCTCGCTGTGTCTCTCTCTGTCAAATGAATAAATAAAATCTTTAAAAAAAAAAATTCTCTCTCTCCCTCTCCCTCTGCCCCCCCCACCTGCTCACACACACACACACACACTCTCTCTCTCTAAAAAAAAGAAGATATAACAATTGTAAATATTTATGCACCCAACATGGGAGCACCCAAATACATAAAGCAGTTAATAACAAACAAAAAGAACCAATGGATAGTAATACATTAATAATAGGGGACTTTAACACCCCGCTGACATCAATGGACAGATCAACCAAACAGAAAATCAACAAGGAGACGGTGCTTTGAATGACACACTGGACCAGAAGGATTTAACAGATATATTCATAACATTCCATCCTAAAGCCACAGAATACACATTCTTTTCAAGTGCACATGGAGTTTTCTCCAGAATAGATCACATACTAAGCTACAAATCAAGTCTCAACAAATTCAAAAAGATCAAAGTCATTCCATACATCTTTTCTGACCACACCGCTATGAATCTCAAAATCAACCACAAGAAAAAAGTTCTGGAAAGAGCACAAATACATAGAAGTTAAATAACACGCTACTAAACAATGAATGGGTCAACCAGGAAATCAAAGAAGAAACCAAAACACACATGGAGAAAAATTAAAATGAAAATGCAATGGTCCAAAATCTTTGAGATGCAGCAGAAATGGTTCTATAAGGGGAGTTTATAGCAATACAGGCCGACCTCAAGAAAAAAGGAAAATCTCAAATAAACAACTTAACTTTATACCGAAGTGTTAGAAAATAAGAGCAAACAAAACCCAAAAACAGGGCACCTGGGCGGCTTAGTTGGTTAAGCGAGTGCCTTCAGCTCAGGTCATGATCCTGGAGTCCCAGGATCGAGACCCACATCGGGCTCCCTACTCAGTGGGAGTCTGCTTCTCCCTCTGACCCTCTCCCCTCTCATGCTCTCTCTCACTGTCTCTCTCAAATAAATAAATAAAATCTAAAAAAAAAAAAACCCAAAACCAGTAGAAGGAGGGAAATAATAAAGATTAGAGCCAAAATAAATGCTATAGAAACTAAAAATACAATAGAACAGATCAATGAAACCAGGAGCTGGTCTGTGAAGAGATCAACAAAGGGGTGCTTGGGTGGCTCAGTTGGTAAACGTCTGACTCTTGATCTGGACTCAGGTCTTGATCTCAGGGTGGTGAGTTCAAGCCCCATGCTGGGTTCTAAGCTGGGTGTAGAGCCTGCTTAATAAAAAAACAAAAGATTAACAAAATTGATAAAAGCCAGACTTTAGCCAGACTCACCAAAAAAGAGAGAAAGAGGACTCAAATAAACAAAATCACCAATGAAAGAGAAATAGCAACTGACATCACAGAAATACAAAAGATTGTAAGAGAATATTATGAAAAATTATATGCCAACACATTAGACAAAGTAGAAGAAATCAATAAATTCCTAGAAACGTATAAGCTCCCAACACTGAATCAGGAAAAATAATTTGATTAGACCAATTAATAGCAATGAAATTGAATGAGTAATCAAAAAATTCCTAACAAACAAAAGTCTAGGACCAGACACCTTAACAGGTGAATGCTACCAAACATTTAAAGAAGAGTTAATACCGATTCTTCTCAAACTATTCCAAAAAACAGAAGAGGAAGGAAAACTTCCAAATTAATTCTATGAAGCCAGCATTGGAAAGAGGAAACCAAAACCAGATAAAGACACTACAAAAGAGAGAGAGAGACCTATAGGGCAATATCTCTGATGAACATCGATGCAAAAATCCTCAACAAAATACTAGTAAACTGAATCTAACAATACATTTTTAAAAAATCATTCAACACAATCAAGTGGGATTTATTCCCAGAATGCAAGAGTTGTTCAATATTTGCAAATCCATCAGTGTGCTACATCACATCAATAAGAGAAAGAATAAAAACCACATGACCATTTTTTCAATAGATGCAGAAAACGCATTTAAAAAGTACAACATTCATTCATGATAAAAACCCTCAACAGAGTAGAATTAGAGGGAACATATCTCAACATACTAAAGGCCATCGATGAAAAACCAACAGCTAACATAATACTCAATGGAAAAAACAGAGCTTTCCCCCTAAGGTCAGGAATGATACAAGGATGTCAACTCTCATCACTTTTATTCAGTATAGTACTGGAAGTCCTAGCCACAGCAATCAGATAAGAAAAGGGGATAAAGAGCATCCAAACGGGTGAGAAAGAGGTAAAACTTTCACTATTTGCAGATGACATAATACTCTATATAGAAAACCCTAAAGATTCTGCTGAAAAGCTACTAGGATTGATAAATGAATTCAGTAAGGTCACAGGATAGAAAATCAATGTACAGAAATCCAGTACATTTCTATACACTAATAATGAAGCAGCAGAAAGAGAAATTAAGAAAACAATCCCATTTACAATAGCACCAAAAAAGAATAACATACCTAGGAATAAACTTAACCAAGGAAGTGAAAGACCTGTACTCTGAAAACTATAAAAGATCAATGAAAGAAATTGAAGGTGACACAAACAAATGGAAAGATATTCCATGCTTATGGATTGGAAGAACAAATATTGTTAAAATGTCCATACTACCCAAAGCAATCTATAGGTTTAATGCAATCCCTATCAAAATACCAACAACATTTTTTCACAGAACTAGAACAAACAGTCCTAAAATTTGTATGGGACCACAAAAGATCCTGAATAGCCAAAGCAATCTTGAAAAAGAACAAAGCTGGAAGTATCACAATTTCAGACTTCAAGTTATATTAAAAAGCTGTAGTAATCAAAACAGTATGAAAAAAAAAGTATGGTCCTGGCATAAAAAACAGACACATGGATCAATGGAACAGAATAGAAAGCCCAGAAACAAGCCCACGATTGGGCTTGTCAATTAATCTTTGACAAAGGAGGCAAGAATATGCAATGGGAAAAAGACAGTCTCTTCAACAAATGGTGCTGGCAAAACTGGACAATTACATGCAAAAGAATGAAACTGGACCATTTTTTTACACCATACACAAAAATGAACTCAAAATGGACTAAGGACATAAATGTGAGACCTGGAACCATAAATATCCCAGAGGAGAGCACAGGCAGTGATTTCTCTCACATTGGCCATAACAACATTTTTCTAGATGTTTCCTGAGGCAAGGGAAACAAAAGCAAAAACAAACTCCTGGGACTACATCAAAATAAAAAGCTTCTGCACAGCAAAGGAAACAACCAACAAAACTAAAAGGTAACCTACAGAATGCGAGAAGGTATTTGCAAATGGCATATCCAATAAAGGGTTCGTATCCAAAAGATATAAAGAACTTACACAACTCAACACCCAAAAAAACAAATAATCCAATTAAAAAATGAAAACATTATGGAAGATCCTCATAAAATTAAAAATAGGACTGCCATATGATCCATCAATCCCACCTGTGGGTATTTATCCAAAAGAATTGAAATCAGGGTCTTGAAGCGATCATTAGCTCTCCTATGTTCACTGAAGCCCTATTCACTAATACCGTGTGGAAACAATCTAAATGTCCATCAACAGGTGAGTAGATTTTGTAAAATGTGATATATGCATACAATGGAATACTATTCAGTCTTTTCAAGAAAAGGAAATTCTCTGGGGCACCTGGGTGGCTCAGTGGGTTAAGTGTCTGCCTTCAGCTCAGGTCGTGATCCGAGTCCAGGGATCAAGCCCTGCATCAGGCTCCCTGTTGCTTCCCCTTCTCCCTCTGCTGCTCCCCTTGCCTGTGCTCTCTCTCCCCCACCCCTCCCAAAAATAAATAAATAAAATCTTAAAAAAGGAAATTCTGCCACATAAGCCAATAGGGTGAACCTTGAGGACATTATGTTAATTGAAATAAGTCACAGAAAGACAAATACAGCATGATTTCACTTACATGTGGGATCCAAAATAGTCTCATTTACAGAGTCAAAGAATGGAATGGTGGTTGCTGGGCCTGGGGGGAAGGGGGAAAAAAGAGGAGTTCCTAATCAATGGGCAGAAAGTTTCAACTAAGCCAAGTGAACAAGCTCTAGGGAGCTGCTAGTAACTATATGGATATTGATAAAGTATCTATATACAAATTGTATCTATAGCAAAAAATAGTGCATTGTACACTTAAAAATTTGTTGAGGGTAGGGCTCATGTTAAGTGTTCTCACCACAATAAAAGTAAAATAAAGTAAGTTTCTGCTTCAATGCTGAAAAGGCCTGTGTTTCCGGGCAAGGTTCTGCCGCCAGGCAGCAAAGTCTGGAGAGTAGGCTAACTCGGCACCTGCAGCAGCTGGCTTCGTGGCTGATGGAACCGAGATGCCCCGTCACGTGTGCTGAACAAAACCTAACAGGGAGAGTAAACTGCTGGCTTATTGCACTATCTCTGTTCCGTGTCAAGTTGATGACAGGGTAGGAGCAAATGTCCCAGGCTGTGTCTCTGCAAGAGGAAAGGACTCCTGTGCAGCACATCTGCGCGGGCTGGGGAGGGGACAAAACACACAGAAAACACAGCCGTGAGGGTCTTTATTTTCACTCATACCTAGTTTTTCCAGGCATGCCGGTTTCTTGGGGAGCTTTTCATACTCTTGGGCTTCTTCCCTCTCAATTCCTTACTTCTCTATGACTTCTTTTCTTTTTTGCATAGTTTTAAACATGCAGAAATTGCAGAGAAATAGTCACCCCTTTAAACCCTGTATCAGGAAGGGTCCCGACAGGAAATACATAGCAAAGGAATGAGCAAGGTGTAGGAAAGCCCCAAGAGATAGTGCTGTACCCCCCAGCTTCAGGAGCCTTAGCATCTTTAAGGGGCGAGGTTGGGAGCTGTCAAGAACTTGACAAGATAAGGCTTACTGAAAGGAACCTGCGTTGCCACTGAGCTGGAGGGGGCTGGGCGAATAAATACCCAGAGTCCCGCTCCCCTCTCCGCCCCCCATCCCTGCCCTGTTCCCAACTGGATGAACTGGGTGGGAGCCGCAGGGCAGCTGAGCAGAGAGGCCAGCCTCCTGGGCCACAGCGGGGGCTGGAGAGTAAGTGTGCTTCTAGAGGGCGAGAGCGAACGACCCGCAAAACCCCTCATCAGGAGTTAAGAAATGGTAACATCTTGTTATTTTTGCTTCTCATTTAAAAATGAGTAAAAAGAACTCTACAGAGTTAGAAGTCTCTTTGGTTCCACTCCCCTCCCTCATCAGAGACAGCCAATTTCATAGATTTGGTGTATGCCCTTTGTGTCCACGTTCTGTTTTTCTGTTACTTCTATTACACATATATAAATAAACATGGGAGAGCATTATTTTGGCATTTTAAGATTTCTATAAATGTTTTCATGCTGTGCATATAATTCCGTGATTCGCTTTTTTCAACAGTGTGTTTTGAAGATATTTGCACTTAGTATGTATCAATATATTTCATTCATCTTAATTGCTGAATAGTATCCCAGTCTATCTGTTCTCCTGCTGATGGTTATTTACATTGTTTTCAATATTCACTCTCCAGGGGCTCCTGGGTGGCTCAGTCGGTAAGCGTAAGCGTCTGCCTTCGGCTCGGGTCATGATCTCTGAGTCCTGGGATCGAGCCCCGCATCGGGCTCCCTGCTCAGCGGGGAGCCTGCTTCTCCCTCTCCCCCTGCTGCTCCCCCTGCTTGTGCTCTCTCTCTCAAGAGAGACCCGGGGTCTGCTCTTGAAGAATACTCAGTGGGACAGCAAGAAGTATGCATAAACTAATGGCCAAAATACAGTGCAGCGTTAGGTGCCATTCAGAGGAACGTGCCAAGTGTTATGGGATCCTGGAAGAAGGATCGACTAACCCTCTAGCTCCTCCCAGATGCAGCTCTGGAATCATCCTGACCCCATTTCTGGACACCTCCCCTCTCTCTTCCCTTTTCTCATTACTTGGCATTGTCTGCTCCTGGATCTCTGCCCCCAACAAGGCTTTAAGCCCAACTTCGGCACTATTCACATTTTGCACCCGATACATTTTTGATGGGAGAGGAGCTGTTTTGTGCCTTGCAGGATGTTTAACATCATCCCTGGCCTCTGTGCACTACATGCCAATATCTCACACACACACACACACACACGCACACGCGCGCACACACACACACACACACACACAAACGCACACATGCACATACAACATGCACCAGTTATGACAACCAAAAGTGTCTCCGGACATGGCCAGATCTCCCCTGGGCAGCAAAAGTGCCCCAGTTGAGAAAAATTCCCAGTGCCAAGGACATGCCTGGCACTGTGAACCAAGCAGAACTTTGTTTGGAGGGATGATGAAAGGCTTCCGATATGGATTTTGAAGGATAAAGAGGAATATTCTGTCAGCACTCTCCTCTAGAACTTTCTGTGATCCCGGGAATGTTTTATACCTGCCCCTTCCAACACAGCAGCTACTACCACAATCCAGACCTAATTAGAAAATATGTGACCAAGGAACTGAATTTTTAAATTCCACTTAGTTTTAATTACTTTACATTTAAATTTCAAAGGCCGTAGCTGGCCAGAAGCTGCCATATTGAATAGCACGGTTCTAAGCGCGGACTAGCCCACCCCCATGTAAGCAAGTTTGGGTTTGGATAATTTCCCAGATATGTAGAAACACATTTACATTTCCAGTTTCTCTGACCATTATCCAACTGTAAAGCGATATAGAATGGAATGAAATTAATATTACCAAGCTTCACTGTACAGGGTGATAGAAGAGGCTGATCCCACCCATTGCAAAGCAACCAGGGATACCAGGGCCTAATGGCAGGTGCTAGTGAAATTCTCAGACCTGCCCAATTCAAAAGCAGCCCATCCATCTACTTACCCTTCCATATATTTATCCAAATGACACATATTGAGAGCCTACCGTATGCTTTCACTGAGATAAAAAAAATATGCAGAACAGCCAGAGACTCAATGTATCCATAACTAACAGCAATACTTTGCCAGCCGAGCAAGAACGGAGCTCTGTGCATGGTATGGTGCGTTCAGAGACAGGGGAGCTCGTAAGTCTCGTAAGTGCCTGAGATGGGTAGAGAAAGCTTGTCAGTGGAGCTGGTGCTGAGTCTCACAGTTTGAGAGAGAATTAGCAGAGTCTCTTTCCTAAACTTATCTGAACAGCCACCACACACACACAAAATAATCACCTGGAGGCTTGTTAAAAAATAAATTCTCAAACTTCTTCCCTGGAAATTCCTAGCAGAGAGCTCAGACTTTGCACTTGGAGCAAGCACCTCGGGCAAATCTAGGAAACAGGTGTTAGGAGGATGGGCCCACTAATTCCCAAGTGCGGAGAAGAACAATGTCAGGTCTTGATGATGAGCCTGATGTCTGGCGTGTGTCCATATATCACGCCTGCAATATAAACGTCTGCCTTCAGCTCAGGTCATGATCCCAGGGTCCTGGGATCCAGACCCGCATCGGGCCCCCTGCTCAGCAGGGTGTCTGGTTCTCCCTCGCCCTCTGCCGCTCCCCCTGCTTGTGCTCGCTCGCTCTCTCTGTCAAATAAATAAATAAAATCTTAAAAAGAAATAAAAAGAAAAAAGAGAAACTGAAAGCCATCCACAGTCCCACCATCCAGACCTAACCATTGTCTGCTATTTCTGCTAAATATTTTGCTTGTCTTTCGGGGTTTTTTACACACACAAACACACACACACACTCACACGCTCACACAAAATTGGAATGATTCTGTACCTATTCTGTTTAAATAAGCCTTTTCATTTATGAGTAATTTTAGATTTAAGCAAAAGTTGTGAAGATGGTCAGAAAGTTCCCAGATGCCCTGTGCCCGGTTCCCTATTCTCAATAGCTCCCACAAGTACGGTGCATTTATCACAATGAATGGGTCACTATTGATCATTACTGTTAACAAAATCCCTATTTTATCCAGATTTCCTTAGTTAGGTCCCATCATCCTTCTTCTGCTGGAGGATCAGATCCACGACAGCATATTACGTTCAGCCATCATGTCTCCGTAGGCTCCTTTTGCCTACCCAGTCTTTCTCAGACTTTCCTTGTGTTTTACAAGCCCATCCGTGCTGAGGAGTACTGGCCAGACCTTTTATAGTGTCTTTTAGCTGGGATTTGTTTGATGTTTTTCTCATTACTAGCCTGGAGTTTAAACATGCACAAATCTTCAACCCAGAATTGCCGTTTGTTACCGTTTTTGTGATATTCAATCCATTTTTTAAAAACGAATGGACGTTAGATCCCTGTTCCCGAGCATCTGCATCTACAGCCCCCAAAACATCCTGGCTGCAACAGCCTTAAACTCCGGGTGTAATGCTCCATCTCCACTTTCCCCTTTTTCCACTGTGGACATGTGCATCTGCACAACCAGGCAAATAGATGTTATGTTATGTGTATTTTAAAACTTTTCCATGAATGGCATCACATGCACCTCATTCATGTTTCACTCAGCATCGTTTCTGAGAACCATTCGGGGAGATCTCCACAGACCTAGCAAGCCCCCCTGTCTTTTTTTTTTTTTTTTGGATTATTTATTTATTTATTTGACAGAGAGAGAACAGCGAGAGAGGGAACACAAGCAGGGGGAGCAGGAGAAGCAGGCTTCCCGCCGAGCAGGGAACCCCATGCGGGGCTCGATACCAGATCATGACCTGAGCCAAAGGCAGATGCTTAATGACTGAACCACCCAGGTGCCCCCAGCCCCCCTGTCTTTTAACTTTGTATTCCAGAGTGTGACTACAGTATACGTTACCCATTCCCTTCCAGTGCACACACACCAGAGACTCTCTACGGTGCACGCCTGGAGATAGAACTGCTGGTTTGTAGAGTGTGAACCTTCCGTTACAATCATACCAGTTCATACTCCAGCAGCAACGTTCCCTTCCCCACATTCCCAGCCACAGGTAGTTTAAGCAGACTTTGACATTTTCTCCCAAACTTCTGAATGTGAAATTAAATCTCATTGGTATTTTATTCTTAATTTCCCTTTTAATTAGTTAATGCCCGTGAACTTGAGCATCATCTCATATATTCACTAACGTTTGGTTCCCTTGACTGTGAATTGCTTGTTCTCCACCCCCATCCCCCTGCCACTTTACTATTGGGTCTCTTTTTCTTTTTTTTTTTTTTTTAAATTAATCTGATAGCATTTTTTTTTTACTTATTTTAGGGAATAATCCTTTCCCGTTGTGTTATGCTACAAATACATTGTGCTAGTCTGCTGTTTCTCTTTCAGCATGACTGTTCTCATTTGTCATTCAGAATCTGACATTTTGACATAGTCAAAATTATTATTCTTTTCCTGTATAATTTATGCTGTTTTGTATATTGCTTAAGAAGTTTTTTCCTACCCTAATATCCTAAAAATAGTCCCTGTATTTTCTTCTAGTTGTTGTAAGTTTTTATATGTTTTTAATGTGTAAGTCCTTAATCTACATGAAATTGCCCCCCCCCTTTTTTTTCTGCATAAGATGAAGATCTAATTTTCTCTGTGCAGGAAGCCCAGCTGCCCAGGACCTTTTTATTGAAGTCATTTATCCTTTTCTCTCCGATCTGTAATGCCAGGTCCATTAAATGACAGCGTCCATAGATGCAGTAACCTGTTTTGGAATTTCTAATCTGTTCAACTGATCTTTTATCTATGGATCAGCCAAAGCCACACTATTGTACTTATTTAACTTCATAATAAACTCTCATGCCTAGTAAAATAAGCATTCCCTTCTAGTTATTCTTTTTCAGAATTGCGCTGGATATTTCTGCATTTTTTTCTGCCACATGAATTTTAAAACAACTTTATAAAGTTTTATAGAAAACCGTATGAGGGTTTTTATTGGCATTGCACTAGTGTTATAGATTTATCTGTGGGAAGATTACCATTCTTACCATACTGAACCTTCCTATTCATAAGACAGTTTATTTTTTAAGAACGTATACATTTTCAATACAAGTTTTTGAAATTACCTCAGCAATAATTTTTACTTTTTTTGTTTTATTGACTTTTAGGCATCAAATTACTTTTATTGCTAGATTAGATTTTTTTCAGTGTCTTTGTGTAAATATTAGCTTGTAAGAATGCTGTTTGTTTTGGGGCCCTTGGATGGCTCAGTCAGTTGAGCTTCCGACTCTTGATTTCAACTCAGGTCATGATCTCAGTGTCATGAGATCGAGCCCCACGTCAGGCTCCAAGCTGGGCATGGAGCCTGCTTGGGATTCTCTATCTCTCCCTCTCCCCCTGCCTCTCCCCTCTACCTCGCTCACACTCTCTTTCTCTCTCAAAATAATAATAATGATAATAATAATAATAAAAAAACTGGTCCCATCAAAACAAAGAAAACTCTGTTTTAAAAAAGCAATGTTATTTGCTTTTGGAGGTAGGTTTATAAGATCTATCTTGTTGAATAATTTTATTAGTTCTGTAAAATTTCTTAGATTTTCTAAATAGACAGTTATAGGGGAGCCTGGTGGCTCAGTCAGGTAAGTGTCTGCCTTCAGCTCAGGTCATGATCTCAGGGTCCTGGGATCGAGCCCTGGGTCCTGCTCAGCGGGGAGTCGGCTTCTCCCTCTGCCTCTGCCCCTTCCCCACCCCCACTCATGTGTGTGCTCTCTCTCACTCAAATGAATAAATAAAATCTTTAAAAAAAATAAAAATGAATAGACAATTATGCCATCAAAAAAATGATAATTTGTCTCTTCCTTTTTTAACTTATTTTATTTAAATTCAATTTGTTAACATATAGCATATCATTAGTTTCAGATGTTGAGTTCAGTGATTTATCCATTGCATAGAACACCCAGTGCTCATCACATCACGTGCCCCCTTAATGCCCATCACCCAGTTACCCATCCCCCCACCCCCTCCCCTCCAGCATGTCTCTTCCCTTTTCATCCATGTTTCTCCACTGCCTTGTTGGCAGTACTGATGATAACCATATTATCAGTGTGGTAGTGGGTATCTTTGTCTTGTTCTTGACTTTCCTAGAAAAGTCTCTAAACACTTATTTTAGGATCTTTGATAAAATGTATTAAGATATGATAGAGATTTTTGTTAGATTTTTTTTTAAGTCCCTTCTATTTATACTTTAAGTATTGTTTTAGTAAATCACAGATGAGTTGTAAATTTTCCTGAATGCTTGGTCGAACCTATTGCAGGGATCATGTGGATTGCCTCTTTTAATCTGTTCCTTGGTGAATGATATTGATAGATTGTCTTGCGTTCAAGCTTCTGTGCATTCCTGGGATAAACCTTGGTCTTATTTTGAAAACAACAAGAGTTGGCAAAGATGTGGAGAAAAAGGAACCCTCATGCATTGTTGGGGGGAATGCAAACTGGGGCAGCCACTGTGGAAAACAGTGTGCAAATTCCTCAAAAAATTAAAAATAGAACCATCTTATGGTCCAGTAATTGCACTACTGGGTATTTACCCAAAGAATATGAAAACACTAGTTGAAAGGATACATGCATCCCTATGTTCACTGCAGCATTAAGCTAGCCAACCTGTGGAAGCAACCCAAGTGTCCATTGGTAGATGAATGGATAAAGAAGATTTCGTATATCTATACAATAGGATATTACCCAGCCATAAAAAGGAATGAAATCTTGCCATTTTCAACAACATGGATGGATCTAGAGAGTATAATGCTAAGCGAAGTAAGTCAGGCAAAAATAAATACCATATGGTTTCACTCATATGTGAAATTTAAGAAATAAAACAGCAAACAAAGAGGGGGAAAAGAGTCAAACCAAAAAACAGACTCTTAACTATAGAGAACAGATGGTTCCCAGAGGGGAGGAGGGTGGGGGGAATGGATGAAATAGATGAAAGAGGGCGCCTGGGTGGCTCAGTTGGTTAAGCGACTGCCTTCGGCTCAGGTCATGATCCTGGAGTCCCGGGATCGAGTCCCACATCAGGCTTCCTGCTCAGTAGGGAGTCTGCTTCTCCTTCTGACCCTCCCCTCCTCATGTCCTCTCTCTCAAATAAATAAATAAAATCTTAAAAAAAAAGAAAAGTATGTATCAAAGTGTTGACAGTATATACTTCTGGCTAGTAGTTGTACTGATGTGGTTGTTTTTCTACTTCATCATACTTTTTTGTACCTTCCATATATTCCATAATGTACATCTATTACTTTTATAATGTTTAAATCAAAGATTAAGAAAACTTCTTGAATTGGAAGGAACTTGACTCAGCCATAAAATCTTCAGTTGTAGGGGAGGAGCAAAATGGCGGAGGAGTAGGAGACCTGGATTTCGTCTGGTCCCAGGAATTCAGCTGGATAGGGATCAAACCATTCTGAACCCCTTACGAACTCAACAGGAGATCGAAGAAGGGAGTAGCAACAACTCTCTGAACAGAGAAGCGACCACTTACTGGAAGGTAGGACGTGCGGAGAAGTGAATCCGAGGCGATATTCGGGAGGATAGACGGCGGGGGAGGGGGCCTCCGTCGGCCGCTTCTGGCAAGTGATAGAGCCGCGGAGCACAAAATCGGAACTTTTAGAAGTTGGCTCCGTGGAGGGACGTCGCTCCAGTGGCTAAGCGGGGGGTGGAACCCTCGCGGGACAGTGTGGTCTCAGGACCCTCGGGGTCACAGAAAGACCAGGGGTGCCTGAGTGCAGCAGAGCTCCCAGGTATTGGAGCGGGGAAGCCGGCTGCAGAGACGGAGCCGAGGCGCGGGCTCTCAGCTCAGGGTTGCCATAAACTGTGATCCGCGCCCCATTCGGGCCACTGCTCCTCCAGCAGGGACCCAACAAGCGGCAGATCAGGGGAGACTCCCCTTCCTCCCCCGGGGAGGAGCGGCGCGGGAGCGCCCCGCAGGGATCTGCTGGGTTTGGAGACTCCACACGGGGTCGGGTGCCCGAGATAGAAATGCTTGGTCACAGGCTGGGTGAGCACGGAGTGCAGCTGGAGACCAGGGAGACGGGAGTGATTGACTGCTTTTCTCTGGGGGCGCACTGAGGAGTGGGGCCCCAAGTTCTTGGCTCCTCCAGGTGGAGATTGGGAGGCCACCATTTTCACTCTCGTCCTCCAAAGCTGTACAGAGAGCTTGCAGGGAACAAAAGCTCCTGAGAGCAAACCCAAGCTGATTACTTAGCCCGGACCAGCAAGGGCGGGGCAATTCTGCCTCCAGCAAAGACATTTGGGAACCACGGCAACAGGCCCCTCCCCCAGAAGATCAGTACGAACAGCCAGCCAAGACCAAGTTTACCGATCAACGAGAACGGGAGAACTCCAGCGTTAGGGGAATACTGCACATAGAATTCATGGCTTTTTTACCATGATTCATTAGTTTTTCAAAGTTAATTTTTTTAACTGTCTTTTTTTTTGAATTTTTCTTTTTCCCTTTTTCAACCAACATCTTATCAACCCCTTTTTTAAAAAAACATTTTTATTTTTCATTTTTAGAGTCATATTCTATCCTTTCATAGTAGTTACCCTTATTTTTGGCATATATATATATATATAAGTTGTTCTCTCTTTAAAATTTTGAGATACAGTTTCTTCTAACAGATCAAAATATACCCTAAATCTCTAGTC
Organism: Zalophus californianus; assembly: GCF_009762305.2. Classification (NCBI taxonomy): domain Eukaryota; kingdom Metazoa; phylum Chordata; class Mammalia; order Carnivora; family Otariidae; genus Zalophus; species Zalophus californianus. The sequence continues at coordinate 38,080,546 of NC_045605.1, forward strand.
TATGGCTTTGTTCTAGTCTCCTGCCTGATGACATTCTCTCCCACTTTTTTTCTTTCTTTTTTTTTGAATCCACTTCTTTCTTTTTTCAAACAACTTCTTATCATATCAATTCCTTTTATAAAATTTTTTATAATTTTCATCTTTACAGTCATATTCCATCCCTTCATCGTATCAACGCTTATTTTGTACATATATAAGGGAGCCACTTTCTTCTAACAGACCAAAATACACCCAATATATAGTGTGTGGCACTGATCTATGCACTAGCCTCATCATATTTGATCATATTCTGTTTTTTTTGTTTTGTTCTGTTTTTGTTTGTTTTTATCTTTTTTTTTTCTCTTTCTTTCCCTTTCTTTTCCCCTGGTTTCAGGTCTTTTCTGATTTGTTTAGAGTATATTTTCTGGGGACCTTGTTACCCTGTTAGCATTTTGTTCTCTCATTCATCTATTCTCCTCTGGACAAAATGACAAGATGGAAAAAATCACCTCAACAAAAAGAACAAGAGGTAGTACCCTCTGCCAGAGACCTACTCAATACGGACATTAGTATGATGTCAGACCTAGAGTTCAGAATCATGATTTTAAAGATACTAGCTGGGCTTGAAAAGAGCATGGAAGTTATTAGAGAAACCCTTCCTGGAGAAATAAAAGAACTAAAATCTAACCAAGTCGAAATCAAAAAGACTATTAATGAGGTGCAATAAAAAATGGGGGCACTAACTGCTAGGATAAATGAGGCAGAAGAGAGAATCAGCGATATAGAAGACCAAATGATGGAAAATAAAGAAGGTGAGAAAAAAAGAGATAAACAACTACTGGATCACGAGGGCAGAATTCGAGAGATAAGCGATACCATAAGATGAAACAACATTAGAATAATTGGGATCCCAGAAGAAAGAGAAAGAGGGGCAGAAGGTATATTGGACCAAATTATAACAGAGAACTTCCCTAAGGTGGGGAAGGAAACAGGCATCAAAATCCAGGAAGCACAGAGAACCCCTCTCAAAATCAATAAAAATAGGTCAACACCCCAACATCTAATAGTAAAACTTACGAGTCTCAGAAACAAAGAGAAAATCCTGAAAGCAGCTCGGGAGAAGAGATATGTAACCTATAATGGTACAAACATTAGATTGGCAACAGACCTATCCACAGAGACCTGGTAGGCCAGAAAGGACTGGCATGATATATTCAGAGCACCAAATGAGAAAAATATGCAGCCAAGAATACTATATCCAGCTAGGCTGTCATTGAAAATAGAAGGAGAGATAAAAAGCTTCCGGGACAAATAAAAACTAAAGGAATTTGCAAACACAAAACCATCCCTATAAGAAATATTGAAAGGGGTCCTCTAAGCAAAGAGAGAGCCTAAAAGCAGCATAGACCAGAAAGGAACACAGACAATAAACAGTAACAGTCACCTTACAGGCAATACAATGGCACTAAATTCATATCTTTCAGTAGTTACCCTGAATTTGAATGGGCTAAATGCCCCAATCAAAAGACACAAGCTCTCAGATTGGATTAAAAAACAAGACCCCATCGATATGCTGTCTGCAAGAGACTCACTTTAGACCCAAAGACACCTCCAGATTGAAAGTGAGGGGGTGGAAAACCATTTACCATGCTAATGGACACCAAAAGAAAGCTGGGATGGCAATCCTTATATCAGACAAATTAGATTTTAAACCAAAGACTGTAATAAGTGATGAGGAAGGACACTATATCCTACTTAAAGGGTCTATCCAACAAGAAGATCTAACAATTGTAAATATCTATGCCCCTAACATGGGAGCAGCCAATTATATAAGGCAATTAATAACAAAAGCAAAGAAACACATTGACAACAATACAATAATAGTAGGGGACTTTAACACCCCCCTCACTGAAATGGACAGATCATCTAAGCAAAAGATCAACAAGGAAATAAAGACTTTAAATGACACACTGGACCAAATGGCCTTCACAGACATATTCAGAACATTCTATCCCAAAGCAACGGAATACACATTCTTCTCTAATGCCCATGGAACATTCTCCAGAATAGATCACATCCTAGGTCACAAATCAGGTCTCAACCGGTACCAAAAGATTGGGATTATTCCCTGCATATTTTCAGACCACAATGCTTTGAAACTAGAACTCAATCACAAGAGGAAAGTCAGAAGGAACTCAAATACATGGAGGCTAAAGAGCATCCTACTAAAGAATGAAGGGTCAACCAGGAAATTAAAGAAGAATTAAAAAAATTCATGGAAACAAATGAAAATGAAACACAACTGTTCAAAATCTTTGGGATGCAGCAAAGGCAGTCCTAAGAGGAAAGTATATAGCAATACAAGCCTTTCTCAAGAAACAAGAAAGGTCTCAAATACACAGCCTAACCCTACACCTAAAGGAGCTAGAGAAAAAACAGCAAATAAAGCCTAAACCCAGCAGGAGAAGAGAAATAAGAAAGATCAGAGCAGAAATCAATGAAATAGAAACCAAAAGAACAGTAGTACAGATCAATGAAACGAGGAGCTGGTTCTTTGAAAGAATTAACAAGATTGATAACCCCCTGGCCAGACCTATCAAAAAGAAAAGAGAAATGACCCAAATCAACAAAATCATGAATGAAAGAGGAGAGATCACAACCAACACCAAAGAAATACAAACAATTATAAGAACATATTATAAGCAACTATATGCCAGCAAATTAGATAACCTGGAAAAAAGGGATGCATTCCTAGAGATGTATCAACTACCAAAACTGAACCAGGAAGAAATAGTAAACCTGAACAGACCTATAACCACTAAGGAAATTGAAGCAGTCATCAAAAATCTCCCAACAAACAAAGACCAGGGCCAGATGGCTTCCCAGGGGAATTCTACCAAACATTTAAAGAAGAATTAATAACTATTCTCCTGAAACTGTTCCAAAAAATAGAAATGGAAGGAAAACTTCCAAACTCGTTTTAGGAGGCCACCATTACCTTGATCCCCAAACCAGACAAAGACCCCATCAAAAAGGAGAATTCCAGACCAATATCCTTGATGAACATGGATGCAAAAATTCTCACCAAAATAGTAGCCAATAGGATCCAACAGTACATTAAAAGGATTATTCACCACGACCAAGTGGGATTTATCCCTGGGCTGCAAGGTTGGTTCAACATCCACAAATCAATCAACGTGATACAATACATTAACAAAAGAAAGAACAAGAATCATATGATCCTTTCAGTAGATGCATAAAAAGCATCTGACAAAGTACATCATCCTTTCTTGATCAAAACTCTTCAGAGTATAGGCATAGAGGGTACATCCCTCAATATCATAAAAGCCATCTATGAAACACCTACAGCGAATATCATTCTCAATGGGGAAAAACTGAGAGCTTTGCCCCTGAGGTCAGGAACACGGCAGGATATCCACTATCACCACTGCTATTCAGCATAGTATTAGAAGTCCTAGCCACAGCAATCAGACAACAAAAAGAAATAAAAAGCATCCAAATCAGCAAAGAAGAAGTCAAACTCTCATTGTTTGCAGATGATATGATACTTTATGTGGAAAACCCACAAGACTCCACCCCAAAACTGCTAGAACTCATACAGGAATTCAGTAAAGTGGCAGGATATAAAATCAATGCCCAGAAATCAGTGGCATTCCTATACACCAACAACAAGACAGAAGAGAGAGAAATTAAGGAGTCGATCCCATTTACAATTACACCCAAAACCATAAGATACCTAGGAATAAATCTAACCAAAGAGGCAAAGGATCTGTACTCAGAAAACTATAAAATACTCATGAAAGAAATTGAGGAAGACACAAAGAAATGGAAAAACGTTCCATGCTCATGGATTGGAAGAAAAAATATTGTGAAGATGTCAATGCTACCTAGAGCAATCTACACATTCAATGCAATCCCCATCAAAATACCATCCTCTTTTTTCAAAGAAATAGAACAAATAATCCTCAAATTTGTATGGAACCAGAAAAGACCCCGAATAGCCAGAGGAATGTTGAAAAAGAAAAGCAGAGCTGGCGGCCTCACAATTCCGGACTTCCAGCTCTATTACAAAGCTGTCATCATCAAGACAGTATGGTACTGGCACAAAAACAGACACATAGATCAGTGGAACAGAACAGAGAGCCCAGAAATGGACCCTCAACTCTATGGTCAACTAATCTTTGACAAAGCAGGAAAGAATGTCCAGTGGAAAAAAGACAGTCTCTTCAACAAATGGTGTTGGGAAAATTGGACAGCCACATGCAGAAGAATGAAACTGGACCATTTCCTTACACCACACACAAAAATAGACTCCAAATGGTTGAAAGACCTAAACGTGAGACAGGAGTCCATCAAAATCCTAAAGGAGAACACAGGCAGCAACCTCTTCGACCTCAGCCACAGCAACTTCTTCCTAGAAACATCGCCAAAGGCAAGGGAAGCAAGGGCAAAAATGAACTATTGGGATTTCACCAAGATAAAAAGTTTTTGCACAGCAAAAGAAACAGTCAACAAAACCAAAAGACAACTGACAAAATGGGAGAAGATATTTGCAAATGACATATCAGATAAAGGGCTAGTATCCAATATCTATAAAGAACTTATCAAACTCAACACCCAAAGAACAAATAATCCAATCAAGAAATGGGCAGAAGACATGAACAGACATTTTTCCAAAGAAGACATCCAAATGGCTAACAGACACATGAAAAAGTACTCAACATCATTCAGCATCAGGGAAATCCAAATCAAAACCTCAATGAGATACCACCTCACACCCGTCAGAATGGCTCAAATTAACGTCAGGAAACGACAGATTTTTGGTGGGGATGTGGAGAAAGGGGAACCCTCCTACACTGTTGGTGGGAATGCAAGCTGGTGCAACCACTCCGGAAAACAGTATGGAGGTTCCTCAAAAAGTTGAAAATAGAGCTACCATATGATCCAGCAACTGCACTACTGGGTATTTACCCCAAAGATACAAATGTAGGGATCCGAAGGGGTACATGCACCCTGATGTTTATAGCAGCAATGTCCACAATAGCCAAACTGTGGAAAGAGCCAAGACGTCCATCAACAGATGAATGGATAAAGAAGAGGTGGTATACACACACACACACACACACACACACACACACACACACACATTGGAATATTATGCAGCCATCAAAAGGAATGAGATCTTGCCATTTGCAACAACGTGGATGGAACTGGAGGGTGTTATGCTGAGTGAAATAAGTCAATCAGAGAAACACATGTATCCTATGACCTCACTGATATGAGGAATTCTTAATCTCAAGAAACAAACTGAGGGTTGCTGGAGTGGTGGGGGGTGGGAGGGATGGGGTGGCTGGGTGATGGACATTGGGGAGGGTATGTGCTATGGTGAGTGCTGTGAATTGTGTAAGACTGTTGAATCACAGACCTGTACTTCTGAAACAAATAATACATTATATGTTAAAAAAAAAAAAAAGATTGCAGGAAGGGAAAAATGAAGGGGGTGAAATTGGAGGGGGAGACGAACCATGAGAGATGATGGACTCTGTAAAACAAACTGAGGGTTCTAGAGGGGAGGGGGTGGGAGGATGGGTTAGCCTGGTGATGGGTATTAAAGAGGGCACGTTCTGCATGGAGCATTGGGTGTTATGCACAAACAATGCATCATGGAACACTACATCAAAAACTAATGATGTAATGTATGGTGAGTAGCATAACAATAAAAAAGTTAAAGGAAAAATAAAATAAAATAGAAAAAAAAATCTTCAGTTGCGCTTGGCCTCTCCCCCTTTGAAATGAGTCCCTATCTCATCTTTCTCGTGGGCACTGTTAGGTTATTCCTGGCCAGTGGACACCGGATCAAATTGAAAGCGAAAAGTGCAGGTTCATCTGAGCAACAAAACTCAAACATTTGACAATAGTTCTCAAAAGCAGTTGACATTCCATGTCTGAGATCTTTAAGTGTGTTAGAAAGGTTTAAGAGTAAATTGTCCCATGGAAAATTGCTAACTCAAAGCCCAATATTTAAAAGGTTGGAAGAGCCCCCAAACTACTGGGCAGTTCTCAGAAAGCCCTGGTTTGGTCAAAAAGGAACACTCTAGCAAAGACTGCCCAACAGGGGATTCCCATGCTGGGCAGAAATGGCCCAAACCTAGTACTTCTGCTGAGCTCAGTCAGCGGCTAGGAGCAGCTGGGGGGATCCTGCTTCATCAACACTGTGGTGGACCCTGTCAGCCAGCTAAGGGAGATCTGAGTGGGGCACCTCTTGGATGCCATGGCAATGTATTTAAAGTATACTCTCTTCAAAGTCTCCTTCTCACCGTTGAAATAAAAACAAAACCAAAAAACCTTCTCCATAAAAGAGCAAGTGGTAGGCTGCTTATATAGAGAGAAAATATTGAGCTTTCCCTTAAATGGGATTGTAGAAGAATTCAGAACTTAGAATGTTTCCTAGCACATTATATATACCCGAGTATTTGTCGACTAAATTGTTATTTGATCCTTTTTTTTTTGCGTATAGTTGACACACAATGTGACATTATTTTCAGGTGTCCAACATAGTGATTTGACAAGTTTATACATATGCTTTGCTCACCACAAGTAAAGTTACAATCTGTCCCATTACATCGCTATCACAATATCATTTACTGCCTTCCTTATACTCATTCTGTAACTAGAGGCCTATATCTCCTTCTCCCCTTCACCCATTTTGCCCACCCCCACCCCCAGCAACTATCAGTTTGTTCTCTGTATTTATAGTTCTGATTCTGGTTTTTTGTTTATTTACTTTTTAATTCCATTTATGAGTGGAATCGTATGTCTTTCTCAGCCTGACTTGTCCTTAGCATAATACCCTCTAGATCCTTCCATGTTGTCTCAAATGGCACCTCATCCTTTTTTATGGCTGTGTAATATTCTATTCTGTACATATACACATTTTCTTTATCCATTCATCTACTGATGGACACTTAGGTTGTTTCCATGGCTATTGTTAATAATGCTGCAATAAACATAGGGGTGCATATATTTTGAGTTAGTGTTTTCGTTTCCCTGGGTAAATACCCAATAGTGGAATTACTGGATCCTATGGTATTTCTATGATTCTTTTCCTCTCATGAGGTGTAATAATATGCTGTTCTTAATTAAAGCCAGATACTTTATTTTTTAAAGATTTTATTTATTTATTTGACAGAAAGAGAGCACAAGCAGGGGGAGCAGCAAAGGGAGAGGGAGAAGCAGACTTTCCACTGAGCAGGGAGCCCGATGTGGGGGCTTGATCCCAGGGTCTTGGGACCTGAGCCGAAAGTAGATGTTCATCCGACTGAGCTACCCAGGCGCCCTAAAGCCAGATACTTTAGATTTGATATTTCTAATCCTTATAAAAACCCTACAATTCGGACGTTGTTAGGTGTCTTTACAAGTTGATACACTAAGGCTCAGCAAGGTTAAGTAACTTGACCAGGTCATACAGCTAGTAAGCGGTGGTTCTGGGATTCAAACCTAGCACTGCTCCAGACCAGAAGTCTTCAACCCTGGCTAACCATCTGAATCACCTGCAGAAATTTAAAATATTCAGATGATCAGGCTGCACGTCAGACTGATTAAATCACTATTTCTTGAGGTGGGCCTAGACATTTGTATTTTATTAAAGAGCTTTTACATGTGGGAAGTTCTATCATTTCCAAGGTTGAGCACCACTGATCTATACCACCCCCTTCTCTTATTACAGATTGGGTAACTGAGCCTCAGAGAGGGGAGATTACCGCATTCCACATTCCACAGCCAAAAGTGTCGGACCCAGAGCACAGATGAAGATTTTTCTAATCCCTTGTTGCCCTGTCCAAGATTACTTGACCGTTCTTCCACTCTCTCTGGCACCACGTGGGCAAAGAGGCCAGGCTCTGCCCATATGATGGTTCTTGTGTGCCCCCTGGTGGGATAAAATGGTATGGAGCCACTGTCTTGGGCAGTGCTTCATGGGTAAGAGAGTAAGGAGTTCTCCAGGCCTCTGTATTGCTAATCTAAACGCGGCATGTTGATTTATACAAGGTGGCTGCTAGGTTAGTGGCACTTTATAGCATCCCCGCACTTGGAAAGAAGAAAACAACAACATCAAAACAAAAACACAGCCACTCTGGATTGGTGCAGTGCTTCCCTCCAAAGACTTGTATATCACGCCAACTTGAACTATATGAGACACTTCCTCACATAAAAACTCAGCGAGAAATTTTTAAGATCTTATAGAACCTGTTATTAAGGCAGTAGGCTTATGGTTCATCTCACAGGTTTTGGAGTCAAACATACCTGAGGACAAATTCTAGCTCTACAATTTATTGATCTTATAAACTTGGGTGAGCCACATGGCATCTTTAGTCCTGTTTTATCACCTGTGAAATGGTCATTCTAGATGATAAGATGAGCAGCCAGCAAAGGAGACAGAGGGAGAATGAGGGACTGATACAGTAGAAGAAAAACCGGGAAAGTGTGTCATCCTAGAGGCCACTCAAGTGTCGCGGATGGAGGAAATGACCAGCCGGGTCAGATGCTGGGATCCCTTAGGAAGGCAAGGCCCGAGAACGGACAATCCAGTTTAGCAAAGAGGAGGTCATTAGTGACCTTGACAAAAGCCACGTTGCTGTAGTGGGTGTGGTTAATTCTGATTGGAGTAAGGAATTTGATAGATGAAGCATCGACTATTCTCTGAGAAGTTTTTCTATAAAGAGGAGCCAAGAAATGGGGTGGTCACTGGAGGAGGAAGTAGTTTCGTCTTTAGGATGGGAGGACTAACAGCCTATGGGTGGTGATACCAGGGATGATCCAGGGTGAGGGAAGAAGGGCTGCTGCAGGAGGGAGAGGAAGAATTCCAGGAGCAGCTCCCTTCCTAGGTCAGCGGGAGCGGGATTTGGTACCCGCACGAGCAGAGACATGGTTCATTTGTGATGACAGGGGCGGCGCGGGGGGGGGGGGGGGGCTCCGCACACAGTTGCCCTGCGGTGGGGGGAGGGGACAGGGCCTGGGCCAGCTCTCTTCTTGTGGAATCCGTTTTCTCAGTGCCGTGGGAAGCAAGGTCATCAGTGAGAGCACCTGCTTTTAAGTGAAATTAAGTACCTTCATGAGAGCAGGTGGTATGTTCCGATTTAGAAATATCACTCCGAGTGGTGGTGGTGTGGTTTAGCGGGTAAGTCTGTGCTGAAAACCAATCATGAGGTTTGCATGTAGCTTCAACTGAAATCCAAACAATGGTAAACACATATACGATGCTCTGAATTTTCTTTATTTTCTAATAACTATTTGAACCACGCTACAAAACGTTCTACAATATTATCTAACAAAACTTCCGCGAAATTTAGGGTGGAAATTAGACCCCATTTCCCTACCATCAAAAACATCTTGCAAACACTTATTTTCTTAGAGGATACTCAGCTTTGTGGAATTACTTACAGATGATGGTACCTTTTAATTCCATCTACCAGCATGAGAATTAACTGCGAGCAGAAAACTCTTCAAAATAAAACACTATACATTTCTCTTGAACCATTTCAGATGAAGCTGTGTTGGGTGTTTTTCCAAAAGTTACAAGTAAGCTCAGTCTCCTTTCCCCGGTCACAGGCTCGCACTTGTGGCAGGTTCACACAAAATCCACCCACTACTCCTCAGACTGCTCATCTAGGGACGCCCGTGGTTCCCGTCATCACAGGTAGAAGAGAGAGTTGGCTAATTCCAGACTCGGTTCTTTGTGAACGCTCTGCGCCACCAGGAAGGTCAGCTTGTGCGCGTACTGACACGGGGCTGGGATACTGATTAAGCCCTGAGGAGAAAACGTATTGACAGCAATTAAGAGGTTAACCTGTTCTTCAAAATAATCTATGTTCCTGAGTTTTAGCCTCTGCTAATTCCATACACAGTCGAAGGCATTCGCGAGTAGACTTAACTAAACCCAGTCGACAAAGGGCAACCGCATCACGGGGAGTACAGGCTCAGCGGGCGAGATGGGGCCAAGGGCCAGTCTGGCTCCAACCAGCTGGGAGCCGTCACACTTAGCGCTAAGTTTCCTGTGACTTGAGGCTCCAAGGGGCTCAGAACAAACCTTGGCCTCGGACTTTGAGAGCAGCCCTGGGCTTCGTGCACGGAAACACAGAACAGACACGTCCTTACGTTCCCACCAGACACAGTGTCTGAGCTGGCTTCGATTTCCTCAACTGCAACTTGGAAATAACACGACCCCGATTTCCTCCCCGGCTTGCATAAGAGAATGCATAGAATAAAGTCCCCTGGAAATGATAAATACTAATGTTCTAAGTAATAATAATAACGTTAACAGTTATCGCTGCTTCGTTTCTATGACAGACTGGGTTTCTCCCACTGTGGACTCAGAACTCATTCATTCATTCATTCCTGCATGCATGCATGCATGCATTCCTCCTTCGTGAAGTCAGGCGCTGTGCTGGGGGAGTTGGGTGACTTCACCGGGCAGGAGCACTGAGCGTCGGCGTCCCACAGCGTCACTCACCGGCCAGTTGTAGTACACGTGGCACAGTTTGAAGGTGAGTCTCTGCATGTGGTCAGGCTTCAGGCCATTGTCGTCATAGATGACGTTGTAGTGGGTGGGAGTAATCGTTCCCCGGCCGGCAGCCTGACTGATCAAGTAGAAGTCGTACCTGGGGGAAAACCGGCAGGAATGTGAGAAAGAGGCCCGACTCGAAGAACACACAGCGAACGTTTCATTGAAAACCGGCTTTCGAACACAACATGCCATTCAGGGCGCGTGGCTTCTGAGTCCACCACGGTGCCAAGCGGCGGGTTCTGCAATGACCGGTTCACTTCGGTGAAGAACCGCGGCGCGCACTTCTTCCTGACCACAATCACCGACAGTTTGGCGCTTGGAACCAGAAAGGCGAAAAGTGAGATGCAGAGAACCAAAACCAAGCTTGCAGCTTTCTATTCATCTTTCTTGGCAATTTCTAGATAAAATAATTCACTCATTAGAAAAACACTGCAAAAATGAAGAAAGTCAAAATTACCCCCAACCTCAACTCCCCCAACCCCCTGCACCGAGATACACAGAGTCTTCAAAATTAGAGATTCTTATTTGTGGCAAAAGTATGGCAGGTCCACTCACCTGGCTGGTTTATATCACTTGAACAGGACAGTGGGGAATGGTTAGTAAGGCAATGAGCTCCAACTAGCACTTCTAAAGGAAGATTTTCCAGAATTTTCCATGGAGACAAAAGATTTCCTTTTTTCCATTAGCAATAGTCCTATTTCACCTTCACCCTTCCTCTCAATTTCTGAATAGCAAGAGACCCACAAGTTCCTCTTACTCCTCAATCATCACTCCTGAATCCTGCAGGACACACGCCTGGGAGGACGGATGGATGGACCAAATGTACATTTGGGCCAAATGTTGAATGACCAAGGATTAAAGTCAGGATTTGGTAAAACCAAGTCCAAATACTGGCCATCTTTCCCAAAGGAACCTCTGGGATGCAAAGACTATGGGGAAATCTCACTTTAAGCATTTTATTTAAAAAATAATTATTGTTTAGAATATTGAAACTTTTAAAAGTTGATGCCATATTGCAAGAAAACTCCTTAGCTCTGTCAGCTGCTAAATGTGTTCCTGCTAGCCCTAAATTGAATGCTTGTGATTCTGAATAGACACAGTCACCTGAGGTCAGTGGGGAGGGAGAGATTTGGGCTGTGAGGGTCTGGATGCAGCTGCAGGCGACACTGCCCCCAAGCCATTATGCTCTCCGTCCTCGCTGACAGTCCCTGATGAGATCCAGGCTCAGCTCCTCCGTGGCTCACGGCGGCAATTTTGATTGCCGGTGGTGCTGACGGTGTCACCCAACAGACGAATGCGGTGCTCTGCTTGGAGTAAGATGCTCTCCGAATATTTTAAGAAGCCAATTAAGATTATCATCCTCCCCCGTTTGTCAGTTCTAATATTTTCCTTGCACCTGACACTTGACACACTCACTGAGGAAAATGTACCGCACCACTGAATCTAGAAACGTGGCGACGGAGCAAGGTGTTTAGGGTGGTCTGATCATCGGCAGCCCAGCTGGACCTGCCCTCCACTGCTTTCAGCACCTCCCACCGACCTTAGCCACACACCAGGGCCTGCACTTGAGGGGCTTTAGCCCTGGCTGTTGATTTGGGCCTTGAATTTCAAACCACAGCTTGTTCAGTCCCGCGGCTTATCAATATGCATGAAGCATCTTCCCCGCCAGCAGCCCCGTGGCCTTCCTGCTGAATCTCCGCGTGAGCTGTTTTGCGGGACACCTGCCTTCCTCCAGGTACCCCCACCCGGGCTCACCCCACCCTATTCACGGAAGAGCAACCTGACTATGCTCCAAAGCCAGGGGAAATCTAACCATCCGACTGTACCCACAGGAAGCAAACACAGAGCCATACTCATTTTAATAGTTATAATCAATGTGCTATCATCGCGAGTGTGGGGAAAGAATGGTAATTGAATACCTGGTATTTGAACTTGCTTCTGTCACACTGCTCAGCAGCTGCGGAACTTCGTATTCAATCAGTGTTTTCAGCTGACCGTCCCCTACCCCATCCCGGTACACCACTATGCGCGCAGGCGGAGCATGGTTGTGCTTGCACCATCTGTTGAGTGCTCCTGCAGAATGTGTTGTTGGTGAGAAGAGAATGGCTCATCCGATGCCAACAAAGAATAACATCCTCTTAGAGTTCAATGTTTTAAGAGAAGTCCGTTACTACGGACCACTATAAAAGAGGGTAATTCCTAACTTGAGTTGTAACTGCAATAATATAAAAGCGGGTAACTTTAGGGAACATTTGGCATCTCAGCTATTTGAGGAATCATAATGGTTTCTATGGTATAACATCTTCCTAAACTGAGCATACACCTCTGTAGTGACATTTTAATATTTAAGCAATAAATGAAGTCATGCAATAGACATACAAATTCCCAAAACCAAATTAATACTAATTTAGTTCCTCCGAGTCTTTTTTAAATGCTATCAATAGATACAGACTGGATAATTTCATGTCATTTTCTTCTCCGAGCATAATTACGAAGACATAAGGAAAGGACATGGCCGCCCCTCTGAAAGCATCTCTTACCATGGACTCACCCAATTCGCTTCTGAGTTGCACCGACAATGCGAATTCTGAGAACATTTCCACCCACTCCAACCAGAAACCGCCCCAAGACAGAGACCTGACAGTAACTCCTACTCAACACAAACTTTTCACAACTACTTAGAAAAAGGATCAAGTTCTGAAGTGAGGGCAAAATAATATAATACTTATTTTCATGTATATTTTGGGCAATTGTTTTAGAAGAGTTTATTGTCTGGGAAATTCATTTTAGTTCAATAGAAGATGATCATATAGGTAAGGCCATAACCAACACATATCACCAAATTCACTTTTTTAGGAAACAATATTTACAACCTCCCCCCGTCCCCGAAGTTTATAGATGGGAAAATGTGCATCAGGAGAGGAAGTGAACTGGAGCTGCACTGCGAGGGAGCGCCAAAGCCAGACCCCGACCAGGGCTGGGGAGCAGACAGGGACGGGAGCTCCAGATGCTCTTCCCACCGCATCCCACCCTGAAGAAGGCGCCCTTCCTCGCCTGCCTTCTTTCCCATCTTCTCCTGTTATGCCGCACTTCATCTGCCATCATTCCTATCCTGGCCCCAAAGGCTTCCTTCCTAGTTCTAGACCTCACACCACTCTGTCACAATCCTTGTTCCTCTGGGGTAGATTCCTTTGGTCTTTGCACTGCTTGCCAGAGCCACTAGCAGCTACAAAGTAGCTTCCTCTTGGCTTTCTGTTTATCACACACAGATGACACATGTAGATTCTACAGCATCTGTGAGCAGGGGGCACAGGACACAGCGTTGGGAATCTCCCACCAGGTGACAGTCGCCTCAGGCAGGCTTAGGGCATCTGCTTCCACCGGCTGGTCTGCTATGGGCACCCAGACTCTGGGTCAGAAAGAATAGTGCTCAGAGCCCACCCCCACCGCCATACTTTGAGTACCAGTCATGAAAACTTTTAAGCAATCTGCAACATCGGTTGTTGTTCTCTGGAGGATACAGCGAGAAAACCACCTAAAGTGAGAAAAACACAAAAGTGAAGTTCAAATTCCAAACATCTTCTATAAACATGCATGAGGATTAAATGAAGAAACAGAACAACCTAAGTGTCCACTGACGGAAGAATGGATAAAGATGACGTGACACACTCGTGTGTGAGCCTGCACACGCGCGCGCACACACAAAATACTATTTAGCCACACAAAAGAATAAAATCTTGTTATTTGTGATGACATGGATGGACCTTGAGGACATTAGGCTAAGTGAAGTAAGTCAGAGAAAGACAAGTACTGTATGATCTCACTTGTATGTGAAATTAAGAAGAGAAAAAAAAAGCTAGATACGGAAGCAGACCAGTGTTTGCCAGAGGCAGGGGGTGGGAGTGGGGGCCTTGGGTGAAGGAGATTGAAGGATACAAACTTCCTGATAGAAAATAAGTCAGTCTTGAGGATGTAATGAACAGCATGGTGAGCACAGTTAATAACACTTGCTGCACATTTGAAAGTTGCTGAAGAGTAAATCTTAAAGTCCTCATCACAAGAAAAATGAATGTTATGACTATGTATGTGATGATGTTAACTAGACTTACTGTGGTGATCATTTTGCAATATGTACAAATATTCAATCAGTAGCTTGAACACTGAAACTGATATAATGTTGTATGTCATTATACCTCAAACAGAATAAAAAGAAACAGACATTATGAGTAGTACTTAATGCTCACGATTTTGTATATGCTATTTGAGCACAATTATATTAAAAACCTCCCCTCCCCAAAAGAAATTTATTAGTAAGAGAAACTAAAGCATGGTGCTGGCATCAGACATAGTTGGGTTCAAATCCTGGCTGGCATACTCACCAGCCATGTGAACCTAAGCCTTGGTTTCTTCATCTGTACCAAGGAAATACGCAAGGTGGTAAGGTAGTTACTACCTCATAAGGTTGTAAAAATTAAATTAGATAATATATATAAAGGATTTAGCACAGTACTTGGCACAAAACAAGCAATAATAAATAGAAGCCACTACATTATTATTATTACAAAGGAATTTATTAGTTTAGCAGATCTACTTTCAAAATATTCAAAGATTTCTCAAGCATAAACTTCGACTCCTATCAATGAGCCTTTTGGACTTGAAATCTGAACATGATTCACTTATTTAAATTTCAGAAGTTCTCCTGCTTAAGTCATTAATTAAATAAAAGCACTTGGAAAATGAAAGTCATGGCTTAGTGGTTAAGTATGCATCGACATTATTATATAACCAATAATGACACAATTAGGAATGTGGCTAACAAACTGGAAATCCCTTATCTGCTTGATTAATGAAGTGACAAATGGGATCTCATACAACCTGGAATGAATTACTGCTACTTTTCCTGTTTCTCACCACCCCAAATATACACCTTACCACAAATTTAATGGAGTAAATCAAATCTTACACCCAGGAATAAAATAGTCACAAACAGTGCCTGCAGCCTCAAAACACACTGCTTACATGCAAATAGTGAAACAATCCTAAGAACTACAATTTATTAAGTACTATGAGTCAATATTTAATGTGTTACCCCTGAACCTTGCTTATGTTTTCAACAGCTGCATGAACAACTACATCAACTCTCTGCAAGTGTTAATAACAACAAGCATGTATGGAGCATATTGAGGCTGTGTTTTAAGCACTTCATCTTAGGTAATTTCCATACATGCCCTATGAAATAGGCATCATTGTCATCCCTGTTTTACAGGTAACTACAAGTGAGGCACAGCAAGCTTAAATAGCCAGATGTCAGACACAGAATAAGTAAGAGGCAGATCAAGATACAAATCCAAGCAATCTGAATCCAAAGTTCAGCTGCTTGACATAATGTATGTAAAGTTCCTAGTATAGTACCCAAAACAGCGCAGATGTATAGAAAACAAATTCGTAAGAATTTCCATCACCCATCATTTTGGGAATGTGATAGGTATACGAGTGACAGCTTGTCCTGATGTATGCATAAATACAGGTTTTTCATAAGGCTACATATTATCTTAATATTATCAATCAATCTATGACTAAAGTTTCATATTTTTAAAATGAGTGAGGAATACAAACTGTTTCCTGCTCTATGGTTTTTAGCTAAACCACAAACAATAATTAGAGAATATGTTGGGGTAATTGTAAAAGTACCTGGTGATTCCGGGGTTAATACTGGCCACAAATCCAACCACCACCATTCCCTTGCTGAATTCATCTTTACAGACATCGATACCGACCACCATCAGGGACTTTAACTGTGAAAGTAAATTTTTCATGTTTTAATGGAATGGGGCATCATTTCCCCAAACGATGATTTAATATCTTTTGAACTTTTAAATGAACTTTTAAAAAAAACCGTCCTTAAGTTATTAAACTGTTTAAGTGAAGCTATATACCAGCGAGACCAAGGGCCTGAGGAAGCAGGCTATTAAAACAGAAAGCAAAGAGACTAAAAGATGGAGGGTTGCCTGTGGTGCACACTTTGCCTCAGAGCCCCACTGTAGTGGCTACCATCCTTTGGGGAGATGGACCCGTGCCATCGGTGGCTGGAGAGGTTCCAGGCGAGTGGTCAGTCATTTATCGGCGCCTCTGGGCTGTGGGGATCTGAAGGGGAAGTCCATTCCCCATTCTTCAGATGTCTAGGGCACCCTCACGGCTCAGTGGCTCTGCACCCCCTGGAGGCAGCTGAGGCTCCCCGCCTACATCCTGCTGATGGAAATGTAAGGGAACGGACAACATTCCCTCACTTCTCATCCCCTCCCCTCCTTCCTCCTTCCACAGTGGCCAATAGTTCAGGAAGAGGAGGACTTTCTCAGTTCCCACCACAGGTCAAGATCAGAGCTCTGCCAGCCGCCCGAGCCCCGGGGAGGCCCCTCCCGGGTGCGGAGCTCCTCTGGGGGCCAGCAGCTGCTGAAAGCTGATAAAAGCAGAGACCCTGGGGCACAGATTTCCTGTAGCAGCAGGGCGGCCCCAGATCAAGGCCCTCCAAGTCTCTGCCAACCCAGATTCTCGGTCACGAAACATGCTGTTAACAGCTCACCCGAAGCTCCCGGACAACGGGAACCACACCTCAGCTTCTGGATGGTGTCCCGAGTCACACCGGAACCCAGAGCCCACAGACGGCAGACCCAACAAACAAAACAAACACTTCTGGGATCATGGGAAAATATCTCCCATTTGTTAAATTAATGAAAGGACTGACTGATTGCTAAAAGGAAAAGAGTGACAGACTGCTCACAGGGATCTCGACAGCCCACAGCTCGCCTCCGAGTTTGCAGGCCATTTGCATGGCGATCCTGGTGGCGATGCTCATCATCATTCCCTGTTTATTCAAGGTCCGAGTGAGCACACACTGGCTTGGCACTGGGCAGACGGAGCTCAGATATTTTTTAATGGAATCATAGTAGCTCTTCTGATTAGAAGGCAGGATACACATTACCTAAAAGGAAAAAAAAGAAGAGAAATGTCAATTTACTTATGCTTAGAAGCAGCTTTACAAAAACTGAGGGGCACCTCGGTCGGTTAAACGCCCGACTCTTGATTTTGGCTTAGGTCATGCATGATTCTCAGGGTTGTGAGATCGAGCCCCGAAGTCAGGCTCCACCCTAGGCTCCAAGGCTGCTTAAGATTCTCTCTCTCCCTCCCCCTCTGCCCCTCCCCCCAACCTCGCGCATGTGTGCTCTCTCAAAAAAATAAATGCATGGATTCTCCAAATATCTCTTGCCCTTAAATTCTGAAGAGGCAAATATTAACATGCCTAAAGTTGTCTTAAATGGCCCCTAACCACTGACAATTGGTCAAAGCCATTTGAAACGCCCTTTTATCAGGCACCTGCTTTGCAGTCCCGCTCCAAAGCTACCCATCCCTCTTGGCTTTCCCTGCCGCACATCTCTTCTGATTTGATTCTGTTAGGCTCCCCAAATTCCCTCCTAACCTAGCTCCTCCTCCAGCTCCCTCCCTGCCCCCTTATTGGCCCTTTCCTGTGGCTCCGCAGCTCTCACTCCCCACCATCTCCTCCCCCAGCCTGACCCACACATAGGCCAAGTGGAGGATCAGCTTACAAAGTGGTCTTTTCTAGGTACTAGACAACCAAAATAAAGAAACAAACAAATATTTGTTTGTTTACTTCAACTCTAGAGTAGGGATATGGGGGGGAGGGAAAATAAGGAGAAAGAAGCTTCAGGTCCCCAGGTATTTTTCACCGCCCCTATTTCTTATCAGGTGTTTCTCTCCAAAGGGCCTCTCCTGGCCTACCTGCATCTTCTTTCCATCTTTTAGCCAAATTATAGAAAAGACAGGCACTGTCATGATTAGCAGAGGACAAATAAAGTGATTTTCCACCTACAGATCTGTTCAAAATATCATAGTGTCAAGGGCTAAAATTTTTACACTTAGTTATATAAAATAGGGACATATATTTGTCAGCAAAATCCTCTTAGAAGTCTTCCTTCCATCCTATGAATTTGGGGCCAAGCCAGGTAGGTGACAGAACAAGGCAGTGGTCCAACGGGGCGTGGGGCCAAGAGAAGGTGGGAGACAAGTGAGATGGGTTGCCTACGAGGGGATGGGGGGGTAGGCGAATAACAGGAGCCATGCTTCCCCCATTAGAGAAGGGAGGTACAAACGTGGACGTGGGGAACACATCCCTGCGCTGTTGGATTGGAACTGGAGGTGTGAACATGTTTTTAACATATACATAGACACACACGGTAATACCATACATGTAAGTGTGTATGTATCTACAGTCGACCCTTGAACAACACAAGTTTAAACTGTGCAAGTGCATTTGTATGCAGACTTTTTGATAAATATAGTCCAGTACCGTAAATGTATCTCCTCTTCCTTACGATTTTCTTAATAACATTTTCTTTTCTCTAGCTTACTTTATTGTAAGAATACAGTATATGGTATATATAAAATACAAAATATGTGTTAATCGACTATGTTATAGGGCTTCCAGTCAACAGTCAGCTAAGGAATTAAATTTGGTGGGAGTCCAAAGTCATACGGGGATTTTTGGCTGTGCAGGGGTCTGTACCCCTAACTGTCACATTGTTCAAGGGTCAACTCTTTATGAGTACACATAGACACATGCTACAAATATTCCTAGCTTTGCCCATTGAGAAAGCCAGGGAGCAGTGACACCCCAGTAACAAATGAGCACACCCAGTTGACCAGATTTTGACTTCTAAATACTGTTCTCTACCAAAAGGCGTCACGGCTCATTGGAGAAATATCTAATTCCCGGGCTGGGCAGCAAAACTTCAAGATTAACTTGGAATACCTTATTGTGCCAGACAGTAAGGAAGTGTCCCAAAAAAGATGGGGACATGTCAAAAAGACACAGAAACCAATCTGAATGGGTCTCCCACTAACAAAATTAGGAACAATTTCAGCATCAAAATAAATAACAGTAGTAATAGGTGATAAGCTGGTAAATAAAATAGGAAACCATGAATCCATAGTGATATAAATAAATGAACAAAGAAATGGGGAGAAGAGAAAGCTCTTCCTTGTAACCTAATGCTACCTACTAAATGTAGAAGGAAATACAATGCTACATACTAAATGTATGAAATTAGAAAGCCACCATTTGGCAATCACCATAGTAATAATGGGTTCAGATTAAGAGTCATCAATGGATTCTGAAACTAGCAGGTAAAAGTTTGATGAGAAACAGGATATTTACATAGTCTCAAAGTATCTCTCTGCAAAAAACAAAAACAAAAACACCTGATTAATTACAAAGAGAAGAGTAGATGTATAACACAGAAACTTGGCAGATACCACCTTAATTAATGGGGTACCTCCCAGTAGGATGTATCAAGAAAACAGGATCATTGCTGTTAATACTCCTGCCGAAAGTGCATAACCTGAATTGAATTATAAAACATTAGACAAACCCAAATTAAGGGACATTATATAAAATAACTGATCTATAACTCTTCAAAACTGAAAGGTCATCAAAACTGTGGAACTGTTCCAGATTGAAGGAGGGTCTAAAGAGACAGGACAATGAAGTGCAATGCACCAGATCTTTTTACTAGAGAGGACATTTTGAGGACAAGTGGAGAAATGTGAATGGAGTCTGTGGATTAGCCGGTCTTACTGTTTCCTGCTTTTGATGGTCGTCCTATGGTCCTGCAAGAGAGTGACCTTGCTTGTAGAGAATATGCAGTAAGTATTCAAGGGCAATAGGGCATCATGTCTGTAACCTACTCTCAAATGGTTCAGGGGAAAAGATGACAGACAGATATAGGAAGGAAGGAAATGATAAAATGTCAACAATTGGAGAATCTGGGTGACCGGTATATAGGAGTTCTTTGTACAATTCTTGCGATCTTTCATTAAGTTTTATTTTGTTTTTAAGGGGAAAAAAGTGCTCTTAGGGTCAGAATTCCCTTCGTTTAATATATCATCCCCACGGGCTTTTGTGTCTGACTAAAAGAGAAACAGACATGGCTAAGCTGCTTTGCGGGAGATGCGGAGAGGCATGCTGGGAGTCCGAACGCATGTGCTAGGGAGTAAGACACTGCAGTGCAGTGAGAGGCTGGGGCCTGGGAGAAGAGGAAGCATTTCCAAGAAATAAGAAAGGCTGAGAGATTTCCAAGAACAAGGATGTCAATTTTAACTTGTCTGCATTGTTGGGGTGTGCTCTAATCATGCCTTGGCCCCAAACCCTCCACCAAGCCAGCTACACCCATGCACACACACAATGTTTTGGGAAATGAGGCAGTTGTGGGGGCTGATGCAGCGCAGGGGGAATGGCACTCAGGAAAGAGGCGAGAACCCAGAGGAAGCCACCATAGGTGACACGGAAAAACCCAAACCTTCCAAGAACCCACTGAAACACTAGGGGCCCCAGCATTTATGGGATACGATGGGAGTCACTTTATCTTAAATCTTAAATAAAAGATGACCCCCCAGCAAGTTAAAAATATGTAGACATCCAAGAGGATGAGATAGGGGTAAAAACAAGTATTTAAAAATTAATATTAGAAATATGAAAGGAAATAAAATATTGATTAAAATACTAAGATTAATACTTTCTTGGGTTCTTGGGGAAATGCACAGCCAGTTGCAAACATATCATGGGAGAATGTGCTCACATTCCTTCTTCCAAGGAAAGAAGACTGTTAGATATAAAGAAAAAAAAATTATACATCAAAACAAAAATTATCCTATACTTACCAACTGAACGTTAGGATCAACATACTTCTGTAGAGCTTTAAGGAACGCAGCTGGATTTTCTTGTACTTTTATGCTACATAAAAAGATTAATTTTGAGGATATATAATTCCCTTTTTAGTAACACATAATCATACAAAGTTAAAAATAAGACAGCTTTTTATAATCCCACTACAAGATACACCAAAACACTTGCTAATCAATTTTCTTAGCTTAAAAATAGTCTGGTGGAAAATGCAATTTTCTCAATTGTATATAATCCCTACAATTAATAATTCTGTTGTTCAAAATGAGGTTAAAAGTGAGCTTTTGAAATCACAAGTCTCAATACCATGTGTCTGAAACTGGTTCGAGTTAAAGTGGGATTAAGATTTCTATAATACTGAATCTCTGTAAGAACTTTAGAAGTCTCAAAAATCATCAGATGAATGAGACCAGTTTACTCAGCTAATCTGAATGGTTCAGACTAAAAGATTTTTTTTCCTTAGTGACTGCTTGTTTGGAGCCTGGAATATTTAGCCTGTATCAATCAGTCAGCAAGTACTTATCTGTTCTGTGCTTACATTATGTTAGGGGCCAGGAGCTACAGAAGTAATTCCCACACAGAGGACTTCATAGATAGTTTATGTAGAATCAGCTTCTGAGAGGTGTATAGGATTGGACTGTCCTAATGCCCAGTGGCCTTTTAAAACTTGCCCAGCAGGTGGCAGGACCACTGTTCCCTGCTCACTGATTCTAACTGAGCTCCAAGAATGGCCCGCAGCTCTGTTAAAACAACTAAATGTTCCTGACTTTTCCAAATCAATCTCTTGCATGCAGGCTCAGCAGCCATCTTACTGTACATTCTTTCCAAACTCGTCAGGCAAATGTTTCAGATAGGAGGAACTACGCATATAAATCCAACAGGTAAGGGGCGCCTGGGTGGCTCGGTCAGTTAAACACCAGGCTCTTGATTCCGGCTCAGGTCATGATCTTAGGGTCGTGAGATCTAGCCCCACACTGGGCTCTGCGCTGAGCAAGGGGCCTGCTGAAGATTCTCTCTCCCTCTGCCCACCCCTCCCTCCCCACTCTCCCACTCTCCCTGTCTCTGAAGGAAGGAAGGAAGGAAGGAAGAAAGGAAGGAAGGAAGGAAGGAAGGAAGGAAGGAAGGAAGGAGGAAGGGAGGGAGGGAGGGAAGGAAGGAAGGAAGGAAGGAAGGAAGGAAGGAAGGGAAAGAAAAAGAAAGAAGAAAAAAGAAAAGAAAAGAAAAGAAAAAAGAAAAGAAAAAAGAAAGAAAGAAAGAAAGAAAGAAAGAAAGAAAGAAAGAAAGAAAGAAAGAAAGAAAGAAAGAAAGAAAGAAAGAAGGGAAATGGATACTTCATGGGAAAGATAAAAGGATGGAATAAAATATGGCCTTTCAAATAAAACAGGCTAAGAACAGAACACGGCACGGGCTTGTGCGTAGAATTCACGTAAGAAAGAGCTTGCACCGTCATCCCAGGGTCTGTGACTTGGGCTTGTTTCATTCATCTTTTCCTGCTTTTTTAGCTCCTGGGTTAAGAGAAATTAGAGCAGGTGAAACTGAAACCAGGTGATTTGTTAACAGATGTGGTAAGAGATGCATTCTAAACTACAGCGTAAAATGAGACTTTGGGGACATCTTTGGTTTTCAACAATGCTTGTACTGCTGATGTAATTAATTAGTAACCACGTGTTTAAAGAATAACTTCCCACCTTGCCAATTAGGACATTTGCCCCTCCACAATAACAGCAACAAAAAGAGTATGCATTCCTCATATCAAGCTCAATAAAACCAGGCATGACCAATTTTATTGCTTTTCTAAAGCAAACAATATCCAATTTTGAGTAATTGTGTATGTAGAGATCCCTTACTAAACTGAAAGCAATTTATCTTTCACATCCCCAACAAATGGCATAGCATCTAGTATATAGTAGACAATAAATGTTCAAAGACTAAATGCCCAGAAACTAAATAATCTTCTATTACAGTAACGGAATCAGAAAAGCTTATTTCAGATCTATTTTTACATTAAATCTTCTAAAAGGGTATTTATTTGAGAAAGAGAATGAGTGGGATACAGGGGCAGAGGGAGAGGGAGAGAAAAACTCAAGCAGGCTCCATGCCCAGCGCAGAGCCCAATGTGGGGCTCGATCTCATGACTCTGAGATCACAACCTGAACCGAAACCAAGAGTCAGACGCTTAATCGACTATACCACCCAGGTGCCCCTCTTTCTTACATTAAATTTTAAAGCATAAAATCTATCAAATAAGTCAGGAAATGCAACTTTTATATTTTTCAATATCCTGTTTCCTATTAAGTTTTATAAACAACTGATATGAAAGAATTAAGGAAAAAAAATTAATGGATTTATTAAGGATTTATGGCCCAACTAGTACTGAAAAGATCTTGGGGGTAACGAGACTATTGCCTAAAGAACTATGAAAAGAGTTTTACAAAGACCAACATAAAATATATTTTAACTGTATAAAACTTCAGTCACTACAAAATCTATCTACTTATAACTATTTTCTTGGTACTTTATATTAGGAAACTTTACTGAGATAAAGCTTTTATAGCTACATCAGCCATCGTTTCTGATCTTCTAACTAAACCAAATTAATAGATGAAAACAGTTGGGATGATTTTCTGTGTATTCTCACATTTTGGGGTAGTCCACATTAAATCCCATGGAACCTCCAACTCTCCTCAAGCAGTGCAGAAAATCCTCGGTCACATTTTCATCTCTGTTGCTACATATAACCAACCATTTA
This sequence comes from Zalophus californianus, assembly GCF_009762305.2. Classification (NCBI taxonomy): domain Eukaryota; kingdom Metazoa; phylum Chordata; class Mammalia; order Carnivora; family Otariidae; genus Zalophus; species Zalophus californianus. The sequence continues at coordinate 38,104,609 of NC_045605.1, forward strand.
TTCAAAGACCGTGCACTTAAAATCTTGCAATTCCGCATATCCTTGGACCACTCAGCAGCAGATCCAGGTTGACACTGAAAAAAATAATGATCATGAAAGAGTTGAACACATTTATTCAGAGAGCAGTTAAGATTGTGCTAAGATGGTCCACATTTGTTGTAAGAGACCTATTTAGTACAGTTTGCTATTCACAGACTTAAAACACTGATCCAAGCACTCCACATCTGGACAGACTACGTGGGCTTCCTGGAAGGGGAGGCATCTGAGCATCACTACAGGTCAGCCACTCTCTGACTGCAGACGGGTGGGCAAATCCCTTTACCTTGTGGGCCTCTGCTGTGTGCAAAGAAAGGTGTCTGGTTCAAAGATCTCTAGGTTCCCTTCTAGCTCTAAGATCGATGCCCTTTAATACAAATGCCTCAGGCAAGTGGGCTGTCTAATTTGGTCTCCTTAGACATAAAGCTATCCGAAAGAAAATGCTGACTGTTGATACTCCAGGTTATCCAACTACAACTCACAAACACTACAGGGCAGTTAAGAACATACCATATGCCAGGAGTAGCTATGTCTAGGAACAAAGATGAGGCCAGGGCACAACCACCTTTCTCATTCTTGGATGGTCCCTCCCCCGCCCCTCCCCCCAAGTGACCAGGAAAACTAAGCTCCCTGCACTGAAGAGTGGAGATTTTAGATTGGTTACTAGCCTTCTGCTTATTTCCACAGACCAGAATTGGATGGAAACGTCCTTGGTATAGTGAGCCAGGAAGAGCCACTGTTAGAATTGAAAAGGACCACACTGTAATCGAATCCCTTGCTGCTCAGCATGGCTATCTACTGAGAGCTTGTCAGAAATGCAGAGTTCTGGGCCCCATCCCAGACCCACTGGATCGGAATCTGCATGTTAACATGTTCCCTGTCATTCATCAGAACATGAACATTCAAGAAGTATTACAATCCCCTTGTTTTACAGACTCCAAAGCTATGGCTGAGAGACATTATGGAGTCAGTTGGTACCAGTGACAGATTTAGATCAGTCTTCCTGACATTGCAATCAAGACCATTGTACTTTCCACCAACACTCTGAAATCCAACCACAGGCACCCTCATAATGCCCTGTCATTAGGTGGCCAGGCAGGGTCAGTTCCGAAGCAACCTTAAAGAACGAAGGGGAAAGTTTAGCCCTCCATCAACGGTTCTCTCTGGAGTCACGGTTCATTCTTTCCATTACAACCAGCATGAGGAGCACCTCCACTCGTACTTGTTATGGGCTGGTGGAAGACCCGGGACAACTGCCCAAGACACTCTGAGGCCTGTCACCTTTAGTCTACTCAGTTCTTAGAACCCAAGTTCAGAAAAGCAAGCATTGGTCCAGAAGCCCATGACCACCGCTAGGGGGCGGGTTCTCCCATTTTAGCGCCCCTTCTCTTAAGAAGACCTGTTTCCATGCTAAAGAAATGCAACAAAATAGCTCTGAGAAATATGATTTTGCTTACAGAGATGCTGAGACAGATCATATTAAATATTTAAATCCTACTTCATATGTGGAACTGAAACTGAGCTTCTCTTTATTGACTCCTGACCAAAATCTTAATGGGGCCTACTTTTTGGTACTTTATAAACTTTGGTTCTGTTTTGTTTTTAAAAGTAGTTTTTCCTCAGCTTCTCCAGTGAGGGTTTTGGTAACTTGGATAGATTATAGAAATGATGAAAAATTCCCATGCCACCAACACGAAACTTCCGTCGCTCAGTTACATTCGTTCAGACATGTCAGCTTATTATATCAGAGAAAGATGAGAAGAGGGCCTTTAAAAATGAAATATATAACTGGCTTTAAAAACGAGCAAAACAGAGGGGAAAGGAGAAAGATAATGCCATTTTTGCACAAAATAGGTTCATTTCTTCAACTGAAGCGTGAAAGAGGTGTCTCTTCAGGTTTCAGAAGCCCCTCTCCCTGGGGATGGGCTGGGGATGGGCTCTGGGTGCATTCCTTCATGTTGATGCCAACCGAGCAGCATTTTACTTTGGAGGGAAAGAAAGAACCCTGGTATCAGGAAACATAGTCTATTGGAATTAACTCTCACCAATTAAAACATTTTCTCAGGTACTATGGATTGTGTGTGTGTGTGTGTGTGTGTGTGTGTGTGTGTGTGTGTGTGAGAGAGAGAGAGAGAGAGAGAACTACAACACCTAATAATAGGTGGGCGTGTTTGAAATGTCATAGCTTGAAATGCCATTTTTCTAATTCATCATTAAATGAGAAACTAAACCACACTGACCTAAATCAGGTCCAGTGGGTGCTAAGTCCTCACAAGTACACTCAGATTGAAAAGGAAAACAAAGGGGACCTCAAGGTTTAGGACCTTTAGGAAGGACATGGACATGGAGAAACCAAATGACCATTAGAAGACCACTAGTCACTCTTGCATATGGTCAAACGTACACATATTCAAGCAAATACTTTACATGGACATGGAGAAACCAAATGACTATTAGAAGACCACTAGTCACTCTTGCATATGGTCAAACGTACACATATTCAAGCAAATACTTTTAAATGAAAACAGAATCACAGTACTTACTACACGGTCTTGCATTAATATTTTTTCTGAAGGCAAAACCCGCCCAGTCAGAGACATCTGGCAACCAAAATGCAGCCCCCAGGTCTCCAGTTCAAAACGAGCATCCTTGTTTCTGTTGATAGAGTTGAGTTTTAAATCATTAATCATTTTCTGAAGACTTTAAACCATTAGAGAGAGAATTATAACTTACTGAATTATTCAGAGACTAATTTATTTTTTTTAGGATTCCTGACTTCTATTTCTACTCACCATCTTTTTCCCCTGCTCAAACGAATGATGGGACAACTGAACCCATTTGGGACATGCAGAGATGGAGAAGGTTTCCAGTGTGGTGCCTTGGTCGGCAAAATGGGCCTATGAGCCAGACAGACCGGGGTTTAACTCCTAGTGCCGACATTTCATAACACGTAACCTTGAGTAAGATCAAATCCTTTAAGCTATGGTTTCCTTACTGGTAAAATGTAGGGATAATAATCCTAGCTACTTCAGAGGGTTGATGGAAAGATTAAGCTGACATGGAAACTGCTACCACAGTTTGTGTGCTCAATAAATGTTAGTCATTTTTCCCAACAGTAAACGTGTTAATAAAGAGATATTATGGAGACTCTGCATGTGGAGATGTCTTCCGGGAATATCTGAATTAGCTGGCTTAGGAGTGGTGTGCTCAATAGATGTTAGTCATTTTTCCCAATAATAAACGTGTTAATAAAGAGATATTATGGAGACTCCGCATGTGGAGATGTCTTCCGGGAATATCTGAATTAGTTGGCTTAGGAGTGGATGAAAGATGACAAAGGAAGGGAACATATGGACTTGGGCTTCCGAAGGTTCATAGGAGAGACAGGGCAGGAGGAAGATCGTGAAGAGAAGATTAGTGTCAGTAGTAATCACTGATTTATATTTGTATGGTACTCTTAAGTTTATAACTTAGTAAACCTTGATCATAGTTGATGTGTAATCTCATTGGATTACGATATATGGTCATCTCTAGTAAGCTGTCAGTTCCTTCAGGAAAGCAAGCATGTCGACTTTGCCTCCTGGCCTCCATTATGGTAGCTGGCACACGGGGAGCCAGGCACTCACTAGAGAGACTGACGAGACCCGTGCTTTACTGCGCAAAGCTTCCCCTCTCTCTTTAGGGGAGCTCAAACCTCTTTACACGGACTCTCTGCAACAGCTCGTTATTTCCATCTAGTAATGCTCTGTCTGGTCCGGTCACACGGAATACTTTGAATTAATTATTTTGCTTCAGATACTATCTGCTCAAGATGAGACGGGTGAAGTGATCACAGGTCAAGAAACTGGGTTGAAGTGAATGGGATTCCTGAAAGGTGGCAAGGAGAGGCGTCAGGAAGAGTCATCCACAGCCCAGAATAAGGGGGAGAGAACCAGGAAATGTCTCAAGTAGGCGTTAAGTCTGGGAAATGTCCAGGATAAATGACATAAAGTGTAGCCATAAAATGGAAAACTATGAGTCCATGAGCATAACAGAGATGCACATTTAACATGTGGAAATATTCAAGAAAAAGCAAGCTACAAAACATGATGTACGGTACTATGCCATTTTCCTAAAAAGAACATGATTATACATGATTATATGCATTTGACAATATCTGAGACAATATACACCATTCAATTATGATTCATTCATGCATGAGACAAATATTTACTGAGTATACATACACATGCATTTCTTTCTGTTTATGTAAGTTTCCAAATGTGTCCTCCAAATTTTTTATCTTTAAAGAAAAAAGACCATTCTACGATGTTGTCCAGCAAAATATAAAGCAACCCACGTATGTAATTTTTAAATTTTCTAATAGCCGCATTAAAAAAGTAGAAATTGTCAAGTAAAATTATTTTGAAAATATATGTTCTTTAACCCAGTAAATTCAAAATGTGACCATTTCAAGATACTAACCACACTTCAAGGCACTAACCACATTTCCCATGTCCGATAGTTACACGGGGCTAGAGCACTGGACAGTGAAGTTTTAGTACGTCAGAAGGAAGAACCAAGAGCAGCTCAGTATCAGCATTCCGGGTGACATCAAACTGTCAGAATGAGGACAGGAATTCAGTGTGGGGGTAGATGGGCTAAACCAAAGGGCGCAAAGGTATTCCTAAGTTTAAGGACTACACAGTAGAATTTTTCTAATAATCAGTGTGCTGAGGCCACTATATTAAGATCTGAACATTCTCGACCCCGAATATGGGGGGCTTGGTGTGGTTGTGTTTTGTTTTTTAAACTACAACCCTTTTCTTCATTCAGTTGTTTATCCAAAACCTCCATGTATTAAAACAGAGGAGAGCAGGGTCATCTAGTTGAAGCCAGATGGTACTTTGGCCAGCATGGGCTCCAACCACCTCCGCGCAGTCTGTGGTCCTGAGGCATCAGGGATGAACCTCTGGCTCTGGACTACACAATCCAAAAGTGCCTTGCTCTGAGTCAGTAGCAAAGAGGCATTCCATCAAGGAATGAAACATTCTGTAGACGATCCAACTCCATAAACCAGGCCTTAGGCAGGATACACTCTGGCCCCAGCAAAGCAACCCAGTACCTCTGAATGTCGTCAGCAAGCCTGGCCAGGCGCTGCTGCCTTCCCAAAGGGCTGAGGCGTGTTTCTTCAGCCACGGCCTTCATCAGCTGGAAGTCAGAGGTTGCCTGGCGGGTCAGCCCTATTAATGGAAATGAAAACAAGGGGGAAAATGAACAGCATGCAATGTAACCCAGCCCAGCTCAGGCAGATTTTAAGCTTTGCACTTAAATTGACTCAGATCTAGCATATGGATAGCACTGTCCCAATAAAATGCAAGCCACTCATGTCATTCTAAATTTTCTGGCAACCACATTTAAAAAAACCAAAATGAGGGGCACCTGGGTGACTCAGTCAGTTAAGCATCCGACTCTTGATCTCAGCTCAGGTCATGATCTCAGGGTCGTGAGATGGAGCCCCGCATCTAGCTCTGTGCAGCGTCTGCTTGAGATTCTCTCCCTCTCCCTCTGCCCCTCCCCCTGCTCACTTTCTCTCACTCTCTAAAATAAATAGATCTTCTTTAAAAAAGCCAAAAAGAAACAAGAAGTTATTTGAATAATATATTACTTAATATATCTAAAATGCTATCATTTCAACATAAAATCAATATTAAAAAATTAATGAGCTATTTTCCTTGTTTTTTTCACACTAAGTCTTAGAAATCCAGTTTGTATTTTACACTCACAGCCCTCCCCACATTTTGAGGGCTCAATAAACGCACAGAGCCAGTGGCTACCGTACAGGACTGTGCAGATCCAGAATATCAGAATACCATTAAGAATGAGCATCCCTCCCTTCAAGAATTATATCCTTATTAATTTTTCTAATTATGAAATAAATATATACACACTGATAACAAAATGTAAAAGTCCTCCTTGCTTAGTCCCAGCTTATTAATCAAATGAACATGATTAAAAGTGCTCGAGACAGTTACTCAGATTCTACTGTACAGTTAGAATTACCTTCTAGAAAGAACTCATGCAAAAAGAAAACAAGGATCATTTTGGCACCACACAATGTACCTGAAGAAAATCAAAGTCCTGTTGCTTCCTATACTAGTGAAGCTCAAAAATGCTGGAGAGAAGCTTGGTTTAATATAATCCAGTAATTCCACTAGTAGGTATTTACCCAAAGAAAGGGAAAACACTAATTCAAAAACATATATGCACCCCTATGTTTATTGCAGCATTATTTACAACAGTCAAAATATGGAAGCAAATATCCATCAACAGATGAATGGCTAAAGAAGATGTGATACACACACACACACACACACACACACATATATATACATGCATATATATATACACACACACATACATACACAATGGAATATTATTCAGCCATAGAAAAGAATGATATATTGCCATCTGTAACAACATGGATGGAGCTACAGAGTATAATGCCAAGTGAATTAAGTCAGACTGAGAAAAACAAATACCATATGATTTCACACATACGTAGAATTTAAGAAACAAAACAAAACAAACAAAAAAACAAAGAAAAAAAAGAGACAAACAAAAGGACAGACTCCTAAATATAAGGAACAAACTGGTGGTTGCCAAAGGGGAGGTGGGGGATGGGTGAAACAGGTGAAGGGGATTAAGAGCACACTCATCATGATGTGCACTGAGCAATGCATAGAACCATGGAATCACTGCATCGTACACCTGAAACTAATATAACACTGTATGTTAACTGTACTGGGATTAAAAAGATAAATTAATAAATTTTTTGGAAAGAATATTCAGGCACAGGGAACAGCTAATGCAAAGGCCCTGAGGTAACAGCACACATGGTGTTACCATTTTTAAACTACTCCTGAATTAGAAAAGTTTAACCTGGAGAACTTATCTCTTATTAAATTACTAGCACCTCTAGAGTCTCTCCCAAATAAAGTAACTCAAACTGGTTCTTTGGCTACTCCCTTTTAGCTCAATCTAATTAGATAACACCATTGGAAAGGTTTCTGGTTCCAAGCTCCACCGACTCCCTAGAAGCCCCTTGCTTATTCTGGGATAAGAAGTACCATAAGAAAGAAATTAAGATCTGAAGTTGGACAGGTAAAAGTTAATCCTCACTTCTGAGGCGCCTGGGTGGCTGAGTCAGTTACCCTCTGCCTTCAGCTCAGGTCATGATCCTAGACTCCTGGGATCGAGCCCCACATCAGGTTCCCTGCTCAGCGGCGAGTCTGCTTCTCCCTCTCCCTCTGCCCCTGCTCCCCTTCATGTCTATGTCTCTCTCTTCTCTCTCTCTCTCTCTCTCTCTCTCTCGCTCACTCTCCCTCTGCCCCCACCCCCGCTCATTCTCTCTCTCTCTTACTCTCTCTCTCAAATAAATAAGTAAAATCTTTCTTAAAAATCCTAAATTCTGCCTATTAAAAGGCATAGGACTAAGAGCAAGCTGGAAGCTTTGGCTCCCTCAACTATAAAATGGAGACAGTAATTATACCTAAATCATAGGAGTTTTCATAAAGATTACATGGAAGTTAAATAGAATAGTGTGTGTCAAAATAATAATAATAATAAATAATTGGGGAAGTAAGAAACTTTGGGAGGTGAAGGATAGGTCTACGACCTTGATGAGGATGATGTTTTTCTAAGTGTACACTTACCTCAAACTCGTCCAGTTGTATTCATTAAATATGTACAGCTTTCATTAGGTATTTTTTTCTTTACTAAGTAGGCCCCGCACCCTGTATGGAGCCCAACACAGGGCTCAAACTCACAATCCTGAGAACATGACCTGAGCTGATACTAAGAGTCAGATGCTTAACCCCCACTGAGCACCCGGGCTCCCCTAAATATGCACAGCTTTCGACATGTCAATCATTACCTCAATTACGTGGTTTCAAATACATAAATAAAGAAGTGAAGAGTGCACGTTAAAAAAAAAAGAGAGAAGCTTCGTTTTAGGAACATCTCTGGGGGCCTATTTTATGTCAAAGTAACAAATGGAAAACATGAAATAAGGAAAACGTATCACTCTTCCTGTGCCAAACGACCCCCAAAGCGCTCTCTGTCCTCCCACTTCCTCTGTCAAACACATCACTTCACAAGCCCACCTGCATGGGTTAAATGAATGCTCTGGCACCCCGAAAGCTGGGGGAGGTTCTGCCGCGCCTGGGATCAAGAGCCTGACCGCTAGAGTGTAAAGCATAAACGTTACCTGTTAGAAAGCAGAGCTCGGGGATCAGGTGGGCCACCCGAACCTCAGGGTTGTCATTTCTCTTGCTTTTCAGCAGACTCACAAGCACTGGCTGGTTTAGGTTGGATAAAGTAATATCATATTGCTACAGGATGCAAGATTAATGAGGGAAAAGTTAATATAGAAACACTGTAAAATGAGCATCCTCGCTTATAAGCAACAAGCTAATCCCAAAATGAACAGATGAGCAAATCTCCTCAATAAAGAAAAGAAAAATCCCTACCAATCCCTACGGTTACCCACTCATTTCTACTTCCTTCCCAGGACTCATCTTTCATTTCTCAGGGTCTTTTTTATGATTTTAATGATTAGCCTTTATAATGCAACACTTTTTAAAAAGAAAAAGAAAAAAAGATTATTTCCTTGCTTCCTCCCAGGTCCAAATCTCCTCCAGCCGGCTCTGTACGTAAAAGGCCCCCCCTGGAGCTGAGTCAGTGTCAGCATCCCCACTACTGATGACTGAGGCGGACTGCTCCGTGCATAACCAACCTGCTCCGGGCATCTGTCTTCATTCTGAAAATCTCTAAAATTGGAGGCAAGAGTTATATTGAGTCACCTCCACTTCCCAAAAAAGCATGACTGCCCTGATTTCCAGAACTGCGTGATGTTATTAGGGAAGCAGCTCTGAAAGTCTGACGAATGTAAATCTGGTCCTTGGCTCTTCTACTTCATTGGACTGTGACACTGGGGAAGCTTCTTACCTTTCCTCAGGCATGAAATGAGGGGGACAGTAGCTCAGAGGCGTCTGACATAAACCACTAGCATGGCGTCTGATTTATAATGAGCCCTCTGCTGTTCATCCCCATCCCACCCCCCTTGAATTTCCACATTCTCACCTTGCCAAAAGTTCATTTCCTTTCCAACAGCAAAGGTTCCAATTAACACTCATTTCCAGTATAATTAACTCAACATTCATGACAGAACAACTGGAATTATAATTTACAAAATGTCTGGGCACTATGTGATGCTGACATCAATAATTATAATTAAGGAAGCGAGAAGTGAGAGTTTCTCCATTCAATAAGGACTTCTAGTCATTAAAATAAAAAACAGTTCAGGAAATTGCAGTTTGAAGGGCTGATTGCAACTAATGCTCCAGCTAAAAAGCTTGGGGAAGTCTTCATCGAAGGAGAGTTTTTATACATGACTTCATTAATTCAGTACACATCTCGTGTGTACCTCTTGTCGTGTTCCAGGAGCTTTTGGACACAAGGATGAGAGGTACAGCCCTACCTTACACATAACTACACTCTCTGCGAAGCAAAGGAGATGAGGAGCACCAATAATGATATGCTAAGCACTTGTGTTTTTCCTCATTTAATCTTAACGCCACACCTATGAGTCAGATACTATCATCATCCCCTCCACAGATGAGGAAACCCACGAGAAATTAAACAACTTTCCCGAGGTCCCATAACTGGAAATTAGTACAGCCAGGATTTATCCCATAAGACTTGGGAACTTCTGCTTGTTCACCATTCAGTACTGGGTGCCTGGGGAGGAAGGTGGGGGTGGCAGTGAAACAATTTATAGCTGGTAAATCAGGAAAGGCTTCGTGAAGGAGGCAGAGTCCAAAAGAGCACCTTGAAGAAAACATGGGAGTATAAAGAGTCCCGGTAGCAAAGCTGGGACATGTTACAGAAAGAGGGTATTGTATTCACCCTGGGACACGGCCAAAAATTCTGTCCCCTAAGCTATATCATAAAGTAAACTTTACTCTCTCCCTTGTCCTAATTTTCTTAGCATTTGAAAATGTTTTTCACAAGATAAAATAGGGAAATATAAAGGCTAATATCAAGATGTCCACTGTGAGAGTTGACTACGTAGTAATTTAGTGTTCCTTCCTTGAGACAGAGAGGAAGACATTCTAGAATTGGCACAATTTCTTTTTTTCTCCCTAATTACAATAAACATGCAGTGAACCATAACTCATTACAAAGTGAGTGGGATTTTACCATGGATTCCCTTTTCAGAATGTCACAGATCCTAAAAATACCTCTGTTCAAAGAACACATTTACCCAGGCAAGAAAGAAACCGATATGTTCAACAAACTTGGTGTTTAATAAACAAACACTTATGGAGCACATTATGCACAAGATGCTTTGGTAGGCACTATTCATCAGGGGTTAGCCAAACACCATCCCTCTTCTGCAAGGCAGACATTCTAGAAGCAACGTGCAATGTGTGGAACAAGTGCTCAGAGAAGAGAATGGCTAGCTCTTCTGTGAATGTGACAGGAAGCAAGGTCAGAGAGGACTTCACAAATGAGGTGACATTTGACCTCAAAGCTAGGGCATCAGCTGGTGCTGAAGGGGAAAGGTGTGAAAGTGTGGGCTGGTGCAGATGTCTAGCAAACATGAGCACAGGCTAAGAAACGCTTAGCGACAGCGAGTGGATGGGGGGACAGCAGCATGGGGTGCCTGGTGGCAAGGCGGGGAGAGACGAGGCTAAAAGGTGAGCCAGGATCAAAGGGTGTGATGCTAGAGGTGAAGAAGGGGAGGCTAGGAAAAGAGGGGCGGGTCTCCTCCATGTAGCCAGTGCTCACCGTGTGCAAGTACCCCGCTAAAAGGTCTGTAGGCATGGTCACCTCACTCAGGTGTTTGCGCTGCACCACAAAGGCAGATCAGTGGCTCCCTTTTACATAGGACACTCCCAAGTTTAGTGCTTTTCTCCAGGTCACACGGCCAGTGCCAGGACTACCTTATTCCATTGCTAATGCTCTTAACCACCCTTCTGGGCGGCATTTCAGGAGGATCCCTCTGGTGGCAGTGAGGATGATGGTCACAGTGCAGACAGAGCTGGGGCAAGGACACCAAAAAGGCGTGACCAAAATCCCCCAGATGGGAATCGGTGAGGTGTCCTGTATTCCTGCAGTGGTGATAGGGCTGGGGAAGAGGGACGGGTTCCAGGGAGAATCCAAGCACAAAGGAGGCAGATGAGAACAAAAGAGGCTGAACTCCCAAGGAGAAATGGGAGTGGGAAAGAGAATGAATTCAGTATGAATGATGCTAATCTGAGATGCCTGCAGGTCATTCATGCAAATGTGGCCTGAAAATGGAGATGAGTCTATAATTTAGGAATGAGGGCAAGGCAAAAATACTCTGTTTGAGAGGTCTCGAGATAAGATCAGATCTATATGAGGGAGTCATAGTGAATAACAGTATTTACCAGGTGGGGAAAAGGAAGGGGAAACAGCTCAGGAGGCTGAGACTGAAACAAAATCTGGCAGAGAGCCACCAGGGGAGCTGCTCCAGCCAGGTGGGGGGGGTCATTGGTGTCAAGTGCCACCAAAAGCCCCTCAGAATAAGAATGGTAGCTGAATTTGACCTTCAGAGAGCTATTTCCATAGCAGCAGACCAGATGCCAGACTACGGAGGTTTCAGGGAGAATAACAGAAGAGGTGCTTGGAGCTAATGAAGATGACCTTCCAAAGAAATCAGCTAAGGAGAGGGGGTTAAAAGCTTTTCTGGAAGGTGTAGAAAGGAAGAGTTCTTGCTATGTGTTTGTTTTTGTTTTTGAAAACATCTGTGAGATTTTGGAGACTGAAATACGACTGTACGTTAAAGAGAAGGAGCCTCTGGAAGGAACTGCGGATGGAAGGTGGAGGCAGAGGTAATGGTGACAAGTCGTGAAGCCAGCTCCCAGAGGCAAATATTTGAGTCCCTGCTATGTGCAAGGCGCTGTGCTAGCCCCGAGTATACCGAAATAAAGAGCTCCAAGTTCAGGAGGGAAATCAGAACATTCACATCCTGCCCGTGATAATGTGATGCCACCAACCGCAGGAAGGGGCCCCTGGGGAGAGCGCCAACGGGCTCCCTTAAGAGTTGACAGCTGAGCTGTGGATGGAAGGGTGGTCAGTGACTGGCTGGCTGTGCAGGGGTGCCCAAGAGGAGGAAGGAGCGTGAACGGGAATGCACAGGGGAGTAACTGACCCAAGGAACCAGAAACGGGAAGCACAGCAGAGCGTACAAAGGAAACCCAAGTGGTAAGAGGAGGTTCAGGAGGCAGGGAGTGGCCAGATCATAAAGGGGCTCTGCCTGGGAGTTCAGATCCAGCTTCTAAAGCACTAGAGAGTCGCAGAAATATTTTAAGCAGGGAGGGACATTATCAGATATGCTTTGAAGGGAAATTCCTCAGACTACAGGAAGAAGGACAACAGGAGACAGGATGAGGGTCTGAGCCAAGCCAGGGAAGGTGCGGGCGGAGGGGAAGGGACAAGTCAAAGAATGATGTCAGAAACAGACTCAGACTGACAGTTTGGGGGACTTGTTAGGTTTGGAAAGGAACGGGGAGACTTCTCTAAGCAAAGAGGAAGAGAGATGAGAGTAAAATAAAAAAAAGTCCAACCTGTTTATAGTAATCCACGTAGGTGACCTCAGTGCCGTCCTGCTTCTGAAAGGTGTGAGTGGGCTTCACCGACCAGTCAATGTCATCGATGCGATAGGTTTTGTTATTGTATCTGGGAAACGCAAGGACATCTTTAAACGTTTTTCCCAAATCATACAAGACAAAGTGGCTATTTCACTACAGTTATAATTCAAAGTATTAGACCCCAGAATTTCAGAAATTACAACAATAATACACGAATAGTCATTTTTTTAATGACCAGCTTTTAACTGAGAAAAGCATTCATTAACTCTTCAGTATACAGGAAAACCTCCACATTCCAACAAAACTGGTGAGAAAGTCATTAGACCACAATCTTTCTCACTGAGACACTTTAACTTCATTATAACATTATTCTTCTATGTTCAAAGGCTGAAGGATTGCTCAAAATTTTCCCATCAGCTTCTGGTGCCATTCAGAGTTTTTCAGCTCCCAGATAGTTGTTCTGATAAAAAGGACCCAAACAAGGGGCGCCTGGGTGGTTCAGTCGGTTAAACGTTCAACTCTTGACCTTGGCTCAGGTCATGATCTCAGTGTCCTGGGATCGAGCCCCGCATCAGGCTCTGCACTCAGTGGAGAGTCCGCTTGGGGATTCTCTCTCTCCATATCCCTCTCCCTGTCCCCCTGCCCCACTCCGGCTCTTTCTCTCTCAAATGAATAAATAAATCTAAAAAAAAAAAAAAAAAAAGAAAGAAAGAAAGAAAGAAAGAAAGAAAGAAAGAAAGAAAAGCACCCAAAGAAGACTGATCAACCCTGCAATCTGAGTATCCCACTTAATCTCCCATCTGGGGCTGGCCCTTAGTGAAACTGCAAAGTAGGCTGGATAAAATCATTCTAAGCTCTATTTTCCCCTACGGCACTGTGTGGCCTGCAATATTCTCACACGCTGCCCCAGCCTTGGGACAGAAACCTCCTTGTCAGGTTTCTCCTAGGTTCTGGGTACTTTGCAAGGTTACTTTGGAACAGTGTGATATGCTAATTCATGACCATCTGGACCGTGGGACACGAGGGTGGCCTTCTCATCCAGGATAGTGCGCAATTCAACCAGTCCCACCTCCCTGCTGTATAACCCAGAAAAACAACTTTAAGTGGAAATTCCAAACCAGATTAGGAGAAGGCTAGCATGTCCTCTAAAAGACCTATCTGTGGACTAGCCACAGTATATGGTGAGCTTTCTGGTACTCAGGAAGTAACCTAATTTGTGTTTAATTCAGTTCAATGTGCACTGTGGGCAAATTATATATAGACAAGTCTAAGGACCGGAAAGGTCTCAGCCTTAAAGATCTCATACTCTACAGATAAGAAGAGCCGTGGACCTAATGTTCTCACCTGTGATGTGATAAAACAAAATAAAATGGCTATAAAGAGGGGGCTGTGAGCCATCAGAACAGCACAGGGGAGGGAACTGAGTACTTCCAACTGAGTGGACAGGCAAAGGCTCCAGAAAAGCAGTAAGGTTTGAGCTGGATTTTGTCAAGTAGAAATTTAAAAGTCAGAATTCGGGGTGGAAAATCCCAACAGAGGCACTGAAGCAGCAAAATGCAAACTACTGGGGGTGGGGGAGGGGTGCAGCAAGAGATAACGCAGGACCATGTCAGATGGTGGAGGGTCCCCAGAGGCCACTCCTGGAAGTCTGAACTCTAATCAACAGAGAACGGCCAGGTCTAAACAGGTGAGTAAACTGATCAGGTCTGTGCTCAGGACAACGCCCCGATGCTATTCCTGTTCCCAAAGAGCATAAAGAATGCATTCCATAGGGAAAAGTTTTTTAAAAATGCATGCTTTTACCTTGTTAGGACAATGAGCCCAAGGAGCTGTTTTTCACACGTCTGGGTAAAGCAGGACATACCAGTTTCCTGGCAGATACCAGTCATGAATTCTAGAACAGTCTCATTCCGGAGTATTTTATAACTCACATCAGCAGTAAAGAGGAGCCTGCTTTCAAACTGTGACACAGAAATTGCAAACCCAGGCCAAAGGGACAACCTTCAAATAAGCAAATATTTAAAAACACATATTTTAAATGTCATATCATAAAACAATTATTATTTTTACATGCTGATTTTACATTCTAATTTTCCAGATTTTATGAAACAATTTTTCTTTAGTCTGATTTCTTCCACTTGCTGATTAAAACTTTAGTTATTTCTAGCTGGAGTGCCTTTAAACATACATTTGTGATAAACACATTCCCACAGAGCAGCATGTCTCCACCTTGGCACTACTGAAATTTTGTAGGTACTTAATGTGCGCTCTAGATCGTTCTCTGTTAGGAGCTATCCTGTGCCTTGTAGGATGTCTGGCAGCACCCCTGGCCTCTACCCCCCAGATGCTAGTAGCAGCCTCCAAGCTGTGACAACCAGAAACACTTAGAGACATTGGCCAAATGTACCCTAGGGGGGCAAAACTGCCCTTGGTGGAGAATCACAGCTGTAAGATTGATAAGTTTATACAGTGAACTATGCCAGCATGAAAACCTCTAGGTTCAGAAAAGCACACAGACTCACTGGCGTAGACAGTGCAGAGACTTCATGAGAGTAAGAAATAATCTAAATGGTATCATGTACAAACACACAAGGGAAACTGTAGCAGAGGCTACAGCCCCTTTTCACATTTAGGGCTATCACGGGACTGAAGCCCTGCATAAGAAAAACTTATGGAAATGACATGAAAGAAAGGGCAAATTTTTTTTTTTTTAATTGTGTCAGTTTATTTTGTGGACTTCATTCAGGGTGCCACTGAGCCAGCCTTTAGGACAAGCATATGCACTGGCGTCAAGTCCAGCTCACAAGAACTTCTCATCCAGGTCGGGGGATGAGGGACAAAGATGAACCAGATGCTTTATACAGACCCCTGTGACACACTCACTTACCATATGGAAACCCTACCATTTTCCCCCTACCTGGCAGAAGGCTAAACAGCCTACCCCTCATTTTCTATCTTTTATGCACTCCTTCCTTTGTTTACCTATCTGTCTTTGGGTTACCATTTGCCTCTCCTGTCTTTAGCTTGACCACATATTTTGGAAAGCTAACAACCCATCCTAGACACAACTGGTGGCTTTCCCTGAAGCATCTACTTCCCATTTAGAGTGGAAATTCCAGTTTCGTTTAGTTGACTTGTTTGTCTGGCCTCTGCTTACCCAACATCAACCATCTTTGGCTGTGCTAATTTCCCGTCAGCAAGAAAACAGAGTTTCAACTAAGTGGTATAACATCATCCTTATTTTGCTTTCATTATTACTTGTCACACACACAGAAAACACAGTTTCTGAACTCCTTCTAGGATTTATGGTAATGATCTAGCACACTAATAGAAGAAAACAGGCTGCTAGCTTCACACTGACGTTCTCCATTCTATAAAAACTTGAAAATTAAAAAAATCCATTACTTTTCATAACACAGAGGCTCTCATAGGAGGCATAATGGTATAAGATTGCATTGTAAATTATGTTCTTCACATTATAACAACTTCAGAGTAACAGAAAATATAAATAAACCTACTTGTGCTGGGGAATTTCCACTGATTCAGAAGGTTTATAGAAGTTCCGTCCAATTTGGTACATGGCCAACTTTTTTAAGATCCTGCAAGTATACGTTTTTTTTTAAATCTTTGGTCAACATCAGGTAATAACAGTGTAATTCTAAGTTTGTCCCCATGCTGAACATCTGATAAAAATATGTCGAAACTATAGAACTCTCATTCTTCTAGCACTGGAAGGTTTAGATGCTAAATATACATATGAGCATATACGTAAGAACTATGACTTCTTTCTATTCGAGAACGATACAACTGAAATTATTTTTGTCTGTTTGCACTTAACTGCAATGATCAATACATGGTCACAATATGACTGTGGTTGTCACATTCTGGTTAGCATGGATGGGGTGAGGCAAGCCATGGCTGAAGGTTCTTCCTGGCCTCTTCCCTGTTTTGAGATGGGGAGGCTTTTTCTAATGAGGCTACATAGCATGGCTGCCTCTTCAGCAGCTAATCCTGGCCACCTCTGGAACTGGACACATCACTGATCTGAGGCTGCCCACTGCATGAGGGAAGTGCAAGCATTTCAAGTCAGGAAACACAGATAACCACCGCATGATTTTGGCTACCAAATGTCATTGAGCCTCAGCCTCCATATCTGATGATATTGAATATGATCTAAAGCTACTTAGCAAGACTTCTGACTAGAATTAAGAAATAACATATCTGGGGGCGGGGGTGGATTCCTTTTATGTGTCCTACAGAGCAAAACCCAAACCCCCTGCCTTCCTCCTGTGCAGAGGCCGTTATTGAGGAAAAGGCTGGCATCGAAAGTTTATATCATCTTGCTGGTCCACACTAGTAGTGTGGAAAATACTGGTTTACGAGCCTCTGTGTTCCCACTGGTCATCAGGGAAGCGTGCTAAAAATGTGGATTTCAGGCCCCACTCTTGAAATTCTCTTTACTAGGTCCAGTGAGGTGCTAGGAAATCTGCATTTTATGGAGTTCCACCCAACAACCCGCGGATGATCCTGAGGCAAGTGATCCCCACATCAGTTTGAAGGACACCGGGCAGTGTAGTCACAACCTTCCTTCTGCCCCAGGGGTTCATGTGGCAAGGGGGTGAGGGTGGGCGGCAAGGGCAGAGAGCAGCTGGTGAGGCTAGGAAAGTAAAAAATCTTTCAGCTGACCAACCCAGACATACCTGATTTTTCAGTCTGGGTGGAGGGTGGGAGAGGGTACAGAACGAGAAGAGAAAGAAAAGGCAGCCCTGCCCCACTCCCCCCACCCCTGCTACCATTGAGACAGCACAACCCTTGAGTTCTTTGTCCCAACTCAGAGAGCACTGGATGACGAGGCAGGAGCCCGTGAGAGGCTGTGAGGGACTGCGGGGCACATCACCGCACGGCTGCGTGAAAGCATGGGGAAACTGCCCTGCAGACAACACTGCTGCAGGCACATGGCCCACAAGATGTTCGAGATTTGTCATACGCAGGCCCTGTACTGAACGGCATCGCTAGCCTCAACGAAAGAGACGTGTGAAGCGCCTCACTTTCTGAAGATGATATTGAAGACCTGGATGCACACGGGGGACCTTGCTGGCAGCTCTCTTGTCAGAGTGATAGTCATCTTCACAGTCTTGCCTCTCGAAGTTTCACTTGACAGTTCTGTGACCTGGGAAAAGAGGTATTTAATGTGCACTCTAGATTTATCCTCGAGTGTGAAGAGTTAGAGATGATACAGCCATCACAATTTAATATGCATTAACAAAACAAAACTGCAGGTGTTAGTATGTAACAATCTAATCACATTACACTTGGAGGGTTTTCCTATCTTGCTAATCCTAGAAAAGTAACACATCTCTCTCCTAACTTCTTTCTTTCCTTTTTTTTTTTTTTTTTTTTTAGGATTTTATTTATTTGAGAGATATAGAAGGTGAGTGAGAGAGAGAGTGCAAGCAGGTGGAGCAGCAGAGGCAGAGAGAGAAGCAGGCTCCCCGAGGCTCGATCCCAGAACTCTGGGATCATGACCTGAGCCCAAGGCAGACGTTTAACCTACTGAGCCACCCAGGAGCCCCTCTCTTCTCTAACTTCTTAATGGAGAATCAAAATCAGATTTAGGGTACAGAGACTCGATCCAAAGATAAAGTGTTTCTTGACCTTATTTAGCTGAGGGGGGGCGGGCAAGGTCACAAATTACTTTGAGAGTCTGATAAAAAGTTATAGGCATTATCCCAAGAAAACTTCACATACGTATATACCACAACGATTTACCCATTTTCAGGGGGTTCACGGACACCCTGAAGCCTATTAGTGGAGCGTCCAGCCCATTCTGGGTTCTTGGATTCCAGAGGACAGCCTCTCAAAAGTTTATTCATAAAGAGAAAAGCAGAAGGGTGCACGGGTAGCTCAGCTGGTTAAGCGTCTAACTCCTGATTTTGACTCAGGTCATGATCTCAGCGTCCTGGGATGGAGCCCCGAGAGGGACTCCATGCTCAGCAGGGAGTCTCCTTGAGGAATCTCTCTCCCTCTGCCCCTCCCTCCACTCACGCATGGGGGCACACTCTCTTTCTCTGTCAAATAAATAAATCCTCCTAAAAAAACCAGAAAAGCAGAGAAGAAGAGAGGAAGGAAGTTAAGGAGAGGGGATTTGCAAGAGGGCAAGTAAACGTGGGGAAAGTGGGGAGAAATCAGTAGACATTAAAACAGACAGGAATTCTGTTTTATTAAATTTTGAAAGGTCTAGAGAAATTTGTAGGTTTCTTATAATCTGGAACAATGTTCTAACAATAGAATGAATGCATGAATAGGTTCCTATACCAGCTGCCCAATGAAATCTGAAGCTTGTTAGACCAGACAGGACTTGGTCCAGGCTTTCGGAACAAAAGAATGATCAAATCAGACAATAAAAATCATGACCAAGGATTTTTCAGAAGGGTAAGGAATCAGAAGAGGCCAGTTCATTAGCAAGTACTTATGTATTTCATCCCTACTTTCTGTAAAGTGTAATTGTAATCACTTTCAAGTTGAACCAAAAATGTAGGGCAGGAATGGCTCATTGCATGCAAACAGAGAGAAATGGGTCCTTCCACAAGGTGATTTCTTACTCAAATTGTGAGAAATTCAGAGGTGGATAGCTGTAGGAAGAGCTCATCACCATCTGGGAGAAGTCTAGCAGGCAAAAGAGGTGAGATGCTTTCAAACTGCTGTAGGGATTTCAGGACAAAGGCTTTAGAGAACAAATGACACTGGGCTGAGGGGGTGGTGTGCACGTGGCAGCAGCGGTCCAGGACCTGCATTCCTAACAGCCATCTGAGCAAACTCTTCAGGGCTCCCCGTGCCTCCCCCACCCGACGCCAAATCCTCTTGGGTTCCTGTGTCTGTTACTGCCCCCCAGCCCCCGCCCTGGCGCACCTCCAGTCCCAGGCTGCTAGCATCAGTGTGCTTTCACTTCTCAACCCACCAGCTACCTCACTGTCGTTTGGTTGGCAAGCCTTAGCATTTCTACACCAGCAGTATCTTTAATCCATTTCCGTGGTTCCAGGTATTTGCCACAGGGCTTAAGAGGACATGACTGGGAATCGGACAAACCCTGGTCCTCTGCCTCTTGAAGGCTGTGTGATACAGAACAGGCCCCTTCATTCCTTAAGACCTTTCCCCATCTCTAAAATGGGAGGAAGTGTCACATAAGTCGCGGCGTTGTGAAGATTAAAGGGGATAATTCACTGATCTCGTCCTTATCCACAGCACATGCACTCAGCAAGGTCAAACAAATTGCAGCGCTTTGTCCCTCGGTTCAAGCCCCTCTGACATCCTGCCCAGATGGTTCCAGGGGCGCGTTATTAATCTTTCCATTTTCTCCTGTCAACCATTCAGTAGGATGTGATCAGAGTAACTGTAATCTAACACAGCTCTCCTGGAAGCACTTTCTCAGAGGCTTCAGTGGTTTGTGGAGGACGTCCTATTCCCCAGCAGCACATTTAAGATTCTCCCTACCTTTGGAGCTGCAACTTCCATTCCTTCCTGGCTAAACCTGAACGATCAGAAGTTTCTAAGATACACGCCCCTCGCCTTCTATCATTGTACCTTTGCTCCTTCCCGTGCTCTTGTCTAGGAATCCCTCCTCTCCTCATCATCGCCTTCATTGACCCAAATCCTACCTGAAGAGCCTGTATCAGCTCCCACTGAAGTATCCTGCTAGGCAGGATCTTTCCTTTCGTCAAGCTCTGTATGAAGACCTGGGACAAGATACTTAACCTCTAAGGCTCCAGGGGTGATGAGAGAATCAAGTGAGCTCACACCTATGAAGAGCCTGGCAGAGTACGGTACTCAAGAAATGTAATCTTGTGCTGTATTCATTTGTAAATAACTTTGCACTGTATTTAGTAGTAAATAACTTTAGTACTGAGTTGAAATGTTTTGACAAGGGCCTTGTTTCCTCCATGATGGTAGCACCTTGGCAGTCAACCACAGGCTCTTTGTAAGTGCAGAATGAATGCATACGAGTGGCAACTAGATGTGACCAGTAAGGGCAAGCCGCGTGGTGGCCACAGATACACAGACGGGGTCTACAAGACTAGTGGACGGCCAGGAAGCAGCAGAATAAGACTTCTAGAACTGCACTTTGGAGGGCTGCAATCAATGTATTAGTGGAGGGGCTTTCTCAACAACAATAAGGATCCTACAAAGTGTGTAGAGGATGGACGGGAGTGCAGGATTAAGCCTGAGTGATACTAAGACCAGAATAAAAAGATAAGCATAGTAACATGTTTGTTGGGACACTATTTCTTTTTACTATTTCTATCTCACCGTCACTGGGTAGGAAGGACATATGTCCACAAAGTATAAGACAATACTCTTGCAGAAACCTAGTATCACCTGTGTCTGAGAAATAAAGGCAACAGGCCTGATTTGTCTCACTACATTTTGTTTTGTTTGTTTTTAAAGATTTATTTTTTTATTTATTCGAGAGAAAGAGAACACGCAGAGAAGAAGCAAGTTCTCTGCTGAGCAGGAAGCCCAATGCGGAGCTCGATCCCAGGACCCTGGGATCATGACCTGAGCCAAAGGCAGTTGCTTAACCAACTAAGTCACCCAGATGCCCCATTATCTAACTGGGTTTTTACAATCTCTGCTCTTTACTCACCTGCCTCTTCATTAGATTCCATCCCTAAGGTGCATACTACATGCTCATTTTGAATGAGAAACAAATAATATGATTATTCTGAGCATCTGTAGAGTAAAATTTCTCCATTTTGGTTAGGTACAATTGAAGTAAACTGGACCACTCAAGGGGATGTATAATATTAACATATTTAATTTACTGTTACTGCAGATGTATCTGCAAGAACAAGACGATCTTTAATGATAACAATACACCTGAAATATAGCATTTAAGTATGAGAGGTACAATATTAGCATGCTATCGATGACTGGTCATAGGACACAATACTGAAGGATCGATAAGGACTTATGATGAATTAAAATGTTTCTAAATTTACAGATCCAGATTTTCCAAGCCCCTAAATTTAAGCTTATGGTATGATTTTTAAATTCCATATCCAGAGAAAATAATCACTCAAGCGGCTCCTATAAATCTCAGACTCTCATAAAAAGACAAAGGCCCCAAGAGTGCTCAGAAATGCATTTCTTGAGGAAATTCACAGAGATTTATGTTGAGTCAAGAAATTTAAATTTATGCCTGAACTAGAGGATTAAGCTTTCTCAGGGATAGAAGCATAAAGTTTTAATTCAATGCTCTATTTTAATTTTTTATAAAGAAACTGGTTCTTTTTTCCTTGTAGTAATTTAATACTGCCTTAGAACAAAGCATATGATAAAAACATCAGTAACAATATCTTTATTTTAGGATTGAAAATGTTGAGGGTATAAAAACATGGATAAAGGCATATGAATCATGCAACTGCCATACTCAGCGATCACACCATTAAAAAATATCCTTAGGATTGATATCAATAACCCATATTTCATATGATGAAAGAAATGACAGTTTTCAAATCAAAGATTGATATAAAGTTATTTGGACACACAGGTACAACTGTGCAGGAGCAAAAGAAAAGGAGAGCAAATTTAAGGCTCTGAAGCCATAGGCTAAATGGTGTTTCTTAAAGTCTTGCCTATTTTGGGAAAAGTTTAAAAAAGATGCCTATTTCAAGGACACTTTGCCTTAAAAAAAAAAAGTAGTAGTTGAAAAAGCAGTGTTTGTATTACAGCTCTTATTTGTAAAATGCCACATCATCAGCTTCTTAATTAAGAAATCAATTACTGATGAGGTCTTAATTAACAAGTCTTTCTGCTCTCAGGCCTGGGAACAGGCAAGGGGAAAGGAGTGAGACACTCATTCCAACTGTTACAACCATGAGCTAACCTCTTAACTACACCCAAATGAGTGTAAGTACACACATGTGTATGCAGGGATAAAAATTAACCATACTGTACCTTTTCTTCCAGTTTTTGCGAGAGAAAAAGGATGACGCCATCAAATGCTTTTGCTTTGTTGGAAAGTTCCTTATGACTATAAAGCAAAGCAATTCTCAGCCTTCTAGATTCTATATCTGGGACATATGCCACATGATATTGGTATAGCTGCCAGTCCTGGGGCAAATCTAAACTAAAGAGATTTGTGACCAGTTTCACAGGTACTCCACTGGAACCTGAGAAGGCAAATAAAAAAAAAACATTTTTTAACCAAAATAAAATCACACAATGTTAATATTAATCACATCATTTAAAATTTTTATTTGCCTATGCATAGTTGTTGCTGTAAAGCAAGGATTCTTGTTCAGTGACACAAGACAGGCTCTAATAACCTGTAGCCTGATAACCTTATGGAATCCTACAAACACACATTTAGGAATTAAAAAGGGATCATGTGATCATGTGTAAAGCAGGCCTCATAGGAACATAAGAGAAGACACTGACATTCTTGTCCTTGATAGAAGAGAAGCCTCAGAATTCAATTACCATAGGACTCCTCCCAAAGCCTACCTTCCAGCTCTGAGTCTGTGCAATTAAAAAAATGGCTCAACTAATATTTTCAAATGCTGCTCTTAGATTATAAAGACACTGTCCAGTTCTTACCATGAGCACAGCCCCTAGCCCCTTGGAAATGCAGATAATCAAAAGTGAACCATACTTCTGAAAACTCTGAAATAGTTCAATCAGGGAAAATGGAACGCCCTCAGAGACTGAGAGGAGAACAGGGAGAGAGAAAGATATTACACGTATCTTTCATGCATAAAAACAGACAAGGCTTCTGGGCTTGTCTGCTGCAGACACGGGGAGGCTATGTGTGCTTCCAAAAATTCCGTCCCCTACAGAATTTATTCACCTCTTCAAAGTCTACCAGACAAATTCAGAGGTGGCCTCGATATGGTTGTTCAGTGCTCAAGATGGCATAAGCTCCCTCCAGGATAGGATCTAGGAGGGCACAAAGGAGGTACTTCTGACTTCTTCTTGCAGGGAATCATCCAGTGTTTGTCTGACAGAAAAGACTTCTACTAAATGGGCACTATTTTGCTTCCTTTCATGAAGGAGGTGGAAACACGAGCCCCCAAGGTTGTGAGAAAGAAAAAGAGCATCATGTGTGTTAATATTTCCTCAGTTTCTATGTATGGTAGACATCTGTTAGGAGCAAGGAATTCTTGTGCTATTTTAATTAAAGAAAAGCTTCCTTTTGCTCTCCTGTATCCTGGAAAAAGGCAACATATTTTAGCTGTTCATATTCATGGACAAAGAGCAGTCAGCCCAGAATGTCAGAGCTGGCAAGACCCTTGGAAATCACCTACACCAGTGTTTGCACACTGTAATCATGACCCATTAGTGCTGAAGTTAGGAAAATATATGAGATGACCCAACACATTTTATACAATGACTAGAATGCAACAGAACCGACCAGAGTGACTTGCACATAGTAAGTGCAAGCACTGTTTCATAAAACTTTGTTTCAATTTTGTGTGTTAGTGTGTGTATGGTAGATAACAATATATCTATTCCTTATTTTTTGCATGGTTGCAGAAAGTTTGAAGAAAATTGATCTGTATCAGGGAGTCTTTCTCAACTCTTAGGAGGGTGTCACAAAGCCTTTCAAGAATCTAATGAAAACAACAGACCTACCTTCTTGAAAATGCATATGCCCGTAATTCTGGGTGCAATTTCAGGGGTGACCTTGGAAACTGGGTTAAAAATTCCAAAAACAGACTATATCTTTCTTTTTACAGCTGAAGTCCAGAGACTTTATTATTTCCCATATAGGAAAAGTATTGGAAAAGAAAGAGAGCATCTCTTTCAACCCCTACCCCAAGTGTAAGGAGAAAATCTTTTCAACAAGTTACATGTTTGGGGGAAATATTCTTACTTCTACAAATAAAGGAGAGAATTAAGGCTAAAAAACTAGTGTCTAATAATGCCTTGAACATAACAGATATTCAATAAATGTCTTTTAAGTCAATATATAAACTTGTTTATTTTAGATCTAGAAATTAAAATTCCTTAAGCAAGATTTGGTAACATTAAAAAAGTAAGTAACATGAAGACTACGTACCTCTTTTGCAATCTCTCACGTGGGCCAATTTCTCTCTAGTACAGACACTCAGATCCGTGAAGTCCCATCTGATTTTCCCACCTCTTTCAATGAAAGTACATCCCGCATCACCAGAAGGTATAACATCTTCACCTAAAATGTGAAGAGAATGCCATAACATCTCATGTTTCATGCTAATGATACTGTTTACAACTACTCTAACAAAACTGCATCTCTAACCAAAGCTCAGATTTTTGTGGCTTTAATTAAAACTGGCCCATACTGCTGAAAACAATCATGACTATACAGAAGTCTTCAGCCTAAAAATTGAAAATTGTAAAGGAAGCATGGTACATTTTGTTAGAAATAACAAACTATGAATTCTACCTCATAATATTTTTGTATAGTCTGATTCTCCTCTTGGTTAAAGAGAAAAAGCCCTATCCCCTATGCCCTGCTCCACATTCATGTATGGAGGGTAGCTCTCCCCCCTTCCGCTCTTGCATAATACCCTGAAGACTCACAGACAAAGATAGTCCACACCAATTTCTCTACAGATTGGGGCTGAATCTCTTACCTCTCTCAATCACGAGAAGAGAACTGCCCAGAACACTGATATTAGTTTTTATGCTAGATAATTCCTTTGAAGATGAAAGCCAGCATTTCACCTTGGGGCATATTACTTACTGTTAGGTTCTGGCAAATATGAAAGTAAAATCTGTTTCCAAATACACATTTTTTGTTTAAACAAGTACAGAGATGTTGGTTTTTTGGATACAACTTTGGCACTTTTGAAGATAATGTGAAAATAAGAAAAGTACAGAATATTACTACAAAGCAAGTGTAGTAATAATATTACTATGAAGTAATAGTATGACCAATCTCTAACACTCTGACTTGACCTCTGTCCTTTGATACAGCCACTGCAACTCCCTCAAATGACACCATCACTTGCTCCAAACTGCTGTTCAGACCCTTTCAGTGGAGTCTGAGTCTCCCAGCAAGGTCACAAAATTTAAAAATGTTTAAAAAATTATTCTTACTAGATTATCCATATCACCCACTGCTTTTGGTTTCAAAAGATGTTGGGTGGTTTCTAAAAAAGCAATCTACCATAAGATGGTAGTTGCCAGGGGGCACCTGGGTGGCTCAGTCGGTTAAGCGTCTGCCTTTGGCTCAGGTCGTGATCCCAGGGTCCTGAGATTGAGCATGTTAGGCTCCCTGCTCAGGAGGAAGTCTGCCTCTCTCTCTCCGTCTGCCACTCCCCCTGCTTGTGTTCTCTCTCACGGGCTCCCTCTCAAATAACTAAACTCTTAAAAAAAAAAAAAAAAAAAAAGATGGTAGCTGCCAGGGGTTAGAGGGATGTGTTATTGTTTAATGAGTACAGGGTTTCAGTTTTGTAAGATAAAAAAAGTCCTAGAGATGATGGCGTGAGTTGGTGGTGTTAGTTGCACAACAATGTGAATGTCCTTAATACCAACAGACTATACAATTGAAAATGGTTAATATGGGGCGCCTGGGTGGCTCAGATGGTTAAGCGCCTGCCTTCGGCTCAGGTCATGATCCCAGGGTCCTGAGATCGAGTCCCGCATCGGGCTCCCTGCTCAGTGCAGAGCCTGCTTCTCCCTCTCCCTCTGCCATTCCCTCTGCTGTGCTCTTCTGTCTATCTCTCTGTCAAATAAATAAATAAAAAATCTTTAAAAAAAAAGAAAATGGTTAATATGGTAAATTTTATATTATGTATATTTTACTATATTTTTTAAAAATAAATAAAAATTCAATCTCCAACCCTTGCTAGTCACAAGAATGTGCAGCAGACATGGAATGCAAGTCCCAAGAGAAGCTGGACTAGGCTGTGCGTGGTGGCAGTAGTGCTGGACCTGATGCACGGCCTCTCAGAGCAGGTGTTCTGAGAGACCACATGCACTTCTGTGAGCTCAGATCACAGAGGGTGCTTGAGGAGAGTTAGAAAAACCCCGGTGGACAATAAGAGAGCCCAGCAGACGATGGTGGAAGGACTGATGATCCACAGAGTCTGGGAGAACCTAAGTGCTTAGAGCTTACATCACTTAACTTCATAGTCAGAGCAAGGGAGATGGCTAACAGGTTTCAGCAGTGGTTACTGGGTGAACTATGTGTCCCCCAAATTCATATGTTGAAGATCTAACCCCTCATATCTCAGAATGTGACTATATTTGGAGATGGGGTCTTTAATAAGGTAATTAAGCTAAAATGAGGTCATTCGCATGAGCCCTAATCCAATTTGACTTGTGTCCTTATAAGAAGAGATGAAGTCACAGACCAATACAGAGGGAAGACCATGTTATGACACAGAGAGAAGACAGCCATCTATAAGCCCTGGAGAAAGGCCTCAGAAGAAACCAACCCTGTGGACACCTTGATCTTGGACTTCCAGCCTTCAGAATTATGAAACACCACATTTCTGTTGTTTAAGCCACCCAGTCTATGGTACTTTGTCATGGCAGCCCTAGCAAACCAGGGTACGGGGAAGGCCAACCCACACTGCGATAGCAGCCACTTGCGGTAGCATGTGGACACGTATCCTGAGTCCAAATCTGGATTTGCAGTGAAGACACCTACCATCAGGTGGTGGGGACAAAAGAAGAGAGCATGGCAGCTGGGGTGCCAGGTTTCTACTACCCCTGCAGGGTGGGGCACTGACACTTTCATGCCATAAAGAATTTCTGAACATTTTTCAAAATTATTCAGTGAACAGACAAAATCAGAAGACTGGATTCCTGGTGCCTGTGGATGCCCAACTGCCAAGCAGTATCAGCAAATGCAGTGGCAGACTGTGTTTGGGAATCCCAAAGAAACCTCACACACATGGGGAATCCTCCAAGAAGAGGTAAATGGGATGCTCAAGAAGTGACCCTGCTGCTGTAAAGCTTAGCAGTCACTCCTGATCCATCCGGATGGAATGGAACGGAATGAACAGACAGAACTGCACTTACATTTCTCAGACATCCTGCTTGTTCCCACGAAGCCACTGGTAGACGATGCTTCACTGTTGCCAAGATCAACAGATGCAGGCTAAAATGGGGGGGGGGGGTGTAAAGCTTAGTTAGATTTAAGTCATAAACCAAAAGGTTATCACAAAATAAGAACGGTATCATGTCCTAAGTCATCGGACTACCCTGAGCTAATGTTAAGAGGTAAAATGCTTACAAGATGATGGGAAGAGACTGCCCATTCTAGAAAAAAAAGGATAAGGAGCAGCTATAGTTTTCCCCCATTTATCAAACTTTAATTTTGACTGTGAGCCAGATATAGCTGTTACTCCTGGAGGTGTAAAGAGGTAGAGTTACGATTCTCATGCCCAGGGAGCTCATCAGAGGGAAGGCGGTAGAGATGAACACAGACCTCATGCTTCTGCTGCCTCCAGACATGGGGTCTCCGATGTAAACACGTTTGTAGCAAGAAAATAAATTGAGCCCAGGGGACTTGGGCCACCAGCTCAGGTGATAACTCTCCTGAATAAATGGGTCCCAAATTAGTTCGTGAAACAGACCAAGCGAACCATTAATATTTCCTCTTTTCACAGTAACTACTTCTCTTTGCTCAAGAAGTATATGTTGGCCTGCTAAAAAATGCATGAAATCAAGAGAAAACAATGACATGAAAATAAAGGCACAATGACCACAGCCTACTCACTTGAGAACTTTTGGTCTAAGAGACCGCTCCAAATCCTGATAGGTAGGAGTAACATCACTCAAACGTTGCTGATTTGCCAGCCAATTTAATTTAATCTTGTCTAAGTGTAGCCAGGAGCCCTACCCACCGTGGTTGGTCAAGAAACAGCGGGTGACTCTAAACCACATCTGTGTTTGAGATTACTTATGCGAGTGTATGAATTAGCGAGACAAATCGCATTTGAGCATATGCCCTACAATGGTACAACAGTTCTTTCCAGGAGACTTAAAACAGAGTCAAGTAATTAAACTCTCAGAAAGCAGAAGGGAACGACGCACTTGCCTCCAATCTCCAGGACTCTTCACCGGCCTATCTTACTCGATAAGCCCCCCAGAAGGGAAAAAGGTGAGAAACCCTGGGAAGACCCGAAGCCGAGCGGCAAGGTACCCCACTATTCCCCCCTAAGAGAGGAAGAGGTAAAAGCAGAGGAAGGCGGTGTGCGTGAAGGCCACGGAGGAGGAGACCGAGGCCCTGCGGGCCACGTGTCCTACACACCGAGGCCGAGGGCGACGGGGAGGCCGAGGGCGACGGGGAGGCCGAGGGCGACTGGGAGGCCGAGGGCGAGGGCGAGGCCGAGGGCGAGGGCGAGGCCGAGGGCGGCGCCAGTGCGCGCCCGGCTCCCGCGGCGCTGGGGCTGCGGGCCATGCCTCTGGCCCTCACGCGGGCGCGACCACTCATGTTCCCGACGAGCGCAGGGGCGCTTCCAAGGCAGCGAGCTCTCAAGGAGGGTACTTTCCCCTCGGCATCCGGAGGGCGAGGCTGTGACGCCAGGCAGCGGACACGGTGCGTCCCGGGCTCCGCAGCGGGAGACACAGCGGCGGTCCACGCGTGGGTGGAGGGGCGCGCACCGCCCGCCGGGATCGCGCACCCTCCGGGGAGCACGTGACCGGGGGCGGGGCCCAGACTTCCCTTGGCCCTCCATCCGCCGTCCCCCCTCCAAATTTGGCGTCGTCCAACGCCCTGGGTTTTGCGCATCTCATGTGTGTGAGCTTGCAACAGGCTTGTTCTTCGCCGTTTGTCTTCTCTGCTCACTAGTGTGGGTGGGCAGGCACCTCTCCCTATGCGTGATAGCTACAGAGCTTTCCGTTTGGTGAATTGTCTGTGTACGTCTGTTGCCATTTTAAGAATTGGGTTTCTCATGTTTTTTCTTTGTGATTTGGAAGAAATTTTATCCTTTTTTTCTTTAACATTGCAAATATCTACTCCCAATCTATCACTTGTTAATTTTAACTAGGAGGTCCTTTATCTAACCCAAATCCTTAATCTTGATGTAGTCATATCTACATGGCTTGTACTTTTGGAGACTTTTAAAAGAAAGTTGACCCCGCCCTAAGTGTACAAGGACATTATGTGATATTTTCTTTTTTTAACTTTATAAGCTTACAGTTCACATTATTCTCTTTTATCCTTCGGGAATCCTTTGGAGTTTAGAAAACTTTTTCTTCTTCTCAGACAAGAAAAGATAGTTATGACCCTGGTAACTGTGTGAACACATGGAAAGGGTCACTGATAAGAACAGTATGATGACTGAGCCATTCAAATCATGTTAGCACCTTCACAGGAATGGGAAAGGGCAAGGAATTCACTTCACAAGCCCCTACAGGATGAGGCTCTTTAAAGAGTGCACTTATTTACTTTATTTTAGAGAGAGAGAGCAAGGGGAAGGGCAGAGGGAGAAAATCTCAAGCTGACTCCACAATGAGTGCAGAGCCTGACTCTGGGCTCAGTCTCACAACCCTGAGATCATGAGCTGAGCTGAAACCAAGAGTTGGTCACTTAACTGACTGAGCCACCCAGGTGCTCCCCAGAGTGAGGCTCTTTAAACCCTGTGGTGGTTTTTCAGTATAGGTACAGAATCTCTGAGTCTCTTCCCCTCAAAAGGCCGAGCCTAATTCCCTCCCATTAAAGCATGGGTTTCTCCTAGTGACTTTCTTCTAACAAATAGAATGTGGCAGAGGTGACGCTATTGTCTTCTGTGAGTAGGTCATAGAAGACACACTGTAGCTTCCTCCTTGCTCTCTCTCTTAAATCACTTGCTCTGGGGGATGTCAGCAGCCATAGCATGAGGATACTCAAGCAACTTTAGAAAGAGATTTATATCGTGAGAAGCCGAGGCTTCGTGTCAGCAACCAGCACAACTTGCTAGAAAATAAGTCTCATCAAACTTCTCATCAGAAACCAGGCAAGCTGGAAGACAAAAGAGTCACATTTCTAAAGTGTTCGAAGACGAAAAAAAGTCAACCCAGAATTCTAAAGCCAGCCAGCAAATGTATCTTCAAAATGAGGGTGAAATAAAGGCTTTCTCAGAGAAACAAAAACAGAGAATTCAGGGCCAGCAGATCTATACTATAAAAAATATAAAAGGAAATTCTTTAAGCAAAAGAAAATATGAGACTGTACAGAAACTTGGATCTATATGAGAACATGAAGAGTGCAGCAATAAGTGAATGTAAAATAAAGTGCATTTTTTGCATATTTACTTTCTCTAAAGGATAAGAGTCCAAAGCAAAAATAGTAGCAATGTGTTGTTACATATAGATATTGTTGCATCTAGCATGTGTAAAAATAAAATATATGTCAACAATAGCCAAGGATGGGAGGAATTGGGAATACACTATTATAAGATAACACTATTCAGGAAGCACTATAACAGCATTTCAAGGTAGACTCTAATTAGTTATCGATATATTAGTAAACCTTAGGGCAATCAATAGAGAATTATAAGGATAGTTATAAATACATAGTAAGTCAATTATGGAGATAAAATAGGATCATAAAAAACGCTCAATTAACCTGAAAAGGCAAAAAAAAAATATGGAAAACACTTAGCCAGATGGTAGATTTTGATCCAACCATATCAATAATCATACTAAATATAAGTGGCCTAAATGTGACAATTAAAAGATAAACTATATGCTGTCTACAGAAAACCTGTTTTAAAAATATTACCTATAGATAGCTTAAAAGAATGGAAAAAAGATATACCATGTAAATCCTGACTGGAAGAAAAATGGAGTAACTGCACTACTCTCTGCCACGGGGTGAGTCAAGCCCCCCATATTCATGTGTTGACACCCTAGTCCTAAGTATCTTAGAATATGACCTGATTCAAAGATTAGGTCTTTATGGAAGTTCTCATGGCCAAGTGAGGTCATTGTGGTAGGCCCTTCTCCAGTTTGACTGGTGAACTTGTAAAAAGAAAAATGTACACAGAGACACAGAAAAAGAAAGATGATGTAGAGAGACACAAGGAGAAGGTGGGCATCTACAAACCAATGAGAGATCCTGGACCAGATCCTTCCTTCAACCCCTTAGAAGGAACCAACCCTGGCCCACACCTTGACTTTGGACTTCTATCCTCCAGAGCAGTGATAGTTTATTGCAATAGCCTTAGCAAACTTGTATGCTATTAGACAAAGTAGACTTTAAAACAAGAAATATTATCAAGGATAAAAAGGGAAAACTTTTTTTATTAACATACAGTGTAGTATTTGTTTCAGAGGTGCAGGTCTGTGATTCAGCAGTCTTACACAATTCACAGCGCTCACCATAGCACACACCCTCCCCAATGTCTATCACCCAGCCACCCCATCCCTCCTGCCCCCCGCCACTCCAGCAACCCTCAGTTTGTTTCCTGAGATTAAGAGTCTCCTTTTCTGGTTTCGTCTTGTTTCATTTTTCCCTCCCTTCCCCTATGACCCTCTGTCTTGTTTCTCAAATTCCTCATATCAGTGAGATCATATGATACTTGTCTTTCTCTGATTGACTTATTTCGCTTAGCATAATACCCTCTAGTTCTATCCACATCGTTGCAAATGGCAAGATACCATTTTTTGATGGCTGCATAATATTCCATTGTGTGTGTGTGTGTGTGTGTGTGTATACCACTTCTTCTTTATCCATTCATCTGTTGATGGACATATAGGTTTCCATAGTTTGGCTATTGTGGACATTGCTGCTATAAATATTGGGGTGCAGGTGCCCATTTGTATCTTTGGGGTAAATACCTAGTAGTGCAATTGCTGGGTCATAGGGTAGCTCTATTTTCAACTTTTTGAGGAACCTCCATACTGAAAAAGGGAAAACTTAAAATGACATTGTAGAACATTCAACAACAGCAGAATATATGTTCCTTTCAAGTGCATCTGGGACATTAACCAAGAGAGACCATATGCTGGGCTCTAAAACAAACTTTAAAGGATTAAAAAAAAACAGAAATCATACAACATATATTCTGTGACCAATGTAAGACTCAACTAGAAAACAAAAACAGAGTTATTTCCAGAAGATACCATGTATTTAGAAATTTTATAACACACTTGTAAATAATCCCTGGGTCAAAGAGGAAGTTTCAAAAGAATCTTTTTTTTAATGATTTTATTTATTTATTTGAGAGAGATAGAGAGAGCACACAAGTCGGGGGGGAGGGCAGAGGGAGAGGGAGAAGCAGACTCCCCACTGAGCAGGGAGCCCGGCGCGGGGCTCAATCCCAGGACACTGGGATCATGACCTGAGCCGAAGGCAGATGCTTAACCGAGTCATCCAGGCACCCCAAGAATTTTTTTTTAAATTAGGACCAATTAAAACATATGAAAAATTGGGGGGTGCAGCTAAAGGAGTGCTTAGACAAAAATTCATAGCATTAAACACTTTTTTTAAAAGAAAAAGTTATCAAATCAGTAGTCTAAAAACTTCCATCTTAGAAATCCAGAAAAAGAACAAAGTATGCTCAAAGCAAGAAGAAAGGAAATAATGAGGATGAAAGCAGAAATAGACACACACAAATACAATAAATGGATATCTGTCAAATTTTCAAGGCAATTCAATGGAGAAAGGATCATTTTTTCAACAAATGGTGCTGAAATGATTTGTTATTTGCAAAAAAAAAGGAAAATCTGCCCACACTTCACATTTTGTACAAAAATTATTTCAAAATGTATACAGACTTTAAAATATAAAACTGTGAAACTGCTAGAAATTAGGTATAGGAGAAAATACTATGATTTTTGATGAGGCAGAGTTCTTATATGCACCAAAGAAAGCACAATCTATGTAAGAACAAAATGATTAATTGGACTTTAACAAAACTATACACTTGCTCTGTGTAAGATGCTATAAGGACAATGAAAAGGCAAGTAAGAAACTGGGAAGAAATACCAGCAAATCACATTTTGATAAGGACTTTTTCCCAGAATATATATAAAATTCTCAAAATTGAACAGTAAGAAAAACACAATTTTAAAAATGGGCAAGGGATGCCTGGGTGGTTCAGTTGGTTAAGCATCTGCCTTCTGCTCAGGTTGTGATCCCAGGGTCCTGGGATTGAGTCCCACATCGGGCTCTTTGCGCAGGGCAGAGCCTGCTTCTCCTTCTGCCTCTCATGCTCTCTCTCTCTCTCTCTCTCTGACAAATAAATAAATAAATAAATAATCTTTAAAATTTATGAATTAATTAATTAATTAAAATGGGCAAAAAATAAATAAAATGAAATAAAAATAAAAATGGGCAAAAGACCTGAACGGACACTTCACTGAAGAGGTAAAAACAGCACCAAAAAAATACGTGGGAGGCAGCTAAGCATACAAAAAGATATTCAACGTCATTCGCCATATGGCAAGTGCAAATTAAAACCATGGTGTGATCCTTTTACACAGCTAGTACAGTATCTGAAACAAAAAACACCACCCAAAGCTGACAGTGTCAAATACTGGCAATAACATGGAGCGACCAAAACTCTCATATATGTTGGTGTCGATGTAAAATGATACAACCACTTCAGAAAACTGTTTGGCAGTGTCACATTAATTTAGGCGTATACTTACAATATAATCTAGCAACCCCACTCTTACTGATCTAAGAGAAATGAACACTTGAGTTCACGCAAAAACCTGTATAGTTGGCTGTTTTTGCAACTGTACTAGTAATCATCAAAAACTGGGAGTGGTCCAGATGTCCTTCAACAGATGAATGCCTAAACAAGCTCTGTTACATCTATACAATTGAATGCTACTCAGCAGTAAGAGGAATGAAATATTATCACAACAAATTGAATGAATCTCTAATACATGTTGCTAAGCAGAAGTAGCCAAACTCAAAAGGTGACACTTTGTAGAATTCTACTTCCATGACGTTTTAGAAAAGACAAACAATAGGGATGGAGAACAGATCACTGCTAAGTTTGGGTATAACATGATGAAATTTTACAGGAGATGGAACTCTTCCATGCGATGACTATGGTAATGGACATACACTGTAGACTTTTGCGAAAACCCATGGACTATATCATGAAGATTAATTCTTCCTCTATGTAAATAAAGAAGACAGTAAATAAGCTAAATATACCAGTTTAATGACAAAGATTGTCTGGCTACATAAAGAAAAACCCCCAGTACAAGCTGTTTAAAGGGTACATTTTAAATACTGGGACACAGTAGATTGAAAAGAAAGGGGTTTAAAATGATACCATGGGGTGCCTGGGTGGCTCGGTTGGTTAGGCAACTGCCTTCGGCTCAGGTCATGATCCTGGAGTCCCGGGATCGAGTCCCACATCAGGCTCCCTGCTCGGCAGGGAGTCTGCTTCTCCCTCTGACCCTCTGCCCTCTCGTGCTCTCTATCTCTCTCATTCTCTCTCTCTCAAATAAATAAATAGATAAATCTTAATAAATAAATAAATAAATAAATAAATAAATAAATAAATAAATAAAAATGATACCATGAAAAGCTAACCAGAAAAGAGCTGGAGTAACTGTATTGGTGTGGTCTGAGAAGGTAGACTTAAGGCAAGAAGAATTATAACATATTATAATCTATTACTGACTTCATAATAAAGACAGCGTCATGTCAGTTTAGTAGAAAGATATGACTATTTTATATTTACCCAATAACTAAGCCTTTAAATATATAAACAGAGAAATCCATTCTCATGGGCATGAAAGATAAAACCTAAAGTTTGAATTTGTGTCTGGGGTTTAACCTGCATCTATAAAAGGATTTGCCATGTGATGCGCCCTTCAAAATTCAGTATTCAGGAGCCCAGTGGCCTGACTGTTCAGCGGGTCGGTCAGTGAAGGCCCATGAGTCTATGTGCTTCAGTCATGTCAGTTTGTATGCTCTGTGGCCAATCGATCTTCACCCTAGCTGCACAGTTTCCAATGCTGTGGGCTGTCAACACTTTACCTTCCCACAGTGGACGGCTGCAGCATTCCTCTGGAGGTGCCACAATGGAACAGACTTCATTCTCAGGTGGCACGTCTGTTGTCATGTCCCTTGGTGGCCAGGGGTTTGGGAAAGCAGCAATGAGCATGTGTGTTGCCTGCTGTCTCTTGGTGCAGATTGCTAAGGCCTCTGCATCCAGGCTTGGCCTTCAGGTAGACATGCCATTTCCATTTCGTATGGGAGCTTTTTGTACCTATTGGGACTTTGGTTCAGAGAAGACCCCAAGTGGGATGAGAAGTCATAACTCTTCTTTGGGCTTGATCGTTGTTATTCACTAGGATTTGAGCATATCAATGCAGTTAGGTCTCAAGGGGCTTACACTTCTCAGAGGTGGGGGGAAAGTGTGAAGTGGAAAAGCCCAGAGCCCACTAAATAATGGGGGGCTGTCACTGACAAAGGCTACAAAGAGCTGTCAGGTTGATGAGAGATTCCCATAACTTCACAGTTCTGAGGAGGATGGGGGACAAAGGCAGAGCTTGTTTCAGATTTAACTGAACCACTTCCAAGGCCACCATTCAGATTTAGCTGCATTTCTGTTGACTTCATTCAGAAAACGTGTGAGAATTCTCAGGTACGTAATTTGTGGTCTCCAACACTAAAGAAGCAATGACATGGGGGCATCCTTTGTCATCGTGGGTTGCATGAACTCAGTGATTCCCCTGGGGAGTTTGTGTGCCCAGACCCCAAACCTAATCTTATGTCCATGTGACAAAACTGAATAGTGAATCTCTGGTGCCTAGATCCACTTTAGTCTCAGAAGATCAAAAGATGGCCTATGGCCTTCTCTCCCCAAAACCCTCTTGCAAGGTGGGACTTCTGATAATGGCAGTATGAAGAAGCAGAGCAAATCTTCCTACAGAAGACAATTATGAAAACTGGACAAAAATATTCAAAACAAATATTTGAAGTCACTGAAAAATAAATACAGGCAGGTAAAAACATGAGAAGAACTTTGATACTGAATTACTTGAATCTTGAACGAAATGGGTAGGAACTGCAAATCATAGCCTCCTTACCTATGGGAGCATTCTCCTAACTCTTTATTGCTCTCTCTTCTTCTCTCATTTTCTCCTTCTCTTTGATTATTTGATAACTGCAGCCCCAGTGGCTCAAGAAGGCGGGTGATGGCTTTCATGGTGCAGAGTAATTGGAAGTTTAGAGGGAAAAATATGAAAGCGAGAGAGCAGCAAAAGTATTGAGATCCCAAATCTAAGTACAAGCTGCAACAAAATCCCTGGCTGACCACTAATCTGTGCATGGTTGTGGGACACTCAAGAGAAACTGCTAAAAAACCAGGAAGAACTAGACTGGTCCTGGTGAATTCTGCACGTCCACACTTCAACTGATGAATTCTTCAGTTAGCACAAAGCTTAGGCAGCAGAAAGCAAAAACCTTACTGGTTTGAGGTGTCGAAGGTCAGAACTTGTGGTTGGGGTGGGTATCTGAAAATTTAGGGGAAATATCAAGGACAAGGCAACCACAGAGACAGTGAGGCCAAAATGGAGTAGAAACTGTCCAAATCCTTCGTTGGCACACTAAATTACACAGATGCAGGACAGATCACTCGAGATTCAGGATAAAAATGCAGCAACTGGATATGGGAAAACAGAGCCAACACACTAGCTATCACATACAGCAGGGGTTCACATTTCACTGTGTGGTCAAGGCAAGTTGACCATTTTCTAGGAAAAAAAATAAAGGCAATCCTCAGAAAAATAAAATAGGTTCCAGATTTGCTAAAATATATCTCTGATATCCACTTTTAAAATAAATATTATCAGACCTTCAAAGAAAGAGAAATATGTAACCATAATGAGAAAGTCAACAGAAATGTTGACAGCATGTCCCAATATTGGATTCAGCATTCAAAGACTCCCACGCAGATCTAAGAATTTCAAAGAATTGAATGAAAACATGTTGAAGGAATTAAAGGAAATCTTGGCATTAAAGGGTGCACAGGGAAGAAATCTGAATGAAAAAAAATAGAGAGAGGACCAAATAAAAATTCTCAAACTGAAATGAAAATTCAGTGGATGAGCGCAAAGGTCTTGGGAAGGCATCGAGGTTGAATATAAATCCATAGAAATTACCCAATCCAAAAAAAAAAAAAAAACCACAGAGAAAAAAGAATGAAAAGTAAATAAATCCTTAGAAACCCACAGAAGAATATATAAAAGGCAATAGGCAATAGACAGTCAATCGGAGTTCAAAACTAAGGAGGAGGGAAAAGAGCAGAAAAAAAGATTTGAAGAAATCACATTTGAAAGGCTCCGACTTTAGCCTATAGATCCAAGATGCTCAATACACCAAGAGAGACCACCAGGAAGACCACCCAGGCACATCTCTATACAACTGATGGAAACCAAAGATAGGAAAAAAATCTGGAAACAAGCAGGAGATAATGATACCTTACATATAGGGTGTGGTGGTTTAAAAATGTTCACAAACTCTAATTTTCCTCCTCTTGAGAGGTCAAACTAATTCCTTTCCTCTTGGGTGTGGACTGGACTCAGTGACTCACTTCTAATGAAAAGAAAAAAGTGGATGCCATGTTTAGAGATTAGGTCATAAAAGGGCCTGTGGTCTTTTGCACTCTCATTCTCTCCTTCTCTTTGATCATTTGTTTTGGAAGAAGCCAGGTGCCGTGTCATAAAGATGATCACGTGTGGCAATGGCCATGTAGTCAAAGGCTAGGGCTTCTGGCTAAGTGGCCAGCAAGGAACCAAAGCCTCCAGCCAACAGCCCCATGTGTGAGCTTGAATACACCTCCTTAGCCCCAGTCAAGCCTTCTCATCATTGCAATTCCAGCCAAACTATCGATAGTAACCTAATGAGAAACCTCTAGCCAGAAATACCCAGCTAGACTGCTCTTCGAATTTAGACACTCAGAAATGGATTGAGATAATAAATGTTCACTGTTTCAAGCTGTCTCCTTTTTTTGTAATTTGTTACACAGCAGTAGATAACTATTACAGGACTTGGTGTCTGGAAATGGGGTGCTGTTGTAACAAAAAATTAAAATGAGGTGGTAGATTTGGAATCAGGCAGTTGGTAGAAGTTGGACTTTGAAGTGAGTTTTTAGGAGTAATAGATTTACATAAATAACCCAAATTTTCAGTAAAAGGTGCAAAGACAGTAAGGAGTCCTAGAGAGCCCTAAAATTCTTCTGTGACTGGAGACTCAGGGCAGGATTGGGAAACACAAATACAGTTATGGGACGGGTTTAGAGAAGCTTTGAAGAGAAAGCAAGCTGAAACATGTGTGCAGCTGCTAGCACAGGCCATCCTTCATGGAACAAGACGGGTCACTAAACATGCAAAACTAAGATCCCAAGTATGTAGACAAGAGCCTCTGGTCCGGGGCTGGGGGATGTCTAGGATCTCATTGTCCAGTCTTCTCCCTGGCCTCTCGCATAATATTTTCTTCCCACAGGAGAAAAAGAAGGGGGCTATGCTTAGCTGGAAGTGAGTTTGAGTCAGGAGGTTGATCCCTAAGACCCTTAGGCCCATGGGCGGGGGGAGCTCGCTCACTCCATGATTCCTCTAGTTATAGCTCTGGGCTTGGACCACATCCCATTGTTGTTCTGCTCCAGGAAGTGAGATTGCCTAAGGCTCTGATATGTCTCTCAGGGTTCCTAAAGGTGAGACCCTGAAAGGCCCGGAGTAGGGGAGGGGTTGGGGCAGAGGGGACACAATGGAGTCATGGGGATTCCTTGAGTGGGACATTTTAGGCACATAATGGACTGCTGAGAATGTCAACACTTGCGTGACTGGGATGCCTGGGTGGCTCAGTCGGTTAAGCGGCTGCCTTTGGCTCAGGTCATGATCCCAGGGTTCCAGGATCGAGCCCCACATCAGCCTCCCTGCTCCTTCGGGAGTCTGCTTCTCTCTCTCCCTCTGCCTGCTGCTCCCCCTGCTTGTGTGCATGTGCGCGCCCTCTCTCCCTCTCTCTCTGACAAATAGATAAATCTTCAAAAACAAAAACAGAAATACACTTGTGTGATGTGACCAACCTGAATTCGTTCGTGATTGCTTTTTTCTAAAGTGTGAGACAGCTGCCTTGGGTCGGACTGGTGACACGCGATTTGGCCCCACTCCCACGGCGGGACCTGCGGATGCCCTGACTTCTCGTCCTGCAGCTGGCATCTGGACAAATCTGTGCTCCTATTAGCACGATGCGAGGAGCTGGGGAGACTGGCCCACCCCTGGCCCGCGAGGACCCCCTCCCCACACTGACCTCTACGTTTCTTCCCTCACCCACTTTCCGGTTCCCGCAGAGGCAGGGCTGGGCTGTATCCCTACCTGTTTGTACTTCATGTCGCCCTGAGTAGTAATGTCTTACTTCCCTATTTAAAATAAAAGTCCAGATATGAATTTCTTTTTTCTACTTCTTGTCACATGGAGTTGATGGGCTAATAAAGGAAAAGATTTGTAAAGTTTGAGACAGAAAATAAGGGGAAGTCTGAGAACCTTCCAGAACCTTCAGGTTTGCTGCTGTGAGTCTGTTGCGGGTGGGGACAGGAGAGGCCCTGAGGAGCCTCGCGTGGACGGGGCCTGTGTGGGCTTTCACCACGGTCACTCTTGGGCATGGTCACCTCCTCTGCTCCTTTGTCCTTGTCCCTTCAGTAGAACCTTGTCCCACTAGGACCTGTGATCATAGGGACCTGGACACCACGGGGACCTTGTCCTGTTTCCAGGGCCCTGGGCAGCAAGGGGTTCATGTAGCTGGGTCAGCCTGCGTTCTGGCCTGGGTCCAGCCCTCAACCCCTCTCCTTTCTGTAGTTGTATTTTTCTTCTGTGGGTTCTTTTGGATTCTGCCTCTTCTTTTTCCTGTGTAGAGTTCTGGTCTCCTTTTCCTCTGGGCTTCCCCCATCTCTCACAGCAGGAGGAGTCGTTCTGCCTGTCAATGTTCTTACCGGTCCCGGGGAACCCCTGCATGCAGGCCTCTGTAGCATCGAGGGATTCATTTTCACACTCATCCAGCTCTTGCCCTCCTTCCAGGGCTGTTTCCTAGGCTGTTTTTCCCATCTTTCCAATCTTTTTTTTTTTAAAGAATCAGATCCTGGAATCAGTAGAGAGGAAGGATCCGAGAGTTTTTCATCTTAAATTCCTGTTGGGTTCCTACGTTCTCTGCAGCTTGCCCCCTTCCTCTGCCCTTTCCTCCAGTTACCCAAGCTCTGGCTCTCATGCAAACTCATGGATTTATAAGACAAAGTCTAATTTAGGTGCCCAGTTGGTTAGGAAATAGGACCCATAAGCCTAGGATCATCTTTTCTGGAGAAATGTAATCCTGTGCTGTGCAGGAGGGTTGGGGTGGAGGGAGGAGCTGAGCAAAGGGAGAGAGCAGCATGTGAGAAAGCATGGGCAGCACTGATGGCAAGTGAGGGGATTCGTGCTACAGTGGCCACCAAATAGAATTTGGCCTAAGGTTGCATTAATAAAGATACTGTCTCTAGAGCAGGGAGGTGCTCTATGCTGATTATTCATTCAACTGATTTCTGTTGTGTGGCAGATATATGACAGACTCTTTTTGATGTAGGAAACCTCAGTGGAAAAAATAAAGAAAAGTAAACATTGCCAGCCTTGTGGAGTATTTGTTCTATCGCTGAGGGGCAGGCTGTACACCACAAGCATAGTAAAGAAGGAAAGGGTTTACATTACAAGTTTACGTTAGAAGCCTGACCTGGGGCTCAATCCCATGACCCCGAGATCATGACCTAGCCGAAATCAAGAGTTGGACGCTCAATCGACTGAGCCACCCAGGTGCCCTGATCCCAGCCTTTAGTGGGCACAGGAATCACCCAGACCTCTCGTCAAGATCCAGAATAG
Source organism: Zalophus californianus (assembly GCF_009762305.2). Taxonomy (NCBI): domain Eukaryota; kingdom Metazoa; phylum Chordata; class Mammalia; order Carnivora; family Otariidae; genus Zalophus; species Zalophus californianus. Next base: position 38,146,098 of record NC_045605.1, read on the forward strand.
TCTGGAATAAAGCCCGAGATTCTGAATTTATAATAAGCTTGGCGCTGATGCTTCTGGTCTTTGGATCACACATTTGGTAGCAAGACTGCAGACCAGGATTCCCACATGAACGTGCAGCAGCCTCACATGTAGGGCTTGTTGAACAAGTGATTCCCGAGCTTTGTTCCCAACATTCTAAGCTGGTGGTTCCAGGAAGAGGCCTGAGTATTTTGTAATAAACCCACAAGCAATTTTGGCACTCAGCCGTATCCGGAACCACTGAGGTCAGTGATCAGAGAGCCCTCAGGGTAGGGAAGGGACTTAAGTCCACATTTAAATGTTATTTTTTCCTGTGAAGAAAAAGTCAAAACATGCTAGGAGATACATGTTGTTTTCTCTATCCTGGAGTATAGCCAGGTGGAAGATTTAGAAAGTGATTATCAGCTCAACATAAAGAAAATCTCTAAGTTGCTAAGAGTACATTTCTTAAATGTACTCACAACAAAAAAAGAAATGGTAATTATGTAACTTGCAGGTGTCAGCTAACACTGGGATGGTAATCATTTTGCAACACAGAAGTGTACCAAATCAACAGGTATTCATCTTAAACTTATACAATGTTATATGTCAACTACATTTCAATAAAACTGAAAAACAAAATCTCTGAATCCTTGCTGAGACTATTTCTTACATGAATTTCTCTTTCACTTCTTGGTGTGAACAACAGATTCCAAGTTGTTCTAATTGAAATAGATGATAGATATTTATATTTATTATATACTCACATATATATAGATATATATACACATACATAAACACACCTTGTTTTATTTCAGGGAATACCAGAGAACAGGCTTGCAGCCGGCTACACAGCCAGGAACAGAATCCAAAATCCCACCCTATGTGGTTCCATGTAGGAATTTATAATAAGCCCCCGCTGCTGAGCACAAATGCCACTGCCCACAACACTGACTCCAGGGATGCTGGACACTGGACCTTGCAGCAAGGATTGCTGTCTGCTGCTCCTGGCAACTGGATACACTTTGCAACTCACACCACTTATGCCAAATGCATGCAACACTGTTCAGCCTATCTGTCCGCACGTCCTGAGTCAGAGGCTGGCATGCGGTCACTTGAATACTGGAACTTCATGCTCTGTTCAATGCAAGAATGTTTGGGAAGGTGAGTTTTCCTCTCTTAATGGAGGCAAGTGGGCTCTGCTTCCTACCTAGACTCTGTGAATGTGGGACTAATGTGGGAAGAGGGTACAGGTTCCAGGGGTAGAGCATGGAGGTAAGCAATGGAAAAAAGAATGGTAAATTTTACTTTTTGTAGCAATGCTCTGAGATCTAGAACTTTATCTGGTACATTGCGGGCACTTGGGTTTGGTTGGATGAATGAGTGACTAATAAATGACATCTTTCAACTTACTCCCTTGATAGTCTGTTATAGGGTCCCCCTTTTGTCTACTCCAGTTTATACCCACAAATAAATGGAGTGGCAAATAAGTTGAATGATGAAATGATTACTCAAAATCATTCCCTAGAAAACTTGTCAGGCTTTGTTTATTCAAGAAGGGTTGGGAGGACAGATGCAGGAGGGACCCATCACATGATACTAGGGGTGGGATGGGGGTGCGCTGGACCCCAAGCTGACTCCTCAAAAGCCAGGGGAGGAACAGATCCACTTCTTCTCTGGGAGTAGAGTTCCCAGTCACCAGGCTCATTTCTTACCCTTGATGAGGCTGTCACTGCCCCGGGTGAAACTTTCATCTTGTACGTTCAGGACGAGGTTGTCCGCAGTGAGATAGATACTGTTCTGTGATGTGGCAATCGTCTTGGAGATGTTCTGGGCTGCCCGGATCTTGCGCAGTTTGATATAGCCAGGGTTCTTGCTCAGGGCTTCTCCAAGCATTCTGGCGGCCTCAGCCTCATCCTCGGCCTGCACAATCTTCTGCCGCTCTTCCTGCTTTGCTTTTTCCACCAAAAACTGGGCTCGCTGGGCCCCCTGCTGAGCCACTTGTTTGGCTTCCACAGCAGCTGTGTATTCTCAGCTAAAGCTGAGCTCTGTGATGGCCACATCATCCAGGATGAGGCTGAAGTCCTTGGCCCTCTCTGTCAGCTCCCGCCGGATCAACAAGGATACCTGGGCCCACTGGGTGATCAGCTGTGAGGCATTGAACTTGGCCACCATACTCTTCAGCACCTCGTTGACAATGGACGGCAGCACTCGCTCCCCGTAGTCTAGCCCTAGGCGCTGAAACATGCTGGAAAGCTCCATGGCATTGGGTCGAGACAGGACTCGCAGGGAGATGTTCACCATCTGCAGGTCTTTGGAGCCTGTGGGGGAGGAAATTTTTTGGGGTCTGGCCCAAATGTCATAGATGATGGGGTACTGGAACCAGGGGATCCTGAAGTGAAGGCCTTCGGCCAGTATGGTGTCCTGCACGCCACCAATCCGATTAAAGAAAATGGCTCTGTGTCCTCCTTCCATGGTGAACACGGATTCGCAGACGCCGTAGACCACAGCGCCGTCCCACAGCAGCAGCTTTAGCACCGTGCCCATGCCCCGGGGCCCGGAGGGCAGCCGTCCCACTAAGTCCTTCAAGTTCTGGGCCATGTCCGATCCTGAGGCCAGCGGCACCAGAGGTCAGAAGCAGGTGCTGGCCCCCCTCAACCCCACTCCAGTTCAGAGATCACACCCTTCACACAAGGATCCAGGGCCCTTGCCTTTGTCTGTTGCTAGGATTAAAAGAACAAGATCTATAAGATTTCAGAGGATCTGTGTATATATATATATATATATATATATATATACCCTGATATTTTATATTAACTTCCATATTTCTCTTTATGTGCACATATTTCTGGGGAGAGTATCCATAACATTTATCAGTTTTTATGTGGTCCCAGCAAAAGTCTAAAAAAACCATCCTAGTTTAGACATTGTGCTACTCAATCTCTGGTCCATGAAGAGCTATCAGTCTTCAGCAGATCCACTGACATGATATAAATGCTCATCTTTTTTGGCAATTACAGTCTGGGACAAGATAAGGTAGAGGTTTCGTTGCTTATATTCACTTTCAATTCCCAACTGTATCTTGATAACAAATAGTTCACAAACCAGCACTGGCTTACAGAAGACACAAAGTAGCACTGGTTTAGGTAGACTTGTATTCCAGGACCTGTCCTGGTGCCAGATAAATAACAGAAGTGAAAAAATAGTTAATGGGATTCCATGTCCAGGAACAGGGTAGACTAGATTTTAAGTTGCCTCTTACACTAAAAATAATTGATAAAATATAAAAAACATCTAAAACAACTATCAAGAGAAGTCATTTAGTCCAAAAATATAAATGTAGGCAATAATCCAGAGAGAAAAGTTGGTTTTATCCTTAGGGCATCTGCCAAATCTGGAAAAATCTTAGCTTTGGTTTTCTCACGTTCATGAATTATAATAGACAGGAAATGATGCCCAGAGCTTATTCATGTGGGGAGCATATGAGATATACCCTCCCTGAAAATCTGAGAAAGCAAGATTCAAATTCTCAGAGTAAGAATGAAACAAAAAAATAAAGTCTGTTCTACCCTCTAATAAGGAAATTTTCATTTCAGACAGCAAAAAAAGGAGCAAACAACTATTTTGGGGTATCTGCAATCATGAACTAACCCATCTCTGATTTATAGTCTAAATTTGCTTTATCATTTGGGCCAAAATAACCTCAAGCCATGATTTCATTTTATAGGGGCCCTGGATTTGTGATGACCCAAAAACTGGAAGAAAGAAACAAAAATCTCTAGAGAAATCCATATTGAACCTAGGTGTCAAAGAATTTACACAAATAATTTCATAAGAAAAAAGAGCAACTTACAGCAAGAAATGAGTAAGTACAAATGGACAAAGAAACTATGATTGAGAATCAGCAGAAAGAATATATAGTAAAAAGAAGTTCATAAAAATTCAATATTGAAATTGTGAGACACAGAACATAACATAATCAAAACTTTATATAAATACATAATATAAATATGTATATGACAAAAAGAAAAAACACTTAAAAATGCCTGGAGCAAAAATGACAAAAGAGCTGCTTAGGAAATAACTCAACATTGTGAAATATCATTAAATAATTTAAAAATTAGGGTAGAAAACATCCACTTAATAAAAAAGGAGTCAGTAAAAGAGGAAGGAAAGTACACAAGAAACATAGAACACAGAAGGTAAAATGGCATCATAAATCCAACTGGACCAGTATTCACATTAAATGTAAATGAATTAAACAAGTGAATCAAAGTGCAGATTGTTAGACTGAAAACCAAACAAGAACCAACTATGCTGTCTATAGCAGACACACCTGAGATTTAATTACAAATTGATTAAAATTAAAGGGATGGGAAAAGATATCCCAGACAAACAGCAACTGTAAGAAAGCTGGAGTGGACAAAAGTGGACATATTTTAAAAATATGCGTAGAGATAACAGGGACATTCTATACTGATAAGAGGGTTAATCCATCAGAAAAATAAAACAATTATAAACATATATGCACCTAATAACCAAGTACCAAATACATGAAAACAAAACTGATGGAAATTAAGAGAGAAATAGACAATATAACAATAATAGCTGAAGACTTCAATATATCACTTTCAATAATGGATAAGACAACTATGCAGAAGGTCAACAATAACAAAAAAGAAGACTTGAACAATACTATGAACCAACAGGATAAACTAACAGACATTTACAAAACACTTCACCCAACAATAGCAGAATATACATTCTTCTCAAATGCATATGGGACATTCTTCAGGATCAACCATTCCTCTATAAATTTAAAAAGATAGAAATAATACAAAATATGTTCTCTTATCACAATGGCATGGAATTTGAAATTTATCCACAACTGAAAGAAATTTGAGAAACTCACAAATATGTGGAAACTAAACAATGCACTTCTATATAACCAGGATCAAAGAAGGTATCAAAAGGAAATTAGAGGGGCGCCTGGGTGGCTCAGTCGGTTAAGCAACTGCCTTCGGCTCAGGTCATGATCCTGGAGTCCCGGGATCGAGTCCCGCATCAGGCTCCCCGCTCAGCGAGGAGCCTGCTTCTCCCTCTAACCCTCCCCCCTCTCATGTACTCTCTCTCTCTCTCATTCTCACTCTCTCAAAATAAATAAATAAATCTTTTTTAAAAAAAAGGAAATTAGAAAACACTTTGAGATTAATGAATATGAAAACACAACGTACCAAAATTTATGGGATGCTACTAAAGCAGTGCTGAGAAGGAAATTTATAACTCAAAAAAAAGAAACATCTCAAAACACTTACCTAAACTTCCACCTTACATCAAAGGAAAAAGAGAAGCAAACTAAACCAAAAGGAAGCAGAAAGAAAGAAAAAGTAAAGATAATAGGGGAAATTAATGAACTAAAGGGAATATACAAGCAATACATGAAATTTACTAAATCAAATTTGGTCCTTTGAAAGAGTAATAAAACTAACAAATCTTCACCTAGACTCCCAAAAAAATAAAAAGAGAGAGAGAGAAAGAGAAAGAAAGAAAGGAGAAAGAAAAAGAAAGAAAGAAAGAAAGAAAGAGAAAGAAAGAAAGAAAGAAAAAGAAAGAAAGAAAGAAAGAAAGAAAGAAAGAAGGAAAGAAAGAAAGGAAAAGAAAGGAAAAGAAAGAAAAAGAAAAAGAGAAAGAAGACAAATTACTAGGATCAGCAATAAAAGAGGGGACATTATGACTGACCATACAGAAATAAAGAGACTTATAAAAGAATACTATGGGGCACCTGTGTGGCTCAGTTGGTTGAGCGACTGCCTTTGGCTCAGGTCATGATCCTGGAGTCCCGGGATCGAGTCCCGGGATCGAGTCCCACATCAGGCTCCCTGCTCAGCAGGAAGTCTGCTTCTCCCTCTGACCCTCTTCCCTCTCGTGCTCTCTATCTCTCATTCTCTCTGTCTCAAATAAATAAATACAATCTTTTTTTAAAAAAGAATACTATGAACGATTATATGCCAAGAAATTAGATCACTTAGATAAAATAGACAAATTCATAGAAAGACAATGTACTAAAGCTGACTCAAGGAAAAGTAGGCAGTATGAATATATCTGTAACAAGTTAAAAGACTGAATCAATCAGTAATCAAAAACTATCCTCTTCCCCCACCCCCCCAAAAAAGCCTAGGACCAAATGGCTTCCCTGGTGAATTCTACCAAATACGTAAAGAAGAATTAATAATGATTATTTACAAACACTTCCAAAAAGAAGAGGAGGGAACATTACCCCACTCATTCTGTGAGGCCAGTATTAATCAGACACCAAAACCAAAGATATCACAAGGATAGAAAACCCAGTATCTGCGTATAGAAACAGAAATCCTCTACAAAATATAGCAAATTAAATCCAACAACATATAAAAATAAATATACACATGACCAAGTGGAATTTATTCCAGGAACATAAAGCTGATTTAACATCCAAAAAAATCAATTAACGTAATAAAACATATTAATAAAAAAGAAAAACCCATGCTTACCTCGATAGAGAAAATAGCATTTGATAAAATCTGAAACTCTTTTATGACAAAAACTACTCAAAAACTATTAATAGAAGGAAATCTTCTCAATCTGGATTAAGGGCATTTATGAAAATCTTACAGCAAACATCATACTTAATGGCAAAATACTGGTTACTTTCCTCCTAAGATCAGCAATAAGACACAGTTACTTCACATAAAGCCTGGTTCAACATTCTAGTTTTCATAATCTTATTGACCCTGACATGTTTACATGCTCTCAAAACTAATCGCAGCCTGAGTGAGGGCCTCAAGACTGGGTTTTGGTACCACAGTTTGTGGGACTCCTGAATCAAAAAGTCCTGGGAATTTCTCTTCACCACCCCCTCACCATTTTACTCACTCCTGTACAAAATGCTTTGGCTCCCTAGCTAGGAGCTGAACAAGGGACCCACGCCCTTTGGTGACTCTTTAACTTGATTAATTGGCCTGTTGCCTCGGGGGATTGCTGGTCAGGCTTCTCGTGACAATCCCTGCCTTCTAACTCCCTGAGTTTCTCCAAACAGGGGTAAATAGAGTAGACTTGTTTGGGGCCCTTTAATGTTGGTAGAGCAGTAGGGAGTCCCTTTGTCCCACCTAACATTAGGTAGTGCTGTATTAAATTGGTTTAACCCCATCAATATCCATTTTATTCATCCCATTTTTTTTTTTTTTAGTAATCCCCAATGTGGGGCTTGAACTCATGACCTTGAGATCAAGAGTCACATGCTCCTCCAACTGAGCCAGTCAGGTGCCCTTCTTTATCCCGTTTTTAAATAAACATCTAAAAGATTTCCACCCTACGGGAATGAGATAAGTCTCCTGACCTACCCCTTTCTGTTTCCTCTTTGTTTCACTCCTATCAATACTTGCTTTATTCACTTTCTTTCTTCTTTTTTTTTTAAGATTTTATTTATTTATGTGACAAATACAGTGAGAGAGGGAACACAAGCAGGGGGAGTGGGAGAGGGAGAAGCAGGGAGCTGAGCAGGGAGCCCGATGTGGGGCTCGATGCGGGGGTCGATCCCAGGACCCTGGGATCATGACCTGAGCCGAAGGCAGACGCTTAACGACTGAGCCACCCAGGCGCCCCATTCACTTTATTTCTTAGTAACTGTTTTAAAATGTCCACCACTAGGCAAGGAGAATGTTCCTGGGTCACAATGGAGCTTAGTCATTGAGGGGGATTCATCGGGAGGGTGGCCGAGCCTCTTAACAATGCACCCAAATCCAACAGGGCTGCACTGTTCTAATCTGTTTCATATAGTAGTGTTCCACATGAAGTTTTATTTAAAAACTAGATTCTCCTCCTTAAAAAACAGGTGTGAAAGCCATTCAGATTGTCTTTTGCCTTACTTTTGAGCAAGAAACTACTTAAGGAATCCTATACAGAAGCTTAAAGATTTAGAATGGCAGTATTCCATCCTCCTGCACTCGAGACAGTGCACAGTGAAAACAAGTGGCCTTGGAGTCCAAGAGAATCAACCCTAGCTCTGCAGTGATGAGATATGTGGCCTTAAGCAAGTAATTGGCCCCTTCATTATCTGTAAAATGGGGATCATAAAAGTTAACTCACAGGAGTGTTGTGATTGTAAAATGATTAATATCCAGTAGCCAGCTTAGATGGCCACATAGCAGGTTCAGTAAATTTCACCCTCTCTTTGCTTCTTTTCCACCTTAGGGCAACCCCTCCGTACTTTCCCTGGAAAGGAATTTCTTTCCTACTCTATGGTGCAAAACCCATTTTCTCTTCAGCTTCTAGCAAAGATAAAAGATGCTGGATATCATCTTAAACAATGAGCCCTCATGTGTTACAGAAAATTATTTTATTTATTTTGTTATTTGTATACTTACTGTTCCCTCCACATGGTTCCACCGGGAGAACTTGAACTTTGTATGCTTGATACTTTATCCCCATCAACTAATCTGGTCCCAGTACCTGGCAAAATTATTTGCTAGATGATTGAAGATGCTTGAAGACCAGGAGAAAACTCCCCATAGCTTTTTCTTCTCTGGTTAATACCGTCCCATTGCTTCACTTTTTTTTTTTTTTTAATAAAGAACTTGCATTCCAACTCTTTAATCATATTTCCCAAATGACTCAGCAATTTTGGCAATTATGAAAGCAGATTTACTAAAGTAAGACAAAATCATTCACTCTCATGCATTATGACACATGGAAACTTACATCTTGCTTACTTAGTTCAACTTGCTCACTGCTTAGAGTCTAGTCAGGGGGTAGTATACTTAATAAATAAAGCAAAATATTACATCAATAATTCCAAAAGAATGCAAATGGAATTTCAAGCTGAATGGTAGCATTGCCAAAGCTGTCTAAATAACTGTGGTTTGTGGTTTATGGTATATGCTACGGCCATACAGGACCTTGGTAAACCTTTAAAGAAGGAATAGAGTATGACTAATTTCCAAGAGAGCTCTGTAGTATTTTCAATTATTTTATTACTTCATGAAATAATGAAAAAAGTTTAGAACTTTATTAGTCATTCTAGAGGACTGCTGGCAAATAAAATGCTTTCAAGTAGAATAAGGCAGATGTAATGAGTAGAGACATTTGTTTATTTTTCCAAGAAGAGTTTATTTGTTAAGACTGGTGGGAAGAATAAGTGTAATATGGAAAAGTATAAAAAGAAAGAAGCAAATGGATTTATTAAAAAATTTTTTAAATGTATCTGCATTCTTAAGGATTCTTTGTTCAGATATGTATGGAGCATGATAAACAGAAGCTCATTTAAAAGTGTAACTCAGAAAGTAGTGCAGGCAAAGTGTTTATGCCCTGAAAACTCAAATAGATACACAGCTAAGTGGAAATAAAGAACTCTATAGTCAGTCTCACTGATTTGCTTTACAGAATAAGAATTAAAGAGCAAAGTTGCCTATACTATATGAATTAATGATCTTAATATCATATCAGTCCTTCTCAGTAAATGAATAACAGGACTTGCCTGGTTATTTGTATGGAGTTGTCTACTCCAACCTTCCCAAGTGTCCTGGCCCAAACAGTAGTATTGACTTAGGCCAAGAATGGTCCCAGGCAAAGTGGGCACATAGGCCATGTTTATCTCCTGGGTAAGAGTATCTTTTTTTTTTTTTTTTTAAAGATTTTATTTATTTATTTGAGAGAGAGAGAATGAGAGATAGAGAGCACGAGAGGGAAGAGGGTCAGAGGGAGAAGCAGACTCCCCGCTGAGCAGGGAGCCCAATGTGGGACTCGATCCCGGGACTCCAGGATCATGACCTGAGCCAAAGGCAGTCGCCCAACCAACTGAGCCACCCAGGCGCCCTGGGTAAGAGTATCTTGAACCATTTTCTTTCCAGTACATCAAGAAAAAGGACAGTATTGTCAGAGCTTTAAATAACAACAACAAAGAAGAAGAATGTGGTGGTAGTAACTAAGTCAACAATAAAATCATTTCTTGGGGCACCTGGGTGGCTCAAATCGGTTAAGCATCTGACTCTTGAGTTCAACTCAGGTCATGATCTCAGGATCATGAGATTAAGCCCCGTGTCAGACTCTGTGCTGGGCATGGAGCTTGCTTAAAATTCCCTCTCCCTCTCTCTCTCTCCCTCTTCCCCTCGACCACCCCACTTGCATGCTTTCTCCCTCTCAAAATGATAATAATAATAATTTCTTATTTTTTAAGACATAAAAACCTGGGAGATTATGGTTAAGTGGCACAGTTCAAAGGACAAACTTAACCCATCTCTTACCATATGATCCAGCTCTTTAGTATTTACCCAAAGGAGTTGAACACTTATATCCATGCAAAACCTGCATATGGATGTTTATCAAAGCCTTACCCATATTCATAACCGCGAAAGCTCAGAAGCAATCAAGATGTCCTTTGGTAGGTGAATGGATAGAGAAACCATGGTATATCCAGACAATGGAATATTATTCAGTGCTAAAAAGAAATGGGCTCTGAAGCCATGAAAAGACATGGAAGAATCTTAACTGCATATTACTAAGTGAAAGAAGCCAGTTTGAAAAGGCTAATACTGTATGATTCTGACCATATGATATTGTAGAAAGCAAAACTATGGAGACAGTAAAAAGATCAGTGGTTGCCAGGGGTTTAAGGGGTAGGGGGATGAATAGGTGAAGCACAGAGGATTTTTAAGGCAGTGAAACTACTCTGTATGATACTATAATGATGGATACATGTCATTACACAGTTGTCCAAACTCATAAAATGTACAACACCAGAAGTGAACCCTAACGTAAACTACAGACTTTGAGTGATTATGATGTATCAGTGTAGGTTCATCAGTTGTAACAAATGTATCACTCTGGTGGGGGACATTGACAATGAGGGAGGCAATGCATGTGGTAGGGAGGGGACATCTGGGAAATCTCTGTACTTTCTTCTCAGTATCATGACCTGAGCCAAAGGCAGACGCTTAACGACAGCCACCCAGGTGCCCCTCCTCAGGTTTGCTGTGAAACTAAAACTGCTCTAAAATATAAAGTCTATTGAACACGTACACACGCACACATAAAGATAAAGAACTTGTATAGAGAATACACAAAGATTTAATGGAATGCTATTCAGCAATAAAAAGGAACTACTTAAAATAAGACGAAATCAGAGAGGGAGACAAACCATAAGAGACTCTTAACTATAGGAAACAAACAGGGTTGCTGGAGGGGAAGGGGGGAGGGGGATGGGGGAACTGGGTGATGGGCATTAAGGAGGGCACGTGATGTAATGAGCACTGGGTATTATTATATACAACTGATGAAGCCCTAAACTCTACCTCTGCAACTAATAATACACTATATGTAAATTAATTCAATTTAAATAAAATAAAATGTTTTTAAAAAATGAACTACTGATACACGCAATAATATTGAAGTGTGTCAAATGCATTATGTTAAGCCAAAGAAGCCAGATTGAAAGGCTACCCAGCGCTCAGTTTTATTTACGACATTTTAGAAAAGAGCAAAATATAGCAATAGAAAACGGATCAGTGCTTGCCAAAACCAGGTGGTGGTGGGAGAAACTGTGCCCAAAGAGGCAGGAGGAAGATTTGGGGAATGACGGAACTTGATCACAAGACTTGCTTCCTGGATCCTGGAGGGGCCATCGGCAGTGCTGCACCATCAGAAACACTGGAGTGAATTACTTGAACTAACTACATTTCATTAGGCTTTGGACATGCAAATGAGCACGGGGAAGTGAACACCTGAGATGGCTATCTGCTCAGAAATCTGTTTATAAAATGAGGAAGCAGCTACAAAGGAAGGCCATGGCTCCTCTCTGGCATTTAATCTAGACAAACCAACCCGAAGCCTTTGATGGTTCCCTTCCCTTTTCGGAAACAATCCAAAATGCTTAGCTTCGGGCGCCTGGGTGGCTCAGTTGGTGAAGCGAATGCCTTCGGCTCAGGTCATGATCCTGGAGTCCTGGGATCGAGTCCCACATCGGGCTCCCTGCTCAGCAGGGAGTCTGCTTCTCCCTCTGACCCTCTTCCCTCTCGTGCTCTCTATCTCTCATTCTCTCTCAAATAAATAAATAAAATCTTTAAAAAAACAAAACAAAACAAAACAAAATTCTTAGCTTCATTTACAAGGCTTTTCATGATCAGATTTGCTCTCTAGAATGATTTCTTGCACCCCGCACATCCGTCCTGCCCCAGCACACTCTTGTGTCCTTGTCCAGAATGACTTAGAGTTCCTGTAACTTACCATATTCTCTCAAACTTACAGACTTTGCCTATGCTGGCTCCTCCTAAATACATACCTCTTCTCTTCACTTCCGAAAGTGTACTGGTAACTCCTCTTCGCACTTGAGGACCCACTCAAACATCTCTAAATCAAGGGCCACCTTCCCTGATCTCTGCTCACTCTCGATACCCACGCTGAAGCAGACACTCCTCTTCTGTGCTCCCATTATGTATGCTTCACACATTCCTGTGCCCTGATTCTAATCAGGCCACTGGAAAATTGTTGCTTCATTTGTTTCTGCTTCTAGACTGTCATCTCCTTTAGGACAGGAACCATGTTTTTCACCTCTGTGTCTGGAGTCTAGCATGATACCTGTTCTGTGAAAATACGTATTGATTACATGAATGGCTGAATGGATTCTTGGATGGATGTGGATGGATGAATGATGGCTAGATACATAAATAAAAGCTATAAAATAAGCATGTAAACATATGTTTCTCTATTTCTTGTTCATTAAAAAATCTGATTGACTGATTTTGGATTTCTAGTTATCCCACCACCACTCACTGTTTTCAGGTATGAAATGCATACCGATTAAGTTAGATTATAACAACTGTAGAAAATAGTACATAGCAGGTTGGAGGGGACTTACATAGTTTAGCATTGCTTGGCTGTGGATCATCTATATGGCAGAACCATTCAGGAAATACTAGTCTCATGGCTTAGACAATATCAAGATAACCAGCAAATCAGATAGTCATCACATACTATTCCAACTTGATCATGGTTCTATAGGCCCACATTTAATCTCAAAAATAACATCAAGTAACTGAAATATAACTGTAATTCTTCCTCCTCTGCACTGAGGAAAAGGAGAAGTGGCAGGAATGGGCACAAGAGGACATATGCTCTACTTAGATAATTACCGGGGACAGAGAACTAGGCTTAGATGAATGAAGCAAAATGAATAAATTAAGTAATTATGCATGAGGGGGAAATGTAAAAATTAAAAAGTACTTTTAAAATGTACTTTTGGGGCACATGGGTGGCTCAGTCGGTTAAGCGACTGCCTTCGGCTCAGGTCATGATCCCGGAGTCCCAGGATCGAGTTCCGCATCAGGCTCCCTGCTCATCAGGGAGCCTGCCTCTCGCTCTGACCCTACCCCCTCTTGTGCTCTCTCTCTCTCTCTCACTCTCTCTCTCAAATAAATTAAAAAAAAGAAGTATCTTTAAAAAAATAAAATAAATAAAATAAAATGTACTTTTGGTATAACAATGCTTTCTCCCAGATACTCTTAAACTTAATAAGTTAATATACAATTCAAGTAATATAAGTGATAATGATAAATATGCATATAATATGGTATGAAAAGAAAAGCAACCAATTGTCAGGCTGTTATTATTAAAATACTATTGAAGGTCAGTGCAATAATTTTGAGTTCTGCTAATTGGAACTATCGCTCAAATTTTGTTATAGCTTCTAGTTATTTGTGTTTGCTTACAATTTAAATAATATAAACCTATTAATAATAGGAACATAATTCTAGAACAAAGATGCCTTAGATATGAACATAATTCCAGAGTTATGACTCTATAACAAATAGCTGATATCTAAGAGATGGATAACATTCTACTGTTCCAGTTTTAGAGAAGCCATGTAAGAAATCCATAAATCCATACCACATCAAAATCCATACCAAGATCAAAATTCTGTAGATCGTTACCAAATCCCTTTGCAAAGCTGTTTTTTTTAGTATTATTCAAATTTTTTAAATTCAATCCAAGAGAGCATCTCCTGAATACAGTAAACCCTCAATCCCTAAACTTCTGGTTCTCTAAAAGCATAGAAATAATCAAAGCCCCTAGTGGGCAGTTCAGCAACATCTCTCTGCACCACTCCCAACACACACACCCCTCTTCTTTCCATTCACTCACAGCCAAGAGGGTTTTGTCCAACTTGAATTGGGGAATCCACCACAGATGGCATAAACTTTCAATCACCAATCCATGAGCAGGGAGGCTGTCTTCCAAAGTTACGGTACCATTTTAAAATCCAAAATTAGGAAATGGGGATAAATATGCATCCATGACAAAATATTATAAATTGGAGGATCTGGGAAAGTCTAGAGCCATGGTTACAGAAAGTCAGCACCTGAAATCAATGCCATCTTCAGCTACACTTTGCTCAAGAGCCAGCACTATTTTGTCATGTGGCCAGTATTTGCTGTCCTTCTACCCCTGAGAATGCAGAGAACTAGAAAGCTAGCGTCATGATGAGGAACCTGGCACCAGAGCGACCAGCCGAGAAGAGCAGTTGTGTTTTCCAGCCTCTCCCACTGCGGCCCTGCTCAGAAGACCTGGTATCTTCTCTAGCTCTTACCAGGTTCATCCCTCAAGGGACTGGACCCCATTTCCTGCCCTCCTAGCATGGGACTGTGATCCTGCTTTAAACCACATGGACCGACCATCTGAAGTAGCAAGGTTGGGGCTACCTGACTGGCCCCTTGTCCTGTCCACCTGGAGACTCTTATACTTAGTCCAGAAGATCACAACTGCTGTTAGCTTGTGCCAGTCCTCACCAGGAGGTCTCCAGGCTCTTGTAGATGCCATGGTAAGGGTTGCCAGCAGCCAACTAAAGGCATTGCCTCTAGTGAGTGAGTTGGCTGACCTTGTCTAACCAAATGTCTTTCCAAATGTCCAGACATGGAAGTCCCGGCAAGCTTCCTGGTAAGCCAGTGCCAAATATATGTCCCCATATTCCAAACTGAGAGTAGTTACGAAGATTGCGTGTATCAGTAGCAGAGGACTAGTGAAACTCATGTAAACTAGGACAGAGGGGCATACATCACAGTCACTGCAAGAATTAGACTTAATGAAAAGCAGGATACTATAATGAAAGAAAGATTTGGAACCAATGGAGCCAGAATCCTGGCTCAGGTATCATCTGCATAGTTGTACATGATTAACCAGTTTGATTCTGTTTTCTTATCTCTAAAATAGGGCTAATGACTGCATTTGCTAGCTATTGTTGCATAACAAATACCTCCAAACCCTAAAACAATAAACATTATCTCACAGATTTTGTGGGTCAGGAATGCAGGCGTGGTGCACCTGGGGACCTCTGATTTATGGTCTCTCTGATGTTGCCGTGAAGATGTTAGCTGGGCCTGGGGACTCATCTGAAGGCTCAGCTTGGGGAGAATTGCTTCCAAGCTCACTCATCTGGTTGGCAGGACTCAGTTTCTCTTAAGCTGATGGACTGAGGGCAACTCAGGACTGAGGTCTTCCTCAGTCTCTTGCCACAAGGCAGCTCACATCATGTCAGTTGGCTTCTCTCAGAGCTGGCAAGCTAAAAAGCAAGAAAGGGCTCCTAAGGCAGAAAACCAGACTTTTAATAACCTTATTTCAAAGTTTCAGCCTTGCTCTTCTGCCACATTCTATTCATTAGAAATGAGTCCCTAAAGGGGTGCCTGGGTGGCTTACTCTGTTGGGCATCCAACTCTTGATTTCAGCTCAGATCATTATATCAGGGTCGTGGGTTCGCCCCCCCCGCCCCACCATGGGGAGTCTGCTTGTCCCCTTCCCACTGACCCTCCCTCTGCTCCTCCTCTCTCAAATAAATGGATAGATCAAATCTTAAAAATAAATAAATAAATTTGAGTCTGTAAATCCAGACCACACTCAAAGGGAGATAGTTACACAAGGGCGTGGATACCAGGGGCCAGGGACCAATGGGTGTCATCTTAGAGGCTGCCTACCACTAGGCCTTCGATGTAAAGGGGAAAAATATATGGAAAGCACCCTGTGTTTAGTAGGAGTCTAATAAGTAATAAATATTAGTGAACTTCTGGCAAGCAATTCCTGTTTAAAAGCCACAAATTTGTACCTCTCAAAGAAGGAGCCATGATAAATTATTAGATAAGATTCATTTTTATCTAAGGACTTGATCACTGAGATAATTGTGCTTAATTGTATCTCAGACTAAGTTTCAGGTAGTGGAACAGAGATTTCTGAAATGTTTACCTAAGCTTAGGAGAATGAGAAAAATCATAGGGTAAGAGCAGGTGTTCCTAGTTGCTAGGAGAGCAAAATCCCTATAGAGATTAGTCATTTTGCAAGTGACACTTCATAATGACATTTATTTTTAATGTAGTATTAGTGAAAATAATCAGGTAGGTAAGTGTTGAGACCAGAGGCTGTAGCACTTGTATTTTGGGGGAAGAACATCAGAAAGACTTAGCTTGTGATCTCACAAGAAATGTTCGTATAATGGGTCGCCTGGGTGGCTCAGTCCAACTCTTGATTTTGGCTCAGGTCACGATCTCAGGGTTGTGAGATGGAGCCTTGAGTCGGGCTCTGCACTCAGGGTGGAGCCTGCTTAAGATTCTCTCTCTCCCTCTCCCTCGGCCCCTCCCCTTGCTTGAGTGCTCTCAAAATAAATGAAGTCTTTTTTTTTAAAGAAATGTTCATTAAGTGTTGTTCAATAGCCCATTTCTCTCCCCTCTTAAAAATAACTCAGATTAAAATGTTTAGCACTCATGATCTAACAGGGCAATGTTTCTTAGTATATTTAGATAAAATTCAGTAATTTTTTAAAAAAAACATGAATTCGAGGGGCACCTGGGTAGCTCAGTCAGTTGGGCATTTGACTCTTGATTTTGGCTCAAGTCATGATCTTGGGGTCCTGGGATCAAGCCTCAAGTCGGGGAGGAGAGTCTGCTTAAGGATTCTCTCTCTCTCTCTCTCTTTCTGCCCCTCCCCCTACTCCCACCACATACACTCTCTCTAAAATAAATAAATAAATCTTTAAAAAAATGAATTCAAAGATCTCAAAAATCCAATCCTTTACAACTTACTTGAAATAGTTTTATCATAGGGTTCCCCATGAAACTAGTAAGTCCATCCAATGCACTGAGTCTCTTATTTTCCTCTGACTCTTCTTCAAAGGAGTCATTTGGTAATTATGGTTACATAAAAAAATAATAAATTTCTCTACAAGTAGATACTGAGTGCACTTGAAGTAAGCCAACTGGGAATTAAAAACAAAAGCAAAAACAAAACCAAACAAAACCAACCAACCAACCAAAAACCTTCAACGAATGTGAGTTTTCCAAGATAAAAAAGAAGTATTCACAAGAGTTCAAGAATCTCTTGTAATGAATCAGGGGACAGTTTTCTGTTTCTGCTGAAATGTTAGTGTACTCCTTGTTAAGGTCCTGACTCTCCCTGTCAATGAGTGCAGGCTTCTTGATTTCACTTCCCATGTGCCAACAGATGCTGTATTTCAAGCTGGAACAAAGCTTTCCCTTCAGAGCAGTGCACCGAATGGAGGGTTTACTCTGTTCCCTCATTCTCTGCGCATCTGTTCCTCCTTGGTCCTCTTTCCGTGTCAGTTAGCCCCTATCTTTCCCTCCTTCTTTTCCATCTGCTCTTCTCACTTTCTCTTCAAACACTTCTTACTCGTTTACCCCAATGTCTTTGTTTTTTCCTTTTTTCTCTTCACTCCCCACATATGCTCACCAGCTGTCCTTCTTTCTGGTGCACACTCCTTTTCACTCATTTATTATTCACTCTTGAGTACTCACTACTGAATCCTCTTTTCTTGTCACACCTGGTCCTACTGTCAGCGAGCCAGCATCAGTGTTCACAGTCTGTACTGAAATGAGCGTGTCAGTGTGTGTGTGTGTGTGTGTGTGTGTGTGTGTTGGAGAAAGGAAAGCGGAGAAAATATTCAATGTTTTTCCCTTTTCAATAATTTGAGCATCAGCTGTTAAGAGGGATGCCTCTGCCCACCATCCTGTTCCCAGTCTTTATTCCACCTCTTTTAAAATGGCATTATTTAGCTTACTGAACAGGAGATGAAGACAGTACATAGTGTGTGTTGGGGCACTTAGTAAAATAAATTGGAGCGAGAGAAAGGAAAACACTACTTATGCCCTTGGAGACAAGTCACCAGGTTAAAGTGAAGAAGCCGGGCAAGAAAAATAAAAGGACAGGCTGAATTGGACCAGGCACAACTCAGAAGGCATAAAACCGTCACATTTTAGTCACTAATCCAGGAGGACTGATGAACTTACAGAAACCCCTCAACCAGGAAACACCCCACGTGTCATGGTTGCACACATTAGTGCCTGGAGGACGTACATTATAAACAAGGAGTCGCTTTCCATCTCAACACTTTAATCATTTTATCAAAATAATCTGAACATGAATACATACTTGATTTGTTATTAGAACGCGTAGCATAAAAGTCCCTGAGACACATCCAAAAAGAACTTGAAATGTATTCAATGCAATTATTAACCATACTGATTACCAAGAACTTGGCTCCCTTCCCTCATATCTAAGGCATGTGACACTTTAATATATGTGTGTGTGTCCATAAACATATATATGCATGTTTTAATGCTAAATCAGTCTCCCTCTCTGCTGCCTAGTTTTCTGCCAGTTTACTGCGGCTGGGTAGCAAGTCTTTTCCAGACTGTAAGGAAGGCACATGGGGAGGTGAATCAGTTCCTAAGCCCTGGGGTGCCAGTCGGCAGAATGATGGCAAGTGAAACTAGAAGGTCCCCAAAAAAGACTTTGTCCAACTCCGTCATTTTGCAGTTCAAGTGACAGAGGCTCAAAGGGGCTGTGACTTGTGACAAGCACAACTGGTTCTGCCACTGTGACCGTAACCTTAGGCTTGTCTGGACTCCTTCCTCAGTAAAATAGACTGGTGATAATCACAGCTAACTTCTTCCAGGTGCTTCCTATGTGCCAGACACTGCACTGAGGACTTGAAGTGTGATCTAATTCTCCCAACACCTCCATAAACTATAGATGATTACCTTCAAATAGAGATGGGAATATCAAAACACAGAGGGCTTAGATGATGTACCCGAGATAAGACAATTAGGTAACGTTGCAAAGCTGATCTAGGAACCAGGAATATCTGCCTCCAAAATTCTTCGATTCCAATTCTTAAATCCCTTCTAAGAAATACCCATCAGGTAGGTTCTCAGATTCCTTAAAAGTCTAAAAGTCTAGCACAGCGTTGACAAACTATGGCCAAATCCAGGCACCCCATCCGTTTATGTATTGCCAAAGGCTGCTTTTGCGCTCCATCAGCAGAGGTTAGCAGCCGCAGAGACTGGATGGCTTGCAGAGCCTGAAATATTTACTCTGGCCCTTTACAGAGTTTGCTCATCCTGTTCTAGAACGTTGAAAATTTAGAGTATACTCTAACTGTGCAGCACTTCACCGTGTACGAAGCACTTTGGGCCACATAATCACATTTAATCCTCATTTTGCTGGGGCATTCATGCATTATAAAGGAGGAAACTAAAACTCAGAGAGTTTCAGTAACTTGCCTAATCAGGATCACAGGGGCAGAAAGTGGCAGAACCACATACCCAGGTTCTGACCCCAAATTGCAAACTCCTTCCATGAAGCCATCCTGCCTCCTCTAACTTACTGCCAGGGAAGGGCTTAGAAGCTGGAAAGGAGTGTGAATAGTGAAAGCAAGTCAGCCTGTCTTCCCGATCCCAATGTCATTCCGGGTGCGCTCATGTCATTAGAGTCATCAAGTGCCAAAAATATGAAATTTGTAATAAATTTGAAAGAAAAGTTTATGCCTTAAAGGGAGGGCATGACAATCATAGAAAAGACATTCTTAAATATATATGATGCCTTCATATGCATTCTTATATGAATGGATATGAATTTTAACCTACTCAATTTAGAATATGAAAAAACATAAAATGAGCAATTGCTTTATTTAAGATTTTATTTATTTGAGAGAGAGAGAGAATGAGAGAGCGAGCACATGAGATGGGGGAGGGTCAGAGGGAGAAGCAGACTCCGCACCGAGCAGGGAGCCCGATGCGGGACTCGATGCGGGACTTGATCCAGGGACTCCAGAATCATGACCTGAGCCGAAGGCAGTCGCCCAACCAACTGAGCCACCCAGGTGCCCGCAACTGCTTTATTTCTGTCTCTGAAGAGATCAACCTAAAAATTCTGCTCATTCTATACCCAAAATTTGCACATGAATAAAAATGCAAATATACCTTCTTTATGCTAAATATTTAATAAAGGTGTTTAGTTTTAAATAGACTTACCACTAAGAAGAGCGTCAGTAAAGTAATAGTTACTCATGTAACTATATAACTCAATTTTTTTTTTCAAAGAAAGCCAGGTGCTTCCTCCTAGTCTGCAAATTCAAGTTCAATCTAAATAACAACGGTGATTCTTGAAATAATATAGTCGAGCTTTAGAGATATATTTGAAATACACAATATGAGGCCCCTTTTTGTTTCAGAAATATCCTGAAATATATGTTGAGATTTAATTTTACACATACAAATGGATATGGAGGAGCCTGAAATCACTGCAAAAAATGAAGGAAAAAATTTATCTTTTGCCAACTGACTGCTATATGTTAGGCGCCTTTATTTATTTTACTTCCCCTAATGCTCACAATGAACTGTGAAGTATTGTCCTCCTTCATTTTTCAGATAAGGAATCTGAGGCTCAAGGTTATTACTAATTTGCAGAGGTCACACTAGCTGGAATTAAATCTAAGCCAGATTACCTCCAAAATCCACTCTCCCACTGCCACATGTAGATTCCCAACAACACCAAGATCATTGGCCAATACCTCATAAATACTCATTTTAAGAATAGAATTTTTCTGGGCACCTGGGTGGCTCAGTCAGTTAAGTATCTGACTTCGGCTCAGGTCATGATCTGAGTCGGCTTCTCCCTCTGCCCCTCCCCCCGCTAGGGCTCACTCTCTCTCAAATAGATAAATAAAATCTTTTTAAAAAAGAATAGAATTTTAACTTCTTCTTTTTGGCTGGCTGATACTTTGTAATTCCACCCACACTATAATATTTAAATAAGGAAATTTTATCCATGGGCTTTAATTTCTCCTTTTAAGGAAAAGAAAGAACTGAATAAAGAATTGGATTTTAGTGAGCTTTTCAAGTGAGTCTGCAACAAATGAGCAGAGAGAAAACTTACTTTATGATTCAGCTAATTGTCCTAATCAAGTGCATAGTTACTGCTTACAGCAGAACTTTATATAAACCTAATTAATCTCGGACCGTACCCACAATAATCAGTCACTGAGGGTCCCTATTATAATAAATCGAGGATTTCTTTATATTGTATCTATATTAGATGATGGATATTACCTGAACCTATTGCAACAATCATTTCACATTCTATGTAAACCAACCATCATGCTCTATGCCTTATACTTATACAGTGACATGTGCTAATTACTTCTCAGTAAAAATGGAAAAAAATAATCATAGATCAAGGAGAAAAAGAAACCATTGTTTGAGGCTGTAAATCAACTGGCTTTCTAATAATTGACCTATGGCCCGTATTACATTAAAGAACGTCACTTTAAATAAATAGGTTCTGCCAATTTATCAAAGTTACTTACTTGTAGGCAGTGGCAGATTCGAGGAGCCTTAAAGGAAAGGACCTTCCTTGCCTTACACATTTGTGTGTCTTTTCTGGCACCTACAGCCCAGTGTTTGGCACAGAGTAGGGCACAGGGTGACACCTACTAAGTAATCTATTCATTCAACAACTTTTCAAGGCAATGCATATATTTTCAAAGTTGGCCCCATGACACAGTCTCAAGGTCACTAGGCATGTGAGGATGTACTGTACTACCATGCAGACCAGGAGGGGAACTTGCTGGCCCCAAGGAAAGTTGCAGATTTAGATTTTAACAAAAGCCAAACCTCACTGCAGGCACTAATTTAGTTTCATTTCCCAGCAACTAAACATTGCACTAAAAACTGAGCGGGGGGGGGGGGGGGGAACAACAACAACAAAAAACTGCCATTAACAGACACCACGAAATTTTTTTCCTCTTCCATGATTCCACAATGCGGTACAGTCTCTTTCCTTGTTCTGCAGATGGGTAATGCCAGCAACCCTGGAGGACGGACATTCCTGCTGAAATTTCAGGACGGACATTCCTCCTGAAATTTGTTAATTAATTAACAAATTAATTTTGTGGAGAATGACACCGTGGCTTCCTTCTCCTCTTTCTGTAATCACAGGCTGGTTTTCTGGAAAGAGGGAAGAGGTTGCTTCCACTTTATTTTCATATCTGTAATTTTAATGTGCTTTTGAAAAATTTTAGGTTATAGAAAAACAGACACAGAGGAAATAAGTTAGGAGATGATGATTCACATTGCAAAGGGATTCTCCATAGGGTTGCATTAAATACTAAATTCTCCTAAAGCAGTGAATTTGGGACTTGATTTAAAAGCAGCTTTCCAAAAATACATTTCCAAAAAATACATTTGTAAAAGTGAGGTATACCTATAGATTCATCTTAACTCTCCTTCGAGGACAATTTAGCATCTTCTTTGCACTCACAGGGCAGGGGAACAAAAAGGACTTGTTAAGGAACAGTCAAGGGATTCTTGGACCACCCTCCTCATCTGCCTTAGGAGATGAGGCTTCTCAGAATTCACCCCAGACAGAGAAAGACCCACTTGTGGCCCTAGTCCTGTCACTGTTCTGCAACAAGGCTCCTTCTAAAAGCAGGGGCTTTCTGCGCATCGGCCCAGTGAAACGGGCGTCAAGGAGCAGTGTGTGTGGATTTGGATTCCGCACAGACCACAAGTATGGCCTGTGGCCCATGAGGAAGGTCAGAGCAACTGACTCAAGGGCTTCTGGTAGGTAGGCTGTTTCCTCCCCTCTGCACAGGTTACAAGGTGAGGAAGGACCCCCTTCTTCACAGGTGAACACTGATGTCCATCTACAGCAGACGGAGCCCAACTGCTCTTTGTGCAAAAAACCCATGAGAACGGGGAATCCTTCCCACCCGTCTTTGTGCTGAATAATATCGATTGGTAACGACCATTTCCCCACAGAGTACAAATGGGTGTTTGGAAAACTCCGTCCCATGATTCAGGTGTCAAGGAGATGCACCGCTGAGGCTCCAAAAGCTGAGGATTTGACCTCCCTGGGTTACACCCAAGGCAAGAGTGGCTTCACCGCTCAAACCAGTGAGCCAAGTTGCGTATGCTCTTGGGCCGGTCCCCGGCGGTCTGCACAGCCTGGCAGACCCGGCACCAGGGCTCGTCCCAGAAGGAGATGATGTGCACCGCGAAGCTCCTGCGCCAGTTGAAGTAGCGACGGTAGACTGATGGGTTTCGGTCGAGGAAGAGCAGGTAGGCGGCCAGGGAGGAGGCACTAGGGAAGTCATCCACGTGGATGAAGGCACCGCGGGGCAGGAAGCGCTCATAATTGGCACGTTTGGGGCCCAGCACCACCGGCACGCTCCCGGCCAGCAACGCGTTGCGCCAAAACTTCTCGGTGATATAATCCAGGTGCTGCGAGTTCTCGAAGGCCAGGTAGAACTTGTAGCGGGCCACTGTGTGCAGGAGACCAATGTTGGGCACCGGCCGCCCCGGCCCGCTCCTGCCGAACACGTCCACCGCCACGTGCTGGCTCAGCTGGTGGTAATAGCGCACCCGGGCCTGGCGCTCGTCCCAGTTGCTCACCACCCAGGCCACCAGCCCCCGTTTCCGGGCGAGCGGCGCGGCCAGGCCCAGCGGCGGGTCGCTGGGATGGGTCCTGGGGTAGAGCGAGCCGTAAGGCACGAACACGTCCGAGTCGGCCCGGTAGGAGACGGTCCAGTTGAAGAGGTTACCTGCCAGGCTTCGCAAGCCCGGGGAGTGGGAGGGCGACTCGAAGTTCATCCACACCCAGCGCTGGCCCGGGGGCCTGAGGCCCGAGATGGCCAGGGCTTCGGCCGCCGCCACCCCCTTGTCCAACACCCGCAACTCCGGCCCCTCGACCCCGCGCACCTGGACGTCCCAGGGCGGGGGCCAGTCGGGGGGGCCCTTCACGAGGTCCCGGTGGTGGAAGAGGACCGCCTGGGCCTCCGCATAGGCCGCCCGGTCGGTGAGCAGGCGGCAGCCGCTGATGTTGAAGCGCAGCCAGCAGTCCGGCGGCCGCTTCGCGCGGCTCTCGCGCCGGGTGAAGGGTTCCCACCACAGCAGCACGCCCACCGGCCGCCGCGGGCCGGAGGACGCCCGGGGCAGCGGCGGGCCGGAGGACGCCCGGGGCAGCGGCGGGCGGGAGGACGCCCGGGGCAGCGGCGGGCGGGAGGACGCCCGGGGCAGCGGCGGGCGGGAGGATGCCCGGGGCAGCGGCGGCAGCTGCCTCCAGCAGTAGTAGGCGGCCAGAGCGGTGCACAGCAGGCCAACAGCCACCAGCGCCGGGGCGCTCCGCGGAAGCCCCAGGCCTCCGCGCCGCGCGAAGAGCCAGCCGCCTGCCGGGCCCCACGGCGCCCCCATGGCGCGCGCAGGCACCGCCGCCGCCTCTCGCCGGGCGTCTGCAGGCGTCGAGCAGCAGAGGCCGCTCTCATGGTGCCGCTGCGGCTCCGCCCGTCTTTGCCGCTCGCCGCTGACCCTGGAGCGGGAGAGGGCGGTCCCGGAATCCCGAAGCTCGCGGGTGTGGCTCTCCTCCCCGCGAGTCCCCGCAGAGCGCGCCACCAGGGCGAGGTGAGCGGGTCGGGCAGCCCAGCCCGGGGCGGCCCCGTCCCTCCTCGCCACCATGCCTCCAGCCCGACCCGCGCGGCCGCCCCGGGCGTTTCCTGCCACGCCTCCGCCCGCCCCCACCCGCCCCCACCCGCCCCAGGGCTCGCGGCCGTGCGGCCTAGGCCCCCTCACCCTCTCCTTGGGATCCCGCCTCAGGGGGGGTCGCGGGCCTTTCTGCGCGCGCCCAGCGCCCTGGCCTTAACCTGCCCGCGGCTCCCTCCCAGCTGCGCCCCGGCGTTCGGTCGCGGTGGCCTGCACGCTCGCCTGGCACAGGGAGGACCTGGTTCACCGCAGCGCGCGTGCAGAGGGCGCTAGAGCAGGCGCGCGGGCTCCTAGGGAAGGCGGGCCCGGGGTGCCGAGTCCCCGGCAGGGGGACGGAAGATCGGGTCCTCTTCCTTCCTCACCCGCCCTGCTGTGGCCAGCGACGCCTGCCGGAGGGAGGGAGCCCTAGAGGCCGCGGGAACGTGCGGGCTGCGGCGCTGCCAACACGTCGGTGACCGTGACCTCGTGACCCGCCGAGACTGGCCGGCGGCGCGACGCACGGAGAGGTCTTGCATTTTGTGAAACCAAGCTTCCAGGGTGGATATTAGTTAAACCGTACTGTCACAAGAACGTTTCCTCTGCCTACCTCCCCAGCAGAGGATCAGAGGCATAACACATTTTCTGAGCACTTAAAACATTCTTTTCCCTCCCTCCACCTCTAAATACTTCTGACTGCAGGTATCTCGCTGCTGCTTCCCGTGTGAAGGCATCTACTTCCACAGTCGCTTGAGCAATTTCTTCCCCTACACCTTGAATTTAAATTTCTGGGTTTAGGCCTTCACTTATGTTATTAAACTCTTATTCAGTGAAATACCAAACAGGCCATAGATGGGCAACTGACCTAAGAAGAGGAGGCAGCTCTGACACAATTTTTAGTAGAACACAGCTATGCATCGCGGTCCCACAGCTCAGTGCCATATTAAGTTACAGAATGTTAGAGGAGAGGTAGGTTTGCTGGGAATAGGGCCAACCTGTCAGGTGTTTTTGATGCTATGCATACAGAAAATAAACCTGGGGGCACCTGGGTGGCTCAGTTGGTGAAGCGACTGCCTTCGGCTCAGGTCATGGTCCCAGGGTCCTGGGATCGAGCCCCGCATCGGGCTCCCTGCTCGGCGGGAAGCCTGCTTCTCCCTCTCCCACTCCCCCTGCTTGTGTTCCCTCTCTCGCTGTCTCTCTCTCTGTCAATTAAATAAATAAATAAAATCTTAAAAAAAGAAAAGAAACCTGGATTTGCCATTAGAATTTCCTGGGAAGAACTTTCCTCATTAAAAATCAAGTACAGACTGTAGGGGCGCCTGGGTGACACGCTGGGTGACACACCTGTTTTGAGCTCATGTCCTTGACCTCAGGGTTGTGATCTCAGGGGCTTGAGATCCAGCCCCGCATAGGGCTCAGCGGGGAGTATGCTTAAGACTGTCTCTCCCTCTCCCTCTGCCTCTCTCCCCGCCTCTCAAATAAATAATAAACCTTTTTAAAAAATCAAGTACAGATTGTGAAAGCTTCTATAAAGATGGTTTCCTGTGGCATGCCTCCAGTTTTGGAGCTGGACAGCATTAGGCGCCCTGACTGTACCCATCAACCTAGTGACACTTTCTCCTACACACTGAAACCTTTTATGTTTGTCTTTTCTCGTTTTTCTTTTAATTTCACAGAATCATTTTCAAGCTACTTAAGCCAATTGTCATTGAAATTAGGAATTTCACTTCCACTCTTTTATTTTTAATTAAAAAAAAAACCAAGGGCACCTGGGTGGCTCAGTCAGTTAAGCATCTGCCTTCAACTCAGGTCATGATCCCAGCATCCTGGGGAGAGCTTCTCCCCCTCCCGCTGTCCCTGCTTGTGCTCTCTCTCTCTCTCTCTCTCTTTTTCTGTCAAATGAATAAATAAAATCTTTTTTTTAAGTAAAAATGAAAAGGAATAAAAAAATAAAAATAAAAAAAGCTTTGAATGCACAAATAACTTTTTTCACCCAAATGAAGGAAAGGACATATTAGCTTTGCTTTTTATGCAATGCAAAAACCTGTACATTCATGCACATTCCTCCCCCACTTCAGTTAAATAAGACATCACAGGAGGAGCGTAACGTTGTGTCCAGCACCTGGTAGGTAAGGCTTTGGTTAATGTTGCTTCCTTCCCCCACTCCCAGTTTTCCCGTAAATCCTTCCTTCAGATAGTCCAGTTACGCCAACTCTTTCTTGGTGGAATGACTCTGATCTCATGAATATCAATTTCCATTGTCTCTACTGACCTTGGTAGGATGAAGGATACAACTCTCTATTTAGTCTCATCTTGATGTTGGGGGAAGGGATACCTAGAAGAGGGTATAGTTGGATCAATAGAAACCAATCATGACTTCTCTACAAACAAGTGATTGATTTATTCCCTGGGCCATGGTTTGTTCTTATTTTAAAGGAATGGAGTATTCTCATGTCTTTATTGAACCAGTTGGGAAACTGGGATAAAAAACACTTATTTCGACCTTCAAGAATCTGAAAGAGGCAGAGGGAAGGAATCCTAGAAGGCTTTGGTAAGGTGGATCGTGGAATAATTAGGGACCACTGAAATCAGGCAGAGGGCCGAGATGTTAGTCTAAGCAGCAGGGGCAGCACACCAATGGCCAGACAGTGAGGATGAGGGTGGTAGGTTAGAAGTCACTAGGGTTTAGTTTGGCTAAGGAGATGGGGTTTTATCCTGAAGGTTGTAGGGAGCCTTCAAAAGGTTTGAACAAAGCGAGGGAGCAAGAGCAATATAATGGGATTAGTATTTTTTATTTTGTTTTTTGTTTTTTGTTTTAAGATTTTATTTATTTATTTGAAAGAGAGAGAATGAGAGATAGAGAGCATGAGAGGGAAGAGGGTCAGAGGGAGAAGCAGACTCCCCGCTGAGCGGGGAGCCCGATGCGGGACTCCAGGACCATGACCTGAGCCGAAGGCAGTCGATTAACCAACTGAGCCACCCAGGCGCCCGGGATTAGTATTTTTTTAAAAGCTCGTCGTGAGGGGTGGGGCGTATATGGAAGTTGACATAAGATAGGCTTTGGTGTGCTAGCCCTGTTTATTGACATAGGCACTGGATAATGGGTGTGTTTTGTTGAGGAAATTCATTAAGCTACAGACTTATACATGTACTTTTGTATCTGTATATTATACTTCAGTAAAATGTTTCTAAGGGAAAAAAATCATTCTTTCATCAGTAAAGGATGAATTGGGTATTAGGGACCAGGATAAGAGCAGAAGTATCTCATCCAGTTGGAAAGATATTGCTATAAATCACATACGAAATCACATACGAAACAAAATGCCTGAACTAAAATAGTAGATGTGAGAATGAGATTGAATTAAAATTAAAGGAGAGTAGATTCAGAGATAGTTAGGAGGCCAGGGCCTTTCTCCAGGAAGCCTTCCCATATGCACAAATCCAGGGTAGGTTACATATATGTGCTCCCATATATACATCTTTCAGAATACCATGGGGGCAGGGATCATGTTTCGTTCATAACTCCAGCCCTAGCGCAGAACCTGGCACGTAGTAGTATTCATCATCTCAATGAATACTTGTTGAATGAAGGAGGGCTCTTAATGTATTGCTGAAATAATCTGTTGGTATCTGTGTTCCCCACTAGAAAGTGTGTAAGCATCAGGAAAAATTGGCTACGTGAATGATTTGCTGTGACATTAAGAAGCCCCTTAAGCTTTCAGGGGGTAAATGCAACACATGAATTGGAACCCTGATGACAAGCATCAGAAACTCCATCAAATTAGGCTGCCTCTCTTTGGCCCAACCTGGACCAAGTGCTCATTCTTGAAGCAGTCACTGTGGTCAGGAGATGTGGACTCTCTTGAGATCTTCTTCTGGAGCTACAGGATAGGTTTAGCTAAACCTCATGGGCTAACAATAGGGGGAGAGTAGTTCCCCAAAGTAAAAAATAAAGTGCTGTTTTCTGAAGAGGGAAGGGTTGGAGGGCAGTCCAAAACAACATGCCTATTAGCCATACAAAAGGAATTGTTATTCTAAATGAACTCTAAATCACCTCAGAATTTTAAGAAATCAAAAAAAAATTTAAGCATTCTAGGATTCTTCTTAATTTGGTTAAGGATAAACAAAGTATTTCTTGTATATTTAAAGGCCTCTCAGTTTCCACAGACTATTACACAGGAGGAAGTGGCTTTCTGTTGCAAGCATGAAGACAGGGCTTTTGGCCCCTGAGGACTGCTAAACCACGGTAGAAGAGAGGTCCACAATTCAAGGTGCATTTTCCCAAGCTGAGTGAGTCATCACCTCCCAATGTGTCCAAGGAGGATCAACTCAGTTCCAACATTTGATAGCGGATAGAATTCTCTGAGGCCAAGGCCAAGGCCAACTCTGGTTGCTAAAAGTCTAACCCATTCTTTGCTCTTCCTCAAATAGTTCATTGTAAGCTGTCCTGGTGCTCCTCGCCAGTGACATTTGGATGAAGGATAGTTCAAAGAAAGGCAGGCAGGGACAATGGGTCCCTGCCCGAGGAGGAAACCACCCTTAAAGGGATTTTACACCACCCTGGAAGGGGCCCTCCACCCTTTCCCACTCCATAGATAGATGACAAAAACCTGATGGGGTGACAGACGGCCTGGAGGGTTGATCAGATTAAAACAGCCCACCAACAAGCCCATAAAAACCCCTAGACTTAGAAACTCCAGTGGTGAGGCGCCTGGGTGGCTCAGTAGGTTAAGCGTCTGCCTTTGGCTCAGGTTATGATCCTGGGGTCCTGGGACCGAGTCCCGCATCGGGCTCCCTGCTCAGTGGGGAGCCTGCTTCTCCCTCTCCCTCTGCTGCTCCCCCTGCTTGTGCACTCACTCGCTCTCTCTCTCTCTCAATGTCAAATAAATAAAATAAAATCTTAAAAAAAATCAATTAATTAAAAAAAAAAAAAAAAACCAACTCCAGTGGCAACCCTCTCAAATCACCTCTCTCTTTGGGAGCTTTCTGCTATCACTCAATGAACCTTGCTGCCCACCACTCTGTCTGGTCTACCCCTTCATTCCTCGAAGCGACGTGACCAAGAACCGCGGGCACCAAAGGAGAAGAAATCCTGTAACAATTTGCTATTTCCTGGGAAACCCCAGAACAGATTTTGACTGCCTTAGGCCTTTCCACCAGCACTGAGCTGGTCAGCTAGGCTCCACGAGGCTGCCCTCAAATGGGTTGCTATCTGTGCTTGGATCTGAGATTTCTGTGGCTGAACATTGACCTATGTATACTTTCCATTTGTTTCCTTGAAGAGACAAAAGGGCAATTCAGCAGTTCAGAGTCCTTCCCTGGTTTACGTACTTACTGGGGAATGGGGAGCGGTCCACAAACAGGTGTGGTTAGAAAGGCTGACCCGGGTGCAAATAGGTGTACCTTTGTCAGGTACAATTTTTCAACTGTGCATAATTGGGCAGTTGAGTGTGGAAACAATTGTTAGTTAAAAATTATAAGAATTGTGTAAATTCAGCAACAATCCACAATTTATGGTTCATTGCCCTGTTCAATCATTGGTAGAAAAAGAAAACTAACACCAACTTAAAGCGTCTTTCGTTTTTATCCAAGTGCAAAAATTTACTGGCCCTGAAAGACATTGTTAGGAAAAGTCAATATGAGAACTTACTACATTTACTTAAGGTTTTTACTCTTTATGCACTCAAGTTCTTCCTGGACACTTACCTGACTGAAAGGTCATACAAGGATTTTGGATGTTCAGAAAAAATGTACACAGTGAAATTTTAATTGAAGTCAGAAATATTTATATGATTCTTTAAATATTTGGAGGATTTACCTCTGCATTTTTCTTGTTAAACTACTTTCTCCTAAAATAGAGATTATTTGTAGTCACATGTGAAAGTTACAGAGTGCAAAATTTACACAAAGGAAAATTATTTTGACATGGAAATAAATATGTTAATATCACAAAGTGCAGTGCCTGGCACATATGAGGTGTTTAAAAAGTATTTATTAAATAAATGAATAGGTGAATGAATGAATGAACACCACTCTTAATTTTACATTTCATGAGACACTTATGAAACATTTCCATTTCTACACTCATGAAGATTATGCAAAAGACTTTGGACCCTAGGGACTCCTGACTGGCTCAGTTGGTGGATCGTGTGACTCTTGATCTCGGGGTTGTGAGTTTGAGCCCCAGGTTGGGTGCAGAGAGAACTTAAGAATAAAAATCATAAGAAAAAGAAGAAAAAAAAAGATAATTACTAAGATAAATAATACAGCACAAGTGTAGGGTAAACATTGTAAGTATCATACTGGCCTCCCCCAATCCTCTTCAGGTTCACCAGCACTGTCCTTCTACCCCCAACCCAACCCAAGTCTACTTGGGTCTTTAGTCAAGTGACTTCTGAACCGGGCTTACTGTGGGACCTGCCCCACATTAGTACTAATGTGTGGCTACACTCAAGGCAACCAGACCCTAACTCGGGACCAGACCTTAACTCAGGGAGGCACCCCAACCCTCTGCAGATGGAGGAAGGGATCCTGACTACCTGCCCCCCTCCCCACCTTGTCCTGACCCTACTTCTCACACAGCCCCAGGGCACACTTCATGAAAGAAAATGGAGAGAAGATGCATTTTTTTCCTAGAAGTCAGGTAATTATGCCTTGACCGGTCAGTTCCCCTCAAGCGGTCCATCAAAACAGAACTGGGTTCCATCCCACTCATTCCTGTGATTCTACCTCTAAAAAAGGGTTTGAGGTTCTTACAATGTTAAGAGATACTTGTTGGGTGAAAGTGAACAAAATCAGTGACATACAAGTAATTTTGGAGAAGTGTGGAAAAGGGAAGCTAAAGTGAATGTTGCTCAGTTGGCACGGGAAGAAAAATTCCTGAAGAAGATAGCCAAATGTTTATGATTCCGGGTCAAGCTTACTGTGGCCAAATACACCACAGCCCAGAAGTCTCGCATGATGCAGAAGGGTGAGATCTCATCAGTGACGCTGGTCATAATGGGAATGTTTTCAACTGCTCTGAAAGAACCTTTGGTCTGTCCTTAGTAACGTTTGGTGCAATTCCACGAACGTTTTGTCTTGGGAGAAAGAGAAAGACAGATGAAGAAACACTACCCCGGCTATCTAACAGCACTGCATCACTGGGCTCTGCATAAAAAGGAAAATTCTTTCTTCAGTGAGCTCACTGTGCAAAGACTTCGTTTCCTGGATCACCCAAGACAGCGAGGAAATAGCAACGACTCTTAAAGTCAGAGAAGAGAGATTAGATATGAGTGAAAGTGGTAGATGCTGTCTGACCCCCTGTTCACAGAGCCCACCGCTCCTTTCTTCCATCCCTGAACAGCTGTTTTGCCTCTCAGCTCCCCTGAAGCTCTGCTGGCGCATTTCCCCGTCCGCAATTTGAGAAAGAGTGATGGGGATTGTTGTCAGAAGATTTTGATATGACGGCCCCAGGATTTGCTGTGTTCCTTTGAAAGAGGAAATGCTTCAGTTTTTCTTTACTTTGATATACTTCGGCATGATACCTTTTGTCATTATCGGCTTGTAGAGCTATTGGGTTTTTTGTTTGTTTGTTTCCTGAAGGGTTTTCCAAAGAATACAGGATTGAGAATTGTCCTATATTGACACTCGCAGGACTCCATTAGGGTCAGACTCTGTTCTGACCTACAAAAGAGGCGCCTGGGTGGCTCAGTCGGTTAAGCGTCTGCCTTCGGCTCAGGTCATGACCCCAGGGTCCTGGGATTGAGTCCCGGATCAGGCTCCCTGCTCCGCGGGGAGTCTGCTTCTGCCTCTCCCTCTACCCCTCCCCACTGCTCATGCTCTCTCTCTCTCTCTCTCTCTCTCTCTCTCTCAAATAAATAAAAATCTTTAAAAAATTCAACCTACAAAAGCTATAACTTCATGCGATAACATTTATTGAATGCCAGTTAGGTGCCAGGCTCATGACAAACATTTCTGTCCTTGGAGGACATGCTAGTTATCACACTCAATCCACCCTGTTGAGTTACAGCTTTAGAGCAATTCCAGACCTAAAGAATTCAAAGGCTGATACCAGAACCCGAGATGTGTTAGGTCTTCAGTAGCCCTGCCCACTGGCCTCTAGAATATTTCCTCAACTGCCTTGTCACTTACTCTGTCCTTTGCCACCTCTGCATCAATCAAGTGGCATTGTCAGGGTAGAAGTTTCTTTTAGGCCACCTGTCTTTGGAACTCTCTCCTCTACACTTATGATTAATTAGGCAAGGTTTGTCAGGTTGTCAAGGAAGTCTCTCAAGTGAAAGAAAAGCAAGTTTCCCCTCCGCCTCTAAAGACTTCTGACTGCCAGCTGGGAGCGTTCTTTGTACGGGGTTAGGAGGACTCATAAACCAAAGATAAATATAGGGCCCTTGTGGCCTTTGTGCTCAAGGAACTTCCTGCCTATTCAGTGAAATGAATGAATGAAAAGCACTATTGATTTGACTAAGCACAGAAGAAACAACTGAATTTCTGTACTCAAGAAGATCAGGCAAAACACTCTCGACTATACAATGATGGTTGAGATAAGTACTACAGCACCCAAGTTTAGGATGTGAAAGATAAGTATCTCACTGTCGCTTCCCATGTGAAGGCATCTACTTCTACAGTCGCTTGAGCAATTTTTTCCCCTACACCTTGAATTTGAATTTCTGGGTTTAGGCCTTCACTTATGTCATTAAACTCTTATTCAGTGAAATTCCAAATAGGCCATAGGTGGGCAACTGACCTAAAAAGAGGAGGCAGGTCTGAGACAATTTTTAGTAGAACACAGCTGTGCATCGAGGTCCCACAGCTCAGTGCCATATTAAGTTACAGAATGTTAGAGGAGAAATAGGTTTGCTGGGAATAGGGCCAACCTGTCAGGTGTTTTTGATGCTATGCATACAGAAAATAAACCTGGGGGCACCTGGGTGGCTCAGTTGGTGAAGCGACTGCCTTCGGCTCAGGTCATGGTCCCAGGGTCCTGGGATCGAGCCCCGCATCGGGCTCCCTGCTCGGCGGGAAGCCTGCTTCTCCCTCTCCCACTCCCCCTGCTTGTGTTCCCTCTCTCGCTGTCTCTCTCTCTGTCAATTAAATAAATAAATAAAATCTTAAAAAAAGAAAAGAAACCTGGATTTGCCATTAGAATTTCCTGGGAAGAACTTTCCTCATTAAAAATCAAGTACAGACTGTAGGGGCGCCTGGGTGACACGCTGGGTGACACACCTGTTTTGAGCTCATGTCCTTGACCTCAGGGTTGTGATCTCAGGGGCTTGAGATCCAGCCCCGCATAGGGCTCAGCGGGGAGTATGCTTAAGACTGTCTCTCCCTCTCCCTCTGCCTCTCTCCCCGCCTCTCAAATAAATAATAAACCTTTTTAAAAA
This sequence comes from Zalophus californianus, assembly GCF_009762305.2. Taxonomy (NCBI): domain Eukaryota; kingdom Metazoa; phylum Chordata; class Mammalia; order Carnivora; family Otariidae; genus Zalophus; species Zalophus californianus. The sequence goes on from NC_045605.1 coordinate 38,180,290, forward strand.
ATCAAGTACAGATTGTGAAAGCTTCTATAAAGATGGTTTCCTGTGGCATGCCTCCAGTTTTGGAGCTGGACAGCATTAGGCGCCCTGACTGTACCCATCAACCTAGTGACACTTTCTCCTACACACTGAAACCTTTTATGTTTGTCTTTTCTCGTTTTTCTTTTAATTTCACAGAATCATTTTCAAGCTACTTAAGCCAATTGTCATTGAAATTAGGAATTTCACTTCCACTCTTTTATTTTTAATTAAAAAAAAAACCAAGGGCACCTGGGTGGCTCAGTCAGTTAAGCATCTGCCTTCAACTCAGGTCATGATCCCAGCATCCTGGGGAGAGCTTCTCCCCCTCCCGCTGTCCCTGCTTGTGCTCTCTCTCTCTCTCTCTCTCTTTTTCTGTCAAATGAATAAATAAAATCTTTTTTTTAAGTAAAAATGAAAAGGAATAAAAAAATAAAAATAAAAAAAGCTTTGAATGCACAAATAACTTTTTTCACCCAAATGAAGGAAAGGACATATTAGCTTTGCTTTTTATGCAATGCAAAAACCTGTACATTCATGCACATTCCTCCCCCACTTCAGTTAAATAAGACATCACAGGAGGAGCGTAACGTTGTGTCCAGCACCTGGTAGGTAAGGCTTTGGTTAATGTTGCTTCCTTCCCCCACTCCCAGTTTTCCCGTAAATCCTTCCTTCAGATAGTCCAGTTACGCCAACTCTTTCTTGGTGGAATGACTCTGATCTCATGAATATCAATTTCCATTGTCTCTACTGACCTTGGTAGGATGAAGGATACAACTCTCTATTTAGTCTCATCTTGATGTTGGGGGAAGGGATACCTAGAAGAGGGTATAGTTGGATCAATAGAAACCAATCATGACTTCTCTACAAACAAGTGATTGATTTATTCCCTGGGCCATGGTTTGTTCTTATTTTAAAGGAATGGAGTATTCTCATGTCTTTATTGAACCAGTTGGGAAACTGGGATAAAAAACACTTATTTCGACCTTCAAGAATCTGAAAGAGGCAGAGGGAAGGAATCCTAGAAGGCTTTGGTAAGGTGGATCGTGGAATAATTAGGGACCACTGAAATCAGGCAGAGGGCCGAGATGTTAGTCTAAGCAGCAGGGGCAGCACACCAATGGCCAGACAGTGAGGATGAGGGTGGTAGGTTAGAAGTCACTAGGGTTTAGTTTGGCTAAGGAGATGGGGTTTTATCCTGAAGGTTGTAGGGAGCCTTCAAAAGGTTTGAACAAAGCGAGGGAGCAAGAGCAATATAATGGGATTAGTATTTTTTATTTTGTTTTTTGTTTTTTGTTTTAAGATTTTATTTATTTATTTGAAAGAGAGAGAATGAGAGATAGAGAGCATGAGAGGGAAGAGGGTCAGAGGGAGAAGCAGACTCCCCGCTGAGCGGGGAGCCCGATGCGGGACTCCAGGACCATGACCTGAGCCGAAGGCAGTCGATTAACCAACTGAGCCACCCAGGCGCCCGGGATTAGTATTTTTTTAAAAGCTCGTCGTGAGGGGTGGGGCGTATATGGAAGTTGACATAAGATAGGCTTTGGTGTGCTAGCCCTGTTTATTGACATAGGCACTGGATAATGGGTGTGTTTTGTTGAGGAAATTCATTAAGCTACAGACTTATACATGTACTTTTGTATCTGTATATTATACTTCAGTAAAATGTTTCTAAGGGAAAAAAATCATTCTTTCATCAGTAAAGGATGAATTGGGTATTAGGGACCAGGATAAGAGCAGAAGTATCTCATCCAGTTGGAAAGATATTGCTATAAATCACATACGAAATCACATACGAAACAAAATGCCTGAACTAAAATAGTAGATGTGAGAATGAGATTGAATTAAAATTAAAGGAGAGTAGATTCAGAGATAGTTAGGAGGCCAGGGCCTTTCTCCAGGAAGCCTTCCCATATGCACAAATCCAGGGTAGGTTACATATATGTGCTCCCATATATACATCTTTCAGAATACCATGGGGGCAGGGATCATGTTTCGTTCATAACTCCAGCCCTAGCGCAGAACCTGGCACGTAGTAGTATTCATCATCTCAATGAATACTTGTTGAATGAAGGAGGGCTCTTAATGTATTGCTGAAATAATCTGTTGGTATCTGTGTTCCCCACTAGAAAGTGTGTAAGCATCAGGAAAAATTGGCTACGTGAATGATTTGCTGTGACATTAAGAAGCCCCTTAAGCTTTCAGGGGGTAAATGCAACACATGAATTGGAACCCTGATGACAAGCATCAGAAACTCCATCAAATTAGGCTGCCTCTCTTTGGCCCAACCTGGACCAAGTGCTCATTCTTGAAGCAGTCACTGTGGTCAGGAGATGTGGACTCTCTTGAGATCTTCTTCTGGAGCTACAGGATAGGTTTAGCTAAACCTCATGGGCTAACAATAGGGGGAGAGTAGTTCCCCAAAGTAAAAAATAAAGTGCTGTTTTCTGAAGAGGGAAGGGTTGGAGGGCAGTCCAAAACAACATGCCTATTAGCCATACAAAAGGAATTGTTATTCTAAATGAACTCTAAATCACCTCAGAATTTTAAGAAATCAAAAAAAAATTTAAGCATTCTAGGATTCTTCTTAATTTGGTTAAGGATAAACAAAGTATTTCTTGTATATTTAAAGGCCTCTCAGTTTCCACAGACTATTACACAGGAGGAAGTGGCTTTCTGTTGCAAGCATGAAGACAGGGCTTTTGGCCCCTGAGGACTGCTAAACCACGGTAGAAGAGAGGTCCACAATTCAAGGTGCATTTTCCCAAGCTGAGTGAGTCATCACCTCCCAATGTGTCCAAGGAGGATCAACTCAGTTCCAACATTTGATAGCGGATAGAATTCTCTGAGGCCAAGGCCAAGGCCAACTCTGGTTGCTAAAAGTCTAACCCATTCTTTGCTCTTCCTCAAATAGTTCATTGTAAGCTGTCCTGGTGCTCCTCGCCAGTGACATTTGGATGAAGGATAGTTCAAAGAAAGGCAGGCAGGGACAATGGGTCCCTGCCCGAGGAGGAAACCACCCTTAAAGGGATTTTACACCACCCTGGAAGGGGCCCTCCACCCTTTCCCACTCCATAGATAGATGACAAAAACCTGATGGGGTGACAGACGGCCTGGAGGGTTGATCAGATTAAAACAGCCCACCAACAAGCCCATAAAAACCCCTAGACTTAGAAACTCCAGTGGTGAGGCGCCTGGGTGGCTCAGTAGGTTAAGCGTCTGCCTTTGGCTCAGGTTATGATCCTGGGGTCCTGGGACCGAGTCCCGCATCGGGCTCCCTGCTCAGTGGGGAGCCTGCTTCTCCCTCTCCCTCTGCTGCTCCCCCTGCTTGTGCACTCACTCGCTCTCTCTCTCTCTCAATGTCAAATAAATAAAATAAAATCTTAAAAAAAATCAATTAATTAAAAAAAAAAAAAAAAACCAACTCCAGTGGCAACCCTCTCAAATCACCTCTCTCTTTGGGAGCTTTCTGCTATCACTCAATGAACCTTGCTGCCCACCACTCTGTCTGGTCTACCCCTTCATTCCTCGAAGCGACGTGACCAAGAACCGCGGGCACCAAAGGAGAAGAAATCCTGTAACAATTTGCTATTTCCTGGGAAACCCCAGAACAGATTTTGACTGCCTTAGGCCTTTCCACCAGCACTGAGCTGGTCAGCTAGGCTCCACGAGGCTGCCCTCAAATGGGTTGCTATCTGTGCTTGGATCTGAGATTTCTGTGGCTGAACATTGACCTATGTATACTTTCCATTTGTTTCCTTGAAGAGACAAAAGGGCAATTCAGCAGTTCAGAGTCCTTCCCTGGTTTACGTACTTACTGGGGAATGGGGAGCGGTCCACAAACAGGTGTGGTTAGAAAGGCTGACCCGGGTGCAAATAGGTGTACCTTTGTCAGGTACAATTTTTCAACTGTGCATAATTGGGCAGTTGAGTGTGGAAACAATTGTTAGTTAAAAATTATAAGAATTGTGTAAATTCAGCAACAATCCACAATTTATGGTTCATTGCCCTGTTCAATCATTGGTAGAAAAAGAAAACTAACACCAACTTAAAGCGTCTTTCGTTTTTATCCAAGTGCAAAAATTTACTGGCCCTGAAAGACATTGTTAGGAAAAGTCAATATGAGAACTTACTACATTTACTTAAGGTTTTTACTCTTTATGCACTCAAGTTCTTCCTGGACACTTACCTGACTGAAAGGTCATACAAGGATTTTGGATGTTCAGAAAAAATGTACACAGTGAAATTTTAATTGAAGTCAGAAATATTTATATGATTCTTTAAATATTTGGAGGATTTACCTCTGCATTTTTCTTGTTAAACTACTTTCTCCTAAAATAGAGATTATTTGTAGTCACATGTGAAAGTTACAGAGTGCAAAATTTACACAAAGGAAAATTATTTTGACATGGAAATAAATATGTTAATATCACAAAGTGCAGTGCCTGGCACATATGAGGTGTTTAAAAAGTATTTATTAAATAAATGAATAGGTGAATGAATGAATGAACACCACTCTTAATTTTACATTTCATGAGACACTTATGAAACATTTCCATTTCTACACTCATGAAGATTATGCAAAAGACTTTGGACCCTAGGGACTCCTGACTGGCTCAGTTGGTGGATCGTGTGACTCTTGATCTCGGGGTTGTGAGTTTGAGCCCCAGGTTGGGTGCAGAGAGAACTTAAGAATAAAAATCATAAGAAAAAGAAGAAAAAAAAAGATAATTACTAAGATAAATAATACAGCACAAGTGTAGGGTAAACATTGTAAGTATCATACTGGCCTCCCCCAATCCTCTTCAGGTTCACCAGCACTGTCCTTCTACCCCCAACCCAACCCAAGTCTACTTGGGTCTTTAGTCAAGTGACTTCTGAACCGGGCTTACTGTGGGACCTGCCCCACATTAGTACTAATGTGTGGCTACACTCAAGGCAACCAGACCCTAACTCGGGACCAGACCTTAACTCAGGGAGGCACCCCAACCCTCTGCAGATGGAGGAAGGGATCCTGACTACCTGCCCCCCTCCCCACCTTGTCCTGACCCTACTTCTCACACAGCCCCAGGGCACACTTCATGAAAGAAAATGGAGAGAAGATGCATTTTTTTCCTAGAAGTCAGGTAATTATGCCTTGACCGGTCAGTTCCCCTCAAGCGGTCCATCAAAACAGAACTGGGTTCCATCCCACTCATTCCTGTGATTCTACCTCTAAAAAAGGGTTTGAGGTTCTTACAATGTTAAGAGATACTTGTTGGGTGAAAGTGAACAAAATCAGTGACATACAAGTAATTTTGGAGAAGTGTGGAAAAGGGAAGCTAAAGTGAATGTTGCTCAGTTGGCACGGGAAGAAAAATTCCTGAAGAAGATAGCCAAATGTTTATGATTCCGGGTCAAGCTTACTGTGGCCAAATACACCACAGCCCAGAAGTCTCGCATGATGCAGAAGGGTGAGATCTCATCAGTGACGCTGGTCATAATGGGAATGTTTTCAACTGCTCTGAAAGAACCTTTGGTCTGTCCTTAGTAACGTTTGGTGCAATTCCACGAACGTTTTGTCTTGGGAGAAAGAGAAAGACAGATGAAGAAACACTACCCCGGCTATCTAACAGCACTGCATCACTGGGCTCTGCATAAAAAGGAAAATTCTTTCTTCAGTGAGCTCACTGTGCAAAGACTTCGTTTCCTGGATCACCCAAGACAGCGAGGAAATAGCAACGACTCTTAAAGTCAGAGAAGAGAGATTAGATATGAGTGAAAGTGGTAGATGCTGTCTGACCCCCTGTTCACAGAGCCCACCGCTCCTTTCTTCCATCCCTGAACAGCTGTTTTGCCTCTCAGCTCCCCTGAAGCTCTGCTGGCGCATTTCCCCGTCCGCAATTTGAGAAAGAGTGATGGGGATTGTTGTCAGAAGATTTTGATATGACGGCCCCAGGATTTGCTGTGTTCCTTTGAAAGAGGAAATGCTTCAGTTTTTCTTTACTTTGATATACTTCGGCATGATACCTTTTGTCATTATCGGCTTGTAGAGCTATTGGGTTTTTTGTTTGTTTGTTTCCTGAAGGGTTTTCCAAAGAATACAGGATTGAGAATTGTCCTATATTGACACTCGCAGGACTCCATTAGGGTCAGACTCTGTTCTGACCTACAAAAGAGGCGCCTGGGTGGCTCAGTCGGTTAAGCGTCTGCCTTCGGCTCAGGTCATGACCCCAGGGTCCTGGGATTGAGTCCCGGATCAGGCTCCCTGCTCCGCGGGGAGTCTGCTTCTGCCTCTCCCTCTACCCCTCCCCACTGCTCATGCTCTCTCTCTCTCTCTCTCTCTCTCTCTCTCTCAAATAAATAAAAATCTTTAAAAAATTCAACCTACAAAAGCTATAACTTCATGCGATAACATTTATTGAATGCCAGTTAGGTGCCAGGCTCATGACAAACATTTCTGTCCTTGGAGGACATGCTAGTTATCACACTCAATCCACCCTGTTGAGTTACAGCTTTAGAGCAATTCCAGACCTAAAGAATTCAAAGGCTGATACCAGAACCCGAGATGTGTTAGGTCTTCAGTAGCCCTGCCCACTGGCCTCTAGAATATTTCCTCAACTGCCTTGTCACTTACTCTGTCCTTTGCCACCTCTGCATCAATCAAGTGGCATTGTCAGGGTAGAAGTTTCTTTTAGGCCACCTGTCTTTGGAACTCTCTCCTCTACACTTATGATTAATTAGGCAAGGTTTGTCAGGTTGTCAAGGAAGTCTCTCAAGTGAAAGAAAAGCAAGTTTCCCCTCCGCCTCTAAAGACTTCTGACTGCCAGCTGGGAGCGTTCTTTGTACGGGGTTAGGAGGACTCATAAACCAAAGATAAATATAGGGCCCTTGTGGCCTTTGTGCTCAAGGAACTTCCTGCCTATTCAGTGAAATGAATGAATGAAAAGCACTATTGATTTGACTAAGCACAGAAGAAACAACTGAATTTCTGTACTCAAGAAGATCAGGCAAAACACTCTCGACTATACAATGATGGTTGAGATAAGTACTACAGCACCCAAGTTTAGGATGTGAAAGATAAGTATCTCACTGTCGCTTCCCATGTGAAGGCATCTACTTCTACAGTCGCTTGAGCAATTTTTTCCCCTACACCTTGAATTTGAATTTCTGGGTTTAGGCCTTCACTTATGTCATTAAACTCTTATTCAGTGAAATTCCAAATAGGCCATAGGTGGGCAACTGACCTAAAAAGAGGAGGCAGGTCTGAGACAATTTTTAGTAGAACACAGCTGTGCATCGAGGTCCCACAGCTCAGTGCCATATTAAGTTACAGAATGTTAGAGGAGAAATAGGTTTGCTGGGAATAGGGCCAACCTGTCAGGTGTTTTTGATGCTATGCATACAGAAAATAAACCTGGGGGCACCTGGGTGGCTCAGTTGGTGAAGCGACTGCCTTCGGCTCAGGTCATGGTCCCAGGGTCCTGGGATCGAGCCCCGCATCGGGCTCCCTGCTCGGCGGGAAGCCTGCTTCTCCCTCTCCCACTCCCCCTGCTTGTGTTCCCTCTCTCGCTGTCTCTCTCTCTGTCAATTAAATAAATAAATAAAATCTTAAAAAAAGAAAAGAAACCTGGATTTGCCATTAGAATTTCCTGGGAAGAACTTTCCTCATTAAAAATCAAGTACAGACTGTAGGGGCGCCTGGGTGACACGCTGGGTGACACACCTGTTTTGAGCTCATGTCCTTGACCTCAGGGTTGTGATCTCAGGGGCTTGAGATCCAGCCCCGCATAGGGCTCAGCGGGGAGTATGCTTAAGACTGTCTCTCCCTCTCCCTCTGCCTCTCTCCCCGCCTCTCAAATAAATAATAAACCTTTTTAAAAAATCAAGTACAGATTGTGAAAGCTTCTATAAAGATGGTTTCCTGTGGCATGCCTCCAGTTTTGGAGCTGGACAGCATTAGGCGCCCTGACTGTACCCATCAACCTAGTGACACTTTCTCCTACACACTGAAACCTTTTATGTTTGTCTTTTCTCGTTTTTCTTTTAATTTCACAGAATCATTTTCAAGCTACTTAAGCCAATTGTCATTGAAATTAGGAATTTCACTTCCACTCTTTTATTTTTAATTAAAAAAAAAACCAAGGGCACCTGGGTGGCTCAGTCAGTTAAGCATCTGCCTTCAACTCAGGTCATGATCCCAGCATCCTGGGGAGAGCTTCTCCCCCTCCCGCTGTCCCTGCTTGTGCTCTCTCTCTCTCTCTCTCTCTTTTTCTGTCAAATGAATAAATAAAATCTTTTTTTTAAGTAAAAATGAAAAGGAATAAAAAAATAAAAATAAAAAAAGCTTTGAATGCACAAATAACTTTTTTCACCCAAATGAAGGAAAGGACATATTAGCTTTGCTTTTTATGCAATGCAAAAACCTGTACATTCATGCACATTCCTCCCCCACTTCAGTTAAATAAGACATCACAGGAGGAGCGTAACGTTGTGTCCAGCACCTGGTAGGTAAGGCTTTGGTTAATGTTGCTTCCTTCCCCCACTCCCAGTTTTCCCGTAAATCCTTCCTTCAGATAGTCCAGTTACGCCAACTCTTTCTTGGTGGAATGACTCTGATCTCATGAATATCAATTTCCATTGTCTCTACTGACCTTGGTAGGATGAAGGATACAACTCTCTATTTAGTCTCATCTTGATGTTGGGGGAAGGGATACCTAGAAGAGGGTATAGTTGGATCAATAGAAACCAATCATGACTTCTCTACAAACAAGTGATTGATTTATTCCCTGGGCCATGGTTTGTTCTTATTTTAAAGGAATGGAGTATTCTCATGTCTTTATTGAACCAGTTGGGAAACTGGGATAAAAAACACTTATTTCGACCTTCAAGAATCTGAAAGAGGCAGAGGGAAGGAATCCTAGAAGGCTTTGGTAAGGTGGATCGTGGAATAATTAGGGACCACTGAAATCAGGCAGAGGGCCGAGATGTTAGTCTAAGCAGCAGGGGCAGCACACCAATGGCCAGACAGTGAGGATGAGGGTGGTAGGTTAGAAGTCACTAGGGTTTAGTTTGGCTAAGGAGATGGGGTTTTATCCTGAAGGTTGTAGGGAGCCTTCAAAAGGTTTGAACAAAGCGAGGGAGCAAGAGCAATATAATGGGATTAGTATTTTTTATTTTGTTTTTTGTTTTTTGTTTTAAGATTTTATTTATTTATTTGAAAGAGAGAGAATGAGAGATAGAGAGCATGAGAGGGAAGAGGGTCAGAGGGAGAAGCAGACTCCCCGCTGAGCGGGGAGCCCGATGCGGGACTCCAGGACCATGACCTGAGCCGAAGGCAGTCGATTAACCAACTGAGCCACCCAGGCGCCCGGGATTAGTATTTTTTTAAAAGCTCGTCGTGAGGGGTGGGGCGTATATGGAAGTTGACATAAGATAGGCTTTGGTGTGCTAGCCCTGTTTATTGACATAGGCACTGGATAATGGGTGTGTTTTGTTGAGGAAATTCATTAAGCTACAGACTTATACATGTACTTTTGTATCTGTATATTATACTTCAGTAAAATGTTTCTAAGGGAAAAAAATCATTCTTTCATCAGTAAAGGATGAATTGGGTATTAGGGACCAGGATAAGAGCAGAAGTATCTCATCCAGTTGGAAAGATATTGCTATAAATCACATACGAAATCACATACGAAACAAAATGCCTGAACTAAAATAGTAGATGTGAGAATGAGATTGAATTAAAATTAAAGGAGAGTAGATTCAGAGATAGTTAGGAGGCCAGGGCCTTTCTCCAGGAAGCCTTCCCATATGCACAAATCCAGGGTAGGTTACATATATGTGCTCCCATATATACATCTTTCAGAATACCATGGGGGCAGGGATCATGTTTCGTTCATAACTCCAGCCCTAGCGCAGAACCTGGCACGTAGTAGTATTCATCATCTCAATGAATACTTGTTGAATGAAGGAGGGCTCTTAATGTATTGCTGAAATAATCTGTTGGTATCTGTGTTCCCCACTAGAAAGTGTGTAAGCATCAGGAAAAATTGGCTACGTGAATGATTTGCTGTGACATTAAGAAGCCCCTTAAGCTTTCAGGGGGTAAATGCAACACATGAATTGGAACCCTGATGACAAGCATCAGAAACTCCATCAAATTAGGCTGCCTCTCTTTGGCCCAACCTGGACCAAGTGCTCATTCTTGAAGCAGTCACTGTGGTCAGGAGATGTGGACTCTCTTGAGATCTTCTTCTGGAGCTACAGGATAGGTTTAGCTAAACCTCATGGGCTAACAATAGGGGGAGAGTAGTTCCCCAAAGTAAAAAATAAAGTGCTGTTTTCTGAAGAGGGAAGGGTTGGAGGGCAGTCCAAAACAACATGCCTATTAGCCATACAAAAGGAATTGTTATTCTAAATGAACTCTAAATCACCTCAGAATTTTAAGAAATCAAAAAAAAATTTAAGCATTCTAGGATTCTTCTTAATTTGGTTAAGGATAAACAAAGTATTTCTTGTATATTTAAAGGCCTCTCAGTTTCCACAGACTATTACACAGGAGGAAGTGGCTTTCTGTTGCAAGCATGAAGACAGGGCTTTTGGCCCCTGAGGACTGCTAAACCACGGTAGAAGAGAGGTCCACAATTCAAGGTGCATTTTCCCAAGCTGAGTGAGTCATCACCTCCCAATGTGTCCAAGGAGGATCAACTCAGTTCCAACATTTGATAGCGGATAGAATTCTCTGAGGCCAAGGCCAAGGCCAACTCTGGTTGCTAAAAGTCTAACCCATTCTTTGCTCTTCCTCAAATAGTTCATTGTAAGCTGTCCTGGTGCTCCTCGCCAGTGACATTTGGATGAAGGATAGTTCAAAGAAAGGCAGGCAGGGACAATGGGTCCCTGCCCGAGGAGGAAACCACCCTTAAAGGGATTTTACACCACCCTGGAAGGGGCCCTCCACCCTTTCCCACTCCATAGATAGATGACAAAAACCTGATGGGGTGACAGACGGCCTGGAGGGTTGATCAGATTAAAACAGCCCACCAACAAGCCCATAAAAACCCCTAGACTTAGAAACTCCAGTGGTGAGGCGCCTGGGTGGCTCAGTAGGTTAAGCGTCTGCCTTTGGCTCAGGTTATGATCCTGGGGTCCTGGGACCGAGTCCCGCATCGGGCTCCCTGCTCAGTGGGGAGCCTGCTTCTCCCTCTCCCTCTGCTGCTCCCCCTGCTTGTGCACTCACTCGCTCTCTCTCTCTCTCAATGTCAAATAAATAAAATAAAATCTTAAAAAAAATCAATTAATTAAAAAAAAAAAAAAAAAACCAACTCCAGTGGCAACCCTCTCAAATCACCTCTCTCTTTGGGAGCTTTCTGCTATCACTCAATGAACCTTGCTGCCCACCACTCTGTCTGGTCTACCCCTTCATTCCTCGAAGCGACGTGACCAAGAACCGCGGGCACCAAAGGAGAAGAAATCCTGTAACAATTTGCTATTTCCTGGGAAACCCCAGAACAGATTTTGACTGCCTTAGGCCTTTCCACCAGCACTGAGCTGGTCAGCTAGGCTCCACGAGGCTGCCCTCAAATGGGTTGCTATCTGTGCTTGGATCTGAGATTTCTGTGGCTGAACATTGACCTATGTATACTTTCCATTTGTTTCCTTGAAGAGACAAAAGGGCAATTCAGCAGTTCAGAGTCCTTCCCTGGTTTACGTACTTACTGGGGAATGGGGAGCGGTCCACAAACAGGTGTGGTTAGAAAGGCTGACCCGGGTGCAAATAGGTGTACCTTTGTCAGGTACAATTTTTCAACTGTGCATAATTGGGCAGTTGAGTGTGGAAACAATTGTTAGTTAAAAATTATAAGAATTGTGTAAATTCAGCAACAATCCACAATTTATGGTTCATTGCCCTGTTCAATCATTGGTAGAAAAAGAAAACTAACACCAACTTAAAGCGTCTTTCGTTTTTATCCAAGTGCAAAAATTTACTGGCCCTGAAAGACATTGTTAGGAAAAGTCAATATGAGAACTTACTACATTTACTTAAGGTTTTTACTCTTTATGCACTCAAGTTCTTCCTGGACACTTACCTGACTGAAAGGTCATACAAGGATTTTGGATGTTCAGAAAAAATGTACACAGTGAAATTTTAATTGAAGTCAGAAATATTTATATGATTCTTTAAATATTTGGAGGATTTACCTCTGCATTTTTCTTGTTAAACTACTTTCTCCTAAAATAGAGATTATTTGTAGTCACATGTGAAAGTTACAGAGTGCAAAATTTACACAAAGGAAAATTATTTTGACATGGAAATAAATATGTTAATATCACAAAGTGCAGTGCCTGGCACATATGAGGTGTTTAAAAAGTATTTATTAAATAAATGAATAGGTGAATGAATGAATGAACACCACTCTTAATTTTACATTTCATGAGACACTTATGAAACATTTCCATTTCTACACTCATGAAGATTATGCAAAAGACTTTGGACCCTAGGGACTCCTGACTGGCTCAGTTGGTGGATCGTGTGACTCTTGATCTCGGGGTTGTGAGTTTGAGCCCCAGGTTGGGTGCAGAGAGAACTTAAGAATAAAAATCATAAGAAAAAGAAGAAAAAAAAAGATAATTACTAAGATAAATAATACAGCACAAGTGTAGGGTAAACATTGTAAGTATCATACTGGCCTCCCCCAATCCTCTTCAGGTTCACCAGCACTGTCCTTCTACCCCCAACCCAACCCAAGTCTACTTGGGTCTTTAGTCAAGTGACTTCTGAACCGGGCTTACTGTGGGACCTGCCCCACATTAGTACTAATGTGTGGCTACACTCAAGGCAACCAGACCCTAACTCGGGACCAGACCTTAACTCAGGGAGGCACCCCAACCCTCTGCAGATGGAGGAAGGGATCCTGACTACCTGCCCCCCTCCCCACCTTGTCCTGACCCTACTTCTCACACAGCCCCAGGGCACACTTCATGAAAGAAAATGGAGAGAAGATGCATTTTTTTCCTAGAAGTCAGGTAATTATGCCTTGACCGGTCAGTTCCCCTCAAGCGGTCCATCAAAACAGAACTGGGTTCCATCCCACTCATTCCTGTGATTCTACCTCTAAAAAAGGGTTTGAGGTTCTTACAATGTTAAGAGATACTTGTTGGGTGAAAGTGAACAAAATCAGTGACATACAAGTAATTTTGGAGAAGTGTGGAAAAGGGAAGCTAAAGTGAATGTTGCTCAGTTGGCACGGGAAGAAAAATTCCTGAAGAAGATAGCCAAATGTTTATGATTCCGGGTCAAGCTTACTGTGGCCAAATACACCACAGCCCAGAAGTCTCACATGATGCAGAAGGGTGAGATCTCATCAGTGACGCTGGTCATAATGGGAATGTTTTCAACTGCTCTGAAAGAACCTTTGGTCTGTCCTTAGTAACGTTTGGTGCAATTCCACGAACGTTTTGTCTTGGGAGAAAGAGAAAGACAGATGAAGAAACACTACCCCGGCTATCTAACAGCACTGCATCACTGGGCTCTGCATAAAAAGGAAAATTCTTTCTTCAGTGAGCTCACTGTGCAAAGACTTCGTTTCCTGGATCACCCAAGACAGCGAGGAAATAGCAACGACTCTTAAAGTCAGAGAAGAGAGATTAGATATGAGTGAAAGTGGTAGATGCTGTCTGACCCCCTGTTCACAGAGCCCACCGCTCCTTTCTTCCATCCCTGAACAGCTGTTTTGCCTCTCAGCTCCCCTGAAGCTCTGCTGGCGCATTTCCCCGTCCGCAATTTGAGAAAGAGTGATGGGGATTGTTGTCAGAAGATTTTGATATGACGGCCCCAGGATTTGCTGTGTTCCTTTGAAAGAGGAAATGCTTCAGTTTTTCTTTACTTTGATATACTTCGGCATGATACCTTTTGTCATTATCGGCTTGTAGAGCTATTGGGTTTTTTGTTTGTTTGTTTCCTGAAGGGTTTTCCAAAGAATACAGGATTGAGAATTGTCCTATATTGACACTCGCAGGACTCCATTAGGGTCAGACTCTGTTCTGACCTACAAAAGGGGCGCCTGGGTGGCTCAGTCGGTTAAGCGTCTGCCTTTGGCTCAGGTCATGACCCCGGGCCCTGGGATTGAGTCCCGGATCAGGCTCCCTGCTCCGCGGGGAGTCTGCTTCTGCCTCTCCCTCTACCCCTCCCCGCTGCTCATGCTCTCTCTCTCTCAAATAAATAAAAATCTTTAAAGAGTTTTTTTTTTTAATTTATTTGACAGAGAGAGAGAGACAGTGAGAGAGTGCGCACAAGCAGGGGGAGTGGGATAGGGAGAAGCAGGCTTCCCGCGGAGCAGGGAGCCCGATGCAGGGCTCAATCCCAGGACCCCGGGATCATGACCTGAGCCGAAGGCAGACGCTTAACAACTGAGCCACCCAGGCGCCCCATAAATACAAATCTTTTAAAAAATTCAACCTACAAAATCTATAACTTCATGCGATAACATTTATTGAATGCCAGTTAGGTGCCAGGCTCATGACAAACATTTCTGTCCTTGGAGGACATGCTAGTTATCACACTCAATCCACCCTGTTGAGTTACAGCTTTAGAGCAATTCCAGACCTAAAGAGTTCAAAGGCTGATATCAGAACCCGAGATGTGTTAGATCTTCAGTAGCCCTGCCCACTGGCCTCTAGAATATTTCCTCAACTGCCTTGTCACTTACTCTGTCCTTTGCCACCTCTGCATCAATCAAGTGGCATTGTCAGGGTAAAAGGTTCTTTTAGGCCACCTGTCTTTGGAACTCTCTCCTCTACACTTATGATTAATTAGGCAAGGTTTGTCAGGTTGTCAAGGAACTCTCTCAAGTGAAAGGGAAGCAAGTTTCCCCTGGGGGAGGGGTAGACCTGAGTGTCTCCACATAGTAGTTTCCACTCTCTCTCTCTCTCTCTATGTGGAATTACAAAGCAGAGGGAAGCTGTTTAGCCCACACACACGTGCTCCAAGCAAGCAGTATAATGAGGCCAGGTAAAACTAAGAGCAGTTGTATTAGTAAGGGTTCTTTGACTTGTAGTTACGGTGACTCACCGGAGGCAGCTTTTAGACCAGAAAAAAGGCAGGGTGGGGGGCACAGTTTATTTTAATGTGAGAACTGAGCCTCATAGAGACCCACTTTTCAAAACATTTTATTTATTTATTTTTTAATTTTAAGTAGGCTCTTCACCCGCCCAGCATGGAGCCCAATGTGGGCCTCAAACTCACAACTCTGAGATCAAGACCTGAGCTGAAATGAAGAGTTGGTCGTCCAACAAATGGAGCCAGCCAGGCGCTCTGAGATGCACTTTGTTTTATAAAGAGTTTTATTAAAGATAGGTTAAAAAAAACCTAACATAATTAAGTTAAACAATTATTTGGCAGAAAGTTCCTGAAATGATAATGAAGGACTTAACCCTCCTGTGAGGCCAAAGGCCCCCCTCCACCGAGGGAGTCTCCAGCAACATCCTCCACCACAAGCATTTCCCAGCTCTCATCTGTCACTCAGTAGCAGCTAAGGCCTTGGCATTTCTACCCAAGGCCAGCCCACAAGAGAGTGCTCACTTGGACATAATTTACTATCACATGAGAAGTGGGTCTCATGGAGCCCAGGAGGAGGATTGCAGCTAGCCCTCTGGGCAAGCAACGCTGTTAGACTGCTGCATCTGCTTCAATTTCTTCTTCACATCCCCACTCACACCCTCCTAGATCAGCTCTCTATACCTCTCCGGGTCTCTGGGCAGAACACAGTACTCCCTTGTTCCAGAGTTCTCTGACAGCAGAGTCTGATGGGCAGATTTTGAATCTCAATTTTAAATCTTTGACAGCAAGAATCCAACTGGGCCATCCTGGGCTTTGTCCACCCTGGTGAGATTAGCTATAGCCTAGAACAGAGTCCCAAGTGGTGGTCAGTGGATTGGGGGTGGGGGGGGTGGGCAGGGAGTCAGGGATGGGGTGGTGGACAGTTCTTGGGGGGAATGAACATCTTTATGAGCTGAACAGTTCTGGAGAGGGGTCCAATGCCTATGTTTATTTTGTTTTTCAAAAAATAAAGATGACCAAGGAAGGAACTTCCTCAACCTTCTTACTAGTTCCAAAAATAAATCTTTCCTTCTATCTAAAGCAAATACTTAAAAACAACTTATTATGAAAAACTTTAAACATAAAAAAAGAAAAAATAGGTTGAACCCCAAATTCCTTTGAGGATTCAACAATTGTTAAGATTACCCATATATGCTTCTTTTTTTTTTTTAAGACTTTATTTATTTATTCATAAGAGACAGAGACAGAGGCAGAGGGAGAAGCAGGCTCCCTGCTGAGCAGGGAGCCCGATGCAGGACTCGATCCCAGGACCCTGGGATCATGACCTGAGCCGAAGGCAGACGCTTAACCATCTGAGCCACCCAGGTGCCCCATATGCTTCTTTTAACCCCCTTTCTTTTTTTTTTTAAGATTTTATTTATTTATTTGAGAGAGAGAGAATGAGAGATAGAGAGCACGAGAGGGAAGAGGGTCAGAGGGAGAAGCAGACTCCCTGCCGAGCAGGGAGCCCGATGCGGGACTCGATCCCAGGACTCCAGGATCATGACCTGAGCCGAAGGCAGTCACTTAACCAACTGAGCCACCCAGGCGCCCCTTAACCCCCTTTCTTTTATTTCTGCTATGTTTTAAAGTAAATCCTCTATGTTATGTCATTTCACTCCTATATAAATCAGAGTTCATCTTTTTTTTTTTTAAAGATTTTATTTATTTATTTGACAGAGACATAGCAAGAGAGGGAACACAAGCAGGGGGAGTGGGAGAGGGAAAAGCAGGCTTCCTGCCGAGCAGGTGCCCCAATTCAGCGTTCATCTTAAAAATATATAGGCATGGGCGCCTGGGTGGCTCAGTCGTTAAGCGTCTGCCTTTGGCTCAGGTCATGGTCCCAGGGTCCTGGGATTGAGTCCCACATCAGTCTCCCTGCTCGGCAGGAAGCCTGCTTCTCCCTCTCCCACTCCCTCTGCTTGTATTCCCTCTCTTGCTATGTCTCTGTCAAATAAATAAATAAAATCTTTAAATATATATATGTGTATATATATATATAAAAGCATATATATAGGTATTTTCTTACATAACCACAATGCTATTATCAGACTGCAAATTTGACAAAATTGTCCCAAGACTTTCTAAAACACAGTCCAATTTTTTAACTAAATTTTTAAAATTAAAATGAAATCGTTCTCAATTGTCTCAAAGTTATCTTTTTTAACAGGGATTGTTTGAATCGGTTATGTAAATAAGGCCTGAATGTTACACTTTGTCATTGTATCTGTTAAGTCTCTTTTTATCTCAAATAGTCCCCCACAACATTTAAGCTTGCATAATTAATTGACTTGCACAGAAACTGGGTCAGCTGTTCTGCACTATGTTGCACATTCTGGACTTGTCTTATGCCTCCCCATGGTGTCATTTAACCCATTCCCCATCCGTACTTAGTATGAAGAGAAGTTACCTATGTATTGAGTACACTCAACTTTTTTGACAAGGATATTCCTAGAAAGCTGTATGCTTCATGTTATGTCACATCAGGTGGCACACAAGGTCTCAACTGTACTTGTGTGGCATTAACAAACAATAACAAGCCCAACGTGGAGTCACTTGTGTCTGAGCCCCACATCAGCAAACAAAGACTTCACATCTAACCTCATTGCAGTGTCTGCCTCTCCCAGGAATGTGACCTGCAACCACTCAATCCAGAATTACCTGGTGGGCACTAACAAGGTCGTCTGCCTGTTAGACCCCGACCCTCCCCACAACAGGTGGCTATAAAATACTTGTAATGTGCTAGTATTGTTACTTAAAAAAAAACCCAAACCTCCTTACGGTATGATTTTTACCTCTATAAAGATTTTAGTTGGAAAACAAATAATGTGTTAATAAGAGAAACCAGGGGATAAGTTTCTTTAAAAGTCAGACTAAAAAGTTATCTTTCAAAAAAATGTTGTCCCATCTCATACAACTAATAGTTTTTCTAGTCATTTTGGCTTTTTATTTTCTACTTCTAATCTTATCATCTGTGTGGCTCACAGAAACTTTTGCCATGACTATTTAACCAAATTAAGAAGGGTGTGAGCCCTATGACATCAAGTTACCCTACAGCAACTTCTTCAGCCTGAACTTAGAAAATTCAAGGACTTTTTGGGCCAGAAGCATATAAAATGAAAACTAAATGGGAGCAAGCTGCAAACATCTCTAGGAAAAAAAAAATTTTTTTTTTATTTTTGACCTTAGAAGGAATGCTTCTAGTATATTTCTTTTTTTAAAAAATATTTTATTCATTTATTTGTCAGAGAGAGAGCACAAGCAGGGGGAGTGGCAGGCAGAGGCAGAGGGAGAAGCAGGCTCCCTGCTGAGCAAGGAGCCTGATATGGGACTCGATCCCAGGACCCTGGGATCACGACCTGAGCTGAAGGCAGCAGTTTAACTGACTGAGCCACCCAGGCATCCCACTTCTAGTATATTTCATCAAGTATTAAAATGGGGACGCCTGGCTGGCTCAGTCGGTAGAGCATGCGACTCTTGATCTCAAGGTTGTGAGTTTGAGCCCCACATTGGGTGTAGAGGTTACTTAAAGATAAAATCTTAAAAAAAAAGTATCAAAATGGCTATGATTTAAGATGGCTATAAATTTCTATTACTTTAAAAAAGTGTCCTTGTAATTCTGGTTTTCAAAGAGTTTTTATTTTAAAAAATGCTTATTGAATTAAAAAAACAGCTGTATCATATAATAATTTTTTTTTAAAGATTTTATTTGAGAGAGAGAGAGAGAGAGAGAGAGAGAGAGTGCAAGTTGGGGGAGGGGCAGAGGGTGAGGGAGAAGCAGACTCCCTGATGATCCCAGGATCCCGAGACCATGACCTGAGCCAAAGGCAGATGCTTAACAAACTGAGCCACCCAGGTGTCCCTCATATAGTAATTTTTTAAAAAAATCATCCCCTATATTTGGCATTGAGATAGTTTCAATTATTCCCTATACATAATGCTGGCATGAAAAACCCTGTACAGGAATCTACTTGGGAAGATGTACATTGGGGCAATGAAGAACAGAGTTTAACCACAAAAGGAACCAGGGCCCCAAAGTAGAATAAGGACAGAAATCCTAGCAAGGAAACAGAGCCATGCAATCAGTCCTTGGTGGTGTTAGCAGCTGATCAGGAAGTGGGAGACTCAAGCAGAGCACCAGGCAGCAAGGTTGAGAATAAACAAGGGGGAGTTTGTTTATTCGGCAGGAGTAGAGTGGAAATGAGGAAGGAAATCCCTGTGTATGAGTTTGAAAGCCACACTGGTAGTTCAAGAGCAAATAGGACATCATTTCAACAGATGAATAAAAGTTGTACTCCCCACCCACTATACTTTTTGTGTGGCATCCTAATAAACATGCAAAAAAGATTATGGCAAGAATTTTTAGAAGGTTGAGATTTTAGATGTGTAAGAATAGTGAAGGCTTCACCCAACTCCAGGTGGTTTGGGGTGTTATATTTCTTGACTAACTTAAAATGTAATCTATCCAATTTTAGCCACAGCACCATTTTTGAAGTAGCCAGTGATGAGAGAGTTCCATAAACATGGTGGTGGCTGGAATTGGCTTACGTGTAGGATCTTGTCTAGTGTGTATTTACTAACTGGAAATTTTTATATTAAATCTGGAAAAGTCTGGATCTTGACTTAAGAGATTATTGACTGTTTCACAGTGTAAATATTTTTAAGTAGGGAAGGGACATACCCAGTCAACAAATCTTTGTTGACTTGACTTGATTTATTACATTAAAACCGAGAAATGAACTTGAGAAATGAGAACTGAAAGAAGTTTTAAGATGAACTTAGCCTAGAAAAGAAGGAAAATGAAAGGTATATAACCAGGATACTGGGAAAAAGAATTTTTTAAGGGGACAGGAATAACTATTATGAAAGTTATATATAAAATGAAAAACTGAAAAAACACAAATGTCCAAACAATAGAGTGATAAACACAAAAATTTAGCACGTATGATTTTTAAGTGTAATTATGTAAAGTTATATCTTAGAAAACACTAATTTGAAAAGATCTATGCACGCTTTGTTTATTGCAGCATTATTTACAATAACCAAGAAGCAACCTAAGTGTCCATTGACAGATGAATGGATAAAGAAGTTGTGGTATATATATATATATATATATATATATATATATATATATATACAATGAAATATTACTCGGTCATAAAAAAGAATGAGATCTTGTCATTGTGACAATAGAGATGGACCTAAAGGATATTATGCTAAGTAAAATAAATTAGAGAAAGACAAATTCTGTCTGGTTTCACTTACATGTGGAATCTAAAAAAGAAATAAACACAGCAAAAATAAACCTGTAAATACAGAGAACAAAGTAGTGGTTGCCAGAGGGAGGATAGGTACAATGGATGAAGGGGAATGGGAGGTACAGGCTTCTAGTATGGAGTAAATAAGTCACAGGGTGAAAGGTAGAGCATAGAAAATATAGCCAATGGTCAGGCACCTGGGTGGCTCAGTTGGTTAAACATCTGCCTTCAGCTCAGGTCATGATCCCAGAGTCCTGGGATCGAGTCCCACATCGGGCTCTCTGCTCAGCAGGGAGTCTGCTTCTCCCTCTCCCTCTCTGTCAAATAAATAAATAAAATCTCTAAAAAAAAAAAGAAAGAAAATATAGCCAATAGTATTATAACACTGTTGCATGGTGCCAGATGAGAGCTACACTTGTGGTGAGCATAGCATGATGTATAGGGTGTCCAATCACTATGTTGTATGCCTGAAACTAATGTACCATGGTGTATCAACTCTACTTCAACTTAAAAAAGTTCTATTTTAATGAATGGGAAATTGTATGATGTTAATGTATGTTAAATAATCATGCATTATTTATCTTCAAATAAATAAATTAGTAAATGAATTTGTAAATTTGTAAATAAATTGTTGTTTTTTTAATTAAGTAGGCCCTGTGCCCAACATGGGACTCGAACTCACAACCCTGATATTAAGAGTTGCATGCTCTACCAACTGAACCAGCCAGGCACCTCTATTTGTTTTGTTTTGTTTTGTTTTTTCCAACGGATGAACGTAATTATACTATGGTGAAGGGTTAAGGTTTACAATGCTTACCTTGAAGTAAAGACTCAATAAACATGCCTTTGTTTTTACCATGTTTCACATATTTAATAAAATAAGCTAATTAGAAACCCAATGTATTTCAAATGTGCCAACTAAAAATAAGTATAATATTCTTCTTCATTGTTTCCAGGTGCTTAGCAAACTTTACCAATAGTCCTTCATTGCCTTGGATTAATTTATAGATAGGAATTAATACCAATAATAAAAATATGTATTTTTTTATACATCTTAAACTGTGAAACAAGCTTGGGTTCTCTGTTTTTCAGACATCAGGAGGAAGTTTCTTCTCAATGGAAAAATGTATTCATCTTATCCTAGAGTAAAGAAAATAGTGAACAAATCAGTAAGTTTCTACTTTGGGAAATGCTCTTTAATCCCAACCCCATTTTAACCTAAATTTGATTTAATATTGCCAACAGTATTTCATTTGGTAGAGCAGAATATAAAAACCACACCCATGTGATCCAGGTAACTAAAGAACCCACTGCTCAGTCTTCCAGACCCTCATTGCTCAGAGTACAGTGTCCAGACCAGTAGTGTTGGCATCACCTGGGAGCTGGTTAGAAATGCATAATCCCAGGGACACCTGGGTGGCTCAGTTGGTTGTGAGATCTCATGGGTTGTGAGATCAAGCCCTGTGTCGGGCTGCATGCTCAGTGGGAAGTCTGCTTGAGATTCTCTCTCCCCCTTACCTTCTGCCCTTTCCCCCATTTGTGTGCATGTGCGTGTGCATGCGCTCTCTCAAATAAATAAATAAACCTTAAAAAAAAGGGGGGGAGGAAAGAAAGAAATGCAGAATCCTGGACCCCACCCCAGACCTACTGTATCAGAATCTAAATTTTAGTAAGATACCCATATCATTTGTAGACACATTAAAGCTTCAGAAGTACTGGGCTAGACAGCTTTAGTTGTTATATGCCACAGAACAAGAAGGAAATGATAGAAGAAAAGGAATAAAACTTGTTAGTATGATGAAGATAGCGGATGCTTCGCAGTTTCTAACAGCAACGTGTTTTAGAACTAAAACTAGATGATTGTGATTCTAATTTTCAATTTTAAATAATGTGTATTAAATGTTGAGAGTCACAACTACAATGACCATGTTGTTCATGAGAAAGAGGAAAAAAAGCTCAAGTGAATAGGAAAAAGATGAGTGAGGACCGGCTGAGTTATCTAACGGAAGTATACTTTACGAGAGAAGTTCCTGGAAATACCGTAATCCATGGAAAACCCATCTTTGAAAGCATCAGTTCTAAGGTGTATATACAATATATGCCACTTTTCATGATTGACACACTAAAATCAAAAGGTTCCATCGCTGTTCCCTCTACTGTTTACATTCTGTTTAATTTGGCAGACTCAAATAGGGAAAACCATATACTTTTGTGGAGGAAGAGATTTATGTGGGTTAGCAGCAAGATGATTCTGAACATATAGTAGGCATCCAGCATACACTTCTTGGTTTGTCATTCATTGGTCATTCTCATGACAAAAAGGGATCAAGTACCTACTGTGCCAGGCACCATGCTAAGTGCATGGTGTTAGTGAAAGAGACATAGTTCATGCTTTCCTGGAGTTTCTGATAGTGTATGAATTACTGCTGATCAATTTTTTAAAATTATCTGTGGATATTGTTCATCTATATTTCTGTGCCTTGCATCTACCTTTTTTGATAATGAGAAAACTCTGATTCTTCATTATCAGTCTGATTCATGTAGATTGATCACATTGTAATTTGTATAGCAGATGGTAGGAGTTGATATAGCAAAATGCAGCTGATAACTTACAGAAATGAAGCTGAGATATATAACTATAGCAGTTATATATTATAATATGGTCACTATTGGGGCACCTGGGTGGCTCAGTCGGTTAAGCGTCCCACTCTTGATTTCAGCTCAGGTCATGATCTCAGGGTAGTGAGATCGAGCCCTGTGTTGGCCCTGGGCTGGGTGTGGAACCTGCTTAAGATTCTCTCTCTCCCTCTCCTTACCCCCCCACCCCCGCTCGCACACATATGTTCTCTCTCTCTCTCTCTCAAAAAAAAAAAGTTTATAACATTATCACTGTAAGTGCTTGACATGGGCTGTAGACAGAGGCCTGGAGGCTGCTAGGAAGGTGGTATGGATGAGTAAAAATGAGTGGTAGCAATGAACAAGCCTCTCCTAAATTGTATGGATGAAAATAATGCAATTATGGTCAAAGTCAGACATGCATTTTTTAAAATCATACGTCCCCACCTGATGAATTGGGTCATCTATTGGACTTTTATATCTTCACATGAAGGTAATTTGTTCTTCAAACCAGTCTTACAATACGGCATTTAGAAAACATTCAGTTTTAAAATAAATAGGTTTGGGAGTTTTCTTGGAATGATGAATTTATCCACTATAATTAGAACCTGACAGATCGGGTGGAAAGTTGAAATAAACAGCCCCCAATGGGCAAGAGGCCCAGACTTGAGTTGAATCAATCCTCACTTCAGGACACGGCTATCTTTGTGGATTTTGAGTGTAGTTGTCTCTCAGGATGGTTCCAACCCCACATTCCCTCAGCCCTGGCATTTGTGCGGGTTTAACTACCACCCCCACTGGTTCCGCCCTGGTTATCCAGGGACTAGAAGTTACTGGAAGTTAAGAGCATTGTCTCAGAAGCCAGAGGGACACAGGTTTGTAGCTCTGGCCTTGCCACCTCCTGGACACAGGATCTTGAGTAGTGTAATGTCTCTGTGCCTCAGTTTCCTCACCGGGAAAATGGAGCTTAAAACTCTTATCTCATGTGATCACGTGAATGACATAGCTACACAGAACACTGTTGTACCCCGCACATGGGAAATGGGGGCTACTACTACTTTATTATAGAACCCAAATCTCCATACTAGTTCCTTTTTGCTACGTGAATCCCCTTTAGTAACAAGTTTTGTTTTGTTTTTTTTCTTTCTTTGACTATGAGACTCAGTCTCTTAGGGACTACATATTCTCCCTACCGAATTCAGATCTTAAGAGGCTGCCTCCCAGGAGGCCCTTCTCCTTTGTGCCACTTTTTCTGAGCTCTCACCCCATTCTAGGTTCGACAGACTCCCCAGCTCTTGGGCACAGTTTGGCTCATAGAGGCAATAATATCTAGGGGTTAAAAGCCGCTGGAGACCGGCTGTCTGGGTTCCAATCTCAGAACGTCCTTTCACTAGCTGAGTGGCTCTCAGTAGATTATTCAACCTTGCTGTGCCTCACTTTCCTAATCTATAAAACAAATTGTACCTGTTTCACATGATTCTTGTAAAGATTAAAGAGATCATTATACATGAAGAATCTAGAATAAGAAGTGTCATATAGCATTTGCTATTATGAGTCATTTCTTGGGTGAAATTACTCAAGCTTGGCATTTACCCACTTCTCTCTTCCCATTCTAGGGTAACCTCCCAATTGTAGAGCTACTTTTAGGATTCATATACCCCATTTCAGGTCCCTAGAGTATCTGGACGCTGCTTATGCTTCTATGCCAAGACCCCTGCGTTCTCCACATCCTGCCACCAATTTCCCGGCAGACACTGGTTATGACAGTGAGGAATGAGT
Source organism: Zalophus californianus (assembly GCF_009762305.2). Lineage (NCBI taxonomy): Eukaryota > Metazoa > Chordata > Mammalia > Carnivora > Otariidae > Zalophus > Zalophus californianus. The sequence goes on from NC_045605.1 coordinate 38,205,034, forward strand.
AATATTTTGTTCCAACCTTTACGTCTCTGAGGAACAGTGCACTGGACCCAGCTGGGTGGCCTTTTACCTCAACTAGGGAGAAACTCGGGGAGCCCGGCAAAGTAGTTGCCTGACTCTTCCTTAATTCCCTTGTCTCCCTTTCCTCATTTCCACCAGTAAGCAAAGACCTGAGAAAAAGGGACAGTGCAAGATTCCTACCCACCCCAGCAGGCTGTGTGCCAGAAAGGCTTCCTGCATAAAAAGTACAGAGTCCGGAGGGTAACTCAAGAGTATGACCTTCTATTGTATCCAGGGGGGAATTTGCTCAGCTGAACTGTTAACTCTTTGAGTTCTATAATGAGGTAATGTGGCAAAGCTAAAAGCAACTTGGGAGAAGCAAATCAAAAGATTGCATCTCGGGGCGCTTGGGTGGCTCACTCGGTTAAGCATCTGCCTTTGGCTCAGGTCATGATCCCAGAGTCCTGGGATCAAGCCCCATGTCCAGCTCTCCGCTCAGTGGGGAGTCTGCTTCGCCCTCTCCCTCTGTGCTCTCTCTCTTTCTCAAATAAATAAAATCTTTTTTTTAGATTTTTTAAAAAGATTTTGTTTATTTATTTGAGAGAGAGAATGAGAGAGAGAGAGAGAGAGCACATGAGAGGGGGGAGGGTCAGAGGGAGAAGCAGACTCCCTGCTGAGCAGGGAGCCCGATGCGGGACTCGATCCTGGGACTCCAGGATCATGACCTGAGCTGAAGGCGGTCGCTTAACCAACTGAGCCACCCAGGCGCCCCTCAAATAAATAAAATCTTAAAAAAAAAAAAAGGAGATTGCATTGAGAACTTGAAATAAAGCATACACCACTGGGCTGTGAGCTAATCGGCACACTCGGGGCTTTCAGTAGAAGTCAAGAGTATTAGGATCTTGGTGTGGGATGCCACGAATTCCGTTTGGAGGCATCTTTGAGCTCGCGCAGTAGACACCATGAGCAAAGCTCACCCTCCCGAGTTGAAAAAATTTATGGACAAGAAATTGTCATTGAAATTAAATGGTGGCAGACATGTCCAAGGAATATTGCGGGGGTTCGATCCGTTTATGAATCTTGTGATAGATGAATGTGTGGAGATGGCAACTAGTGGGCAACAGAACAATACTGGAATGGTGGTAATACGAGGAAATAGTATCATCATGTTAGAAGCCTTGGAGCGAGTATAAACAATGGGTGTGTTCATCAGAAGGAATCAACTGCTTCCACATGTCCCCTCCATAGTACCTGTTTTACTACAATATAAAAATCAGGTCGTGTGCATTTTCATATTGAACTTTTTTGTTAAATAAACTTTTATAATAGTCAAAAAACAAAAAAGAGTATTAGGATCTTACTTCTCAGCCCTCCATGCCTCGAATAGTACTTGGCTTGTGGCAGCAAACTGTTTCCGCTTGGCAGTCCCAGTTTTAAGCCTCCCACGGGGAGATTCCTTTTAATGCTCCAAATCCCTTCCAGGGCCACTGTCAATATTTTCAGAAGCAAGATGACAATTACTAGCTGAGTTCCTTTTCAGCGCAACATCTTTTAGAAGTATTTACTGGGTGATTATTTTTTCAGTCATTTGGGTGGAAGTTGATTTTGTTTGATTAATCAAACCAACCAAGGTCTTTAGCATTTGTTTAATCTTTTATTTCAGTTCATTCATTCAATTCTTCCATAGGCAGTTAAACCTCTACAGTGCTATTAGATCATTTAGCTGGCCCCTGAAGACATAGATGAAAAGTCAGTATAGAAAAATATATAACAAAACACAAAAGGATCAGAAATAAATTAGTTAATATAGACACTTCATGCGGCCAGCCCTATCTGATTCTAATTCCTCGAAATACAAATATTTCCAAAGAAAATATAACCAAAAGTTACCATATTAATTCATCATATACATTCATCAATCACCTAAAAGACTGAACTAGATGCTATTTAACTGCGCCTTGAATGAAAACAAGCTCACTGGAAAATACCATAGACAAATACTTGGGATGCAATGTCTATGCATTGATACAAAGCGAATCGTAGTCTTAAATCCTGATACCATTCAGTAAGTATTGTTTTAGTGATTTTATTTGCACTGGATTGTTCTCCATATCCTAAAAGCACTTATTTAGCTCTTGAGAGTCAGTCAACAAGCTTTTTGGGAAAATCTGTCATGTAGAAAACTGTGACCCAAGTCAAATAAGGTTATTCAGGTTAAATACATTGTTTTTACCATTTCTGAAGCCGCAAATTATGCCCAAATATTCTCCACAGATCCAAGGCCGCCTACTGGTATCCACACTAACATCTGATTCCTCCCCAAAGGCTTCTGTACTGTGTAGTGATTAGGGGCACCATGTCTGGGGTCAGAGGGGATGTGGGTTTTTCTTTGCTTCACCACCTGCCAGTTGTATGGCTTTGAGCAAGTTATTGAACCCACCATGTCTCCGTTTCCTCAGCTTTGAAATGGGGATAATACCTAGCTTGAAGAATTATTATAGGATCTGGATGAAATGGATTTAAAGTGCTTTGCATTCAATAAATGGTAACTATTATTTTTACAGGGACAATGATTTTCCCGTCCAAGCATGGACTCAGATTCTGTTTCTGGAAGCAGAATCAATGAGCTGACTCACCAAGCGGAATGTCGATATTTGCCTCTTCCTCCCCACTCCTGAATAGAGTTAGCTGAAGGTATCTGGCAAAGTTCGTTTCTTCCCCCTCCTTCAAAGACCTTCAGGGAAGACTCCACAATCTCCTTCTGTCAAGACCTTACAAACTTTAAGCTGTTCCTTATATCTAACCCAAATCTTTCCCCACCCTTCCAGCCAGTTTCCTCTTCTTCTATCCTCTCTAGAGACAGTAAAGAGCTGCTCTCCAGCCCCTGGATAATAGACTCTCTGATTTAGGAGTCCACCGATATTTATTAAATGCCTCCCGTGTACAACACCCAGTAAGAAACCAAGGAAATGGATTTAGATTTGTTCCACATTGAGAGAAGTTCTGACAAATGGAAAACATTTTGACAACAGGAGGCAGAACTCTGTAGAAAAACCACATTAAATTAGATAGAAAAATTATACTAATCTAATCAAGTTGTGCTCTTTCAGATGCAATCTGGAATCCAGGAATATCTGGAAGTTTACAACTTAATAGGGAAAATACCTCAAATGTAAATGCAGATGCTCAGAAATGCATGAGAAAAATAAAAGCAAAATATAGTTATGTATAAGTATTTACTGTACTCAGGAATAGAGGTTGCTGGAAAAAAACAGCACTACTTTGAATTGATATGTTTGGGTGAAGAAGTTACAGAAGGTGATATGTTCAACTGGAGAAAAAGAGGTCTGGAAAGAAGCACAGATGTCCTTTGAAGCACCTTCTTTAGAGAGAAAGCTAAGGCCCTCTGCTCTGGGCATGCGCATTCCAGGAGGAAGGAAGACCGGAGGCGGGGCGGGGCGGGGCGGGGCGGGGCGGGGCGGGGGGGGGGGGAGAGCCAGGGAGGCCACCGTGTCGGCATACAGCCTGCAAAGGAAAGGGCGGCAGGACAAGAATAAAGCTAAGAGAAGGGAATTAAATCCCCTCTGGAAACTCAGAATCTTCCCGAGAGTCTTCTCTCTTCCCTTCTCTGCTCCCAACCCCTTCTACTCAGGGACCTTTCTAGGTGTGTTTTTAGCCTGAAATGTAAAGTTACTAAACCATGATTTTAGGCTAGACATTTTTTTTTTAAGAATTTATTTATTTGACAGAGAGACACAGCAAGAGAGGGAACACAAGCAGGGGGAGTGGGAGAGGGAGAAGCAGGCTTCCTGCCGAGCAGAGAGCCTGATGCGGGGCTCGATTCCAGGACTCTGGGATCATGACCTGAGCCAAAGGCAAACTCTTAAGGACTGAGCCACCAGGTGTCCCTTATGCTAGAAATTTTAGCCAGAGGGACCTGGCCTGGTCTTTCAGGGAAAGTAAGATCACCCTTCAAAAATATTTTTGTTGTTTTCAGCTGTCTCTGATTCTGAGTAATGAACATTAGAGCCTGAAAAGCCAATTTAGAGCTACATCATCTGTGTTTCCTTTGTGCAAACATGGTCAGAGATTTGACCACAGGAAGAAAAATTTAAGTCATTTAAATTTATCTTTGGTGACTTCTACGTTCTGTAATTATCTTGACATGCCTTTGGTGTCTAGTAAATTCCTTTTATATTGTAGGTACACCAAATATTTTTGTTGAATGAATTAATGAATAACAAACATATCCACACTTGCTGAGTGATGTTTTACATTTTCTAAATTGGTACTAAATGTAATAAATAAACCAGATTCAAAATAAAGTTTTTATGCATTCAGGGACATATAGACACAAAGTCATGGATTTTACACTTGAAATTCATTGAAAGAGGTGATGTTGTGTAAGAGAAAACTAGTACATTTTATTAATCAAAATTTTTATGACTTCTGCAGGTTTCAGCCAGAAAAATATAAAAGCCCTTGCAATTTGAAAACATTAAATTAAAACATAATTTCCACAAAGTCCTCTCTACAAGCTCTTAGAAATGTAGAAATAATTTTAAGGTAAATGGTAAAATGAAAGCCACAGTCTGATAATGCATGTCTCACAAGTTTACCTCTTTTTTTAAAAAGTTGTAAGGAGGGGAAAATCTTCAGGGAATCACTAAGAATATGTGAATGATGACATTAGCTAAATTCTTCCTTATCCAGAAAGTTCCATAAGTGGCCCCAAATCCCATTCTCATCTGACAGAAGATTTGGTCAGAAAATGGCATTTGTTTGTCGGGATGATGAGAACCTTTTTGAGCAGCTCCCAGACCCTGTCCTTATCTGATAGGAATGTGTCAAGCCTCTGAAGGCTGTTCTACCTCCAGTTCGAAGCTAAACTGAGGCAGAACCTGGAAAAGATTGTGACAAACTTTCTTTTACTAAAGAGAATACTATTTGCTCCCAATATAATTTCAAATCTTTTTTCCTCCCAGAAAACATAAGCTTATGTTTCAAAAGAGACTGTATAGCCCAATGGCTAAGAGCAAGGAGGTCAGCTTCTGACAAGCCTATTGCACTGTGCGACAAAGGGCAAGTCACCGTACTCCCTGAACCTCAGCGTCCAGATCTGCAAAATGGGAATTATAAGAGCGCAGGGTCATTGCAAGGACTGAAAGAGATAGTTTGTAAACCCTGTAAAAAATTAATAATAGTAGTATTAAGTATTAATGATACTTATTATTATTACCATCATTGTGTATACATAGAGAGAGACACCCTCCACCTACCCACCCCTACCCCTCACCCCAGCCTCCAGTGCTTCTCACTGAGCCCATCTATCTCTCTATCAGGAGCCGGGAAGGAATCCAAATCCTAGAGGAGAGGGCTTAGTGGCCTGGCAGCCCATTTTTCCTGTGGCCACTGATGCCATTCCCTAGACCCAAGGATCGGGTAACAACCACTCAGAACACCTCGGCCATGTCAATATCTTCACAGCTCTTATTAACTATTGTCACAACACAACCACAAGAACAGGTAGCATAGCTCATTTAGCTGAAGGTCCCAGAAGACCAACAGACCTTCTGCCTGAGTCTCCGTTTGCCCCCCCAAACAAAAATATCCCAGAAGAAATGTTATGTTTGCTGTTAAAAGTCCATAAAAGCTAATTAATGAATCTCAGACTTTTTACTTATTTCATTCAACCCAAGAAAAAGAAAACTTTGATCTTATACCACTTTCATTCAGCCAAAGGAAAAGGGGAAAAGCACAGAAAGAACTGCTTCTGGGCACTTCCACGATTGTCCTCATTAGCTCAGTCACAAAGAAAACATGCTATGATTTCAGTTGCTTGACTTCAGGCACATCCCCCTCCTAATAGATGATATAAGCTCTTCGGTAAGTTCGCCCACACTTTGCTATGGACGGGGCCAGTATTTTGGTGCTTTATCAATGGTTGAGGGAAAACCCAGTCTGGACACTTACTGAAATCTCACTGTCATCATCAGATTGTTGTGAGAGAATGTGGACTTGATAGTTTAAAAATTCAAACAAGGGCGCCTGGGTGGCTCAGATGGTTAAGCGTCTGCCTTCGGCTCAGGTCATGATCCCAGGGTCCTGGGATCGAGTCCCGCATCGGGCTCCCTGCTCCTTGGGAGCCTGCTTCTCCCTCTGCTTCTCTCTCTCTCCCTCTGTCTCTCATGAATAAATAAATAAAATCTTAAAAAATAAAAAAAAATTAAAAAAAATTCAAACAAATCCAGTCAATGCATACATTGCTGTACAAATATGCTTGGACACATGCCTATACCTTGGGGTCCCTAGAATTCAGATAGACTTGGGTATATCGAAGAAATAGTATATATTGTTTATCTAGAGTCACAAAATCAATATATGGAGAGAAAAGCCAGGCAGGTAATATAAGGAAGTAAAGCAGGCCAGGGCTAAGAAGTAATTGGCTCTCCTACTTCTTTTATCTTTTTCCACTTTTGTTGGAGATGGATACCAGAGAAACACATTCTTTCCTCTTCCCACCATGAGAGGAGGAAGTCTGCAGTGGAGGTGTGAACATGAATAGTTTGTGATATGCCCCACCTGGCTGGGGACCTTTAAGGGGATGGGTAACGGCGTGGGCAGGCCAGCTAGGGCAGCGTAAGCCAACTCCAGGCACTGTGCCACGTGTGAATATCCACTTGGCTGTCACATCGTTCTTTCTCCTCCTCCCCTCCCTCTTCACCCCAGATAAGCTAGGAATCTAGATTCGTATGTAAAAAGTCCTAATTTATTAAATGTTGACGACTGATTCATATATTTAAAAAATACAATTCAGAACAAATAAATTTGTCTATATGTTTGCAAGATGAACCTGGCATAGGGGTCAACCATTTGGGACCCTGAGCCAAACTAATATAGCCCCGAGAGCCTAATTAAATGCAAGACATGGTAATCTGGAGTGGGTATGAAGGATGGCTCTGTGGTTTTGGCCTTGGCCATTATGCCATGTCATGCATTTGGATGGGTGATATATAGGAAGGAGTAAGTCGAGGAGAGGTATGAGTTTTATTTTGGACATGTTGATCTTGAATACTTGTAGGACAACCAGTAAGAGAAATTGAGCCTGGACACACAGACTTCAGAAACAGACACATCACAGTGAGGTAGTGGTAGAAACAATGCGAACAGCTGAGATGATCCAGGGACAGCCAACGGAACAAGATTAGAAGACTGTGGTTAACACCCTGGTAGGCATCAATATTTGGGGATGAAGGTGAGTGAAAAGAAGTTTTCTTTTTTTTTTTTAAAGATTTTATTTATTTATTTGAGAGAGAGAAAGCACGAGAGGGAAGAGGGTCAGAGGGAGAAGCAGACTCCCCGCTGAGCAGGGAGCCCGATGCGGGACTCGATCCCAGGACTCCAGGATCATGACCTGAGCCGAAGGCGGTCGTTTAACCAACTGAGCCACCCAGGCGCCCCGAAAAGAAGTTTTCAATGGAGGATGAAAAGGAATATCCAAAGAAGAGAACAAGGATATTTAGTGTCAAGGAATTTGAGGGAAAAAAAAAAGTTTAAGGAGAGAACCATCAATTATGTCAAGTAGGGCAGAAATCTCAAGCCAGCCAAGGCAGACCAGGACCCACGGGACTTGGTCATAATATGTAACTGGAAACACTACAGTGCACAGAATGCCAATGGGATTTGGGATAAGACCTGAGTTTGGAATCTGGTTTTGCCACTTACTTAACGCATAACCTTGGACAGTAGAAACCTCTCAAAATCTCAGTTTACTCATCCGTAAAATGGGAATCATAATACCTATATCACATGGCTTTCATGAGGATTCATCGTAAGCAAAATAAAGCCCCTGTCCTCATGTAGCTTAAGTTCTTGTGAGACAGTCAATAAAGAAGTATACAGACAAATATATAATTTCGAAGTAGTGATTAAAAAAAGGCAGAAAGAAGAAAGTGGTATAAAAGATTAGAGAGTAATTGGGAGAGTAGGTAGTTTCTACTTTAATCTGGTAGAGAGGTTACTTCTGAGAAGATGACATTTGAGCTGAAACTTGAAGGAAGAGGGAGAAAGACATTTGATGATCTAGGGGAAGTAGAAAGGTTCTGAGGTGAAAATGGGTTTGGCATGTTCCAGAACATTAAGGAAACCCGTATGGCTAAAGTGGGGTGGGAAAGTACAGGAACTGAGTTCAGAAAGGTGAGCAGACCATACAAGAGGACTGAAATCTAGACTAAGAATCACAAAGAGCCATCGGAGGGCTTTGAACATGGAGGTGGTATACAATGACTTGTGTTGTAAGAGACCCCTTTGGGTTCTGTGCAGAAAAATGGACTGTGGGGAGAGCAGTAGAAGGTGCTAGAGGATGCTACTGCTGAGCTCGAAAGAGATGATGGGGGCTTGGACAAGGCTGCAGTTGGGGAGATTGAGGATATATTTCCAACGCAGATTTGACAGGATTAGCGGAGGGACTGGACATGAAGTTTGAAGATTTGACTTTTAGGTGTTTGGCATAGTGAATAGTGATGTCATTTCCTGAGATGGGGAAGAGCTGTTGAAGAGCGGTATAGAATAAGAGTTCTGTTCTGGACATGTACAGTGTGAGAGGCCTAGTAGACATCCAGGTGGGAAGTTAAGTAGGCTTTTGAGATTTGAGGGGGAAAGCAGAGGCTAGGGATATAAATTTTGGAGTCATCAGCACACAGGGCTAGATGTGATCACTCAGGGAGTGAATATAGATGGAGAGAAGAGCCTGTGACTGAGCTCCCCAAAGTTTAGAGGTGAGGAGAAGGGGGAGCCAGCAAAGACGACAGGGAGTCGCACCAGCAAAACCAGGAGACTGGAGCATGCTGACCTGGAGGCTCAGTTGACAAAGTGTTTTCAAAGGGAAGGAGTAAATAATTATGTCAGATGCTACAGAGAAGTTGAGTTTGATGAGTTTCTGGATTGTATTAGACTTTCAAAATCATTAGATTTGACTTTCAAGAGGAAGGTCATTCACCATCTGGAAAAGAACAGTTTGCCTGGGCTCATGGAAACCAAAGCCTATTTGCAATGGGTGGGGGAGTAAACAAGAAGTGGAGAAGTGGAGACAATGGGCTAGTGTACTTAAGCTTAACATCCAGGAAGAGCTGCCATTGGAGCCATACAAGTCCCTAAAAGTTTTATGCAGAATTCTGCATGTCTGTGACAAGCTGTGTTCTCCAGAAAGAGAAGCCCCAGCTCCCATGATATATCTAAAGGAGTATGTCACCAAAAATCCTGCAATAGAGAATTCAGTGGCTGGCCCAGAGCTGCCAACGCCCTGAGAGTAAGCAGGAGGCGTGGCACCCCCTCTACGTGCTAGCTCCCTGTTGTGGCCAAGGACACGGGGCGTTCAGCCTTTTAAATTATTTTTTAAGAACAGAAAAAGAAAAAAAAACTAGCAGCTTTTTTCCCCCTAAGTAAAGCCCCTTTAAAACTTAAACTTACAGAATCTACTCTCAGCTTTAAAGGATTTTCTAGACTAAAAGAGCACCTCTGTGCGACCTCTGGTGGATATTATGAAAACGCAGGCCAAGCATTTCCATTTTATATGAAGGACATTTGAAAAGATTGCTTAGAAAAATGAATTTTTATAATCACTTAAATTGTCTAACAACCAAACGTATCCAATAAGAATAATACATCATCTAATTGGTATATAAATTATAAATTTTTAAGTGTATAAATGAAAATAAGCCCAGAATAGAATAGTTTAAGACTTAAAAATTTTTCCAACCACTAGGGGAATAGTAAGTATAGGCTGGGGTTCGGAGACACAATTCAGTAGGTCATTCTGCATCTGTTCACAGAGTTCAAAATAAACTCTATATTTTCTTTCCAGACATAGTCTGAATAAAATTGGCCATTTTGCTGGTTTCTCCTTTTGTAAGAATGGGGAATACAGAAGGCCTAACGTGTGTTTGCATGGCTGGTTTTGCAGTGGAAAGTGGGCAAATCTGTCAGAGTCGGGAAAAGAAAAAATGCACTTCTAGGCCTGCAGCATCTGCTCTCAGGAATCCTTAGAGAATTTGAGCCCTAGCTGCTGGGTATTCAACAGTGCTCCTCCTCTGTAGAAAATGTCAAGTTCTCTTGAGTGCAGAAGTCACGTGTTACAGTTCTTTTCTTTCTTCTAGAAATGCTGGTGCCCAAGAGGTTTGCAATAAAAACCTGATGATTTGAAAAGTGTGAAATGTGTGCCTTGTAATCATTGAGAAGGAATCAGGAAAATGAGGGGCTCTAGTAGTTTCAAAATAACATCTGTTGAGGGGCTGGTGCCTGGGCGGCTCAGTAGGTTAAGCATCTGACTCTTGACTTCAGCTTGGGTCTTGGTCTCAGGGTTGTGAGTTCAAGCCCCGTGCTGGGCTCCGTGCTGGGCTCCGTGCTGGGCTCCATGCTGGGCATGGAAAAAAAAATCTGTGAGGGATTCTGGGCTTCTAGAGCGTATCTTTTCTCAAATGAACTATCAATGCCTAGACATTTAACCCATAAACTACATGTAAATACAATAAAATCCTTGGATGATTTGACCTATTTAAATGACTTCGATTCTTCAGGGTCAGTGATCTTCAGTTTGGGTCCCTGGACCATCAGCCTCAACACCAACTGGGAACTTGGTAGAAATGCAAATTGCCGACCCCCCACCCAAGAACTACTGAGCCAGTGACTCTAGGGATGGTTTCCAGCAATCTGCTTTTAACAGGTTCCCGGGTAATTCTGATGAAATCTAAATTTTGGGAACCACTGTTACTGGTCACACCTATATTGATAAAGATTGAAGATATTGTGCTTTTCTTGGAAAAAATTCGACTTCTTATTGAATAGAAATAACTCCACCAAAAATGAGGGATAGCAATGTAGATACTGATACCTAGCTACTTTTTGTAAATATAAGCTTATTTGGACACAGGCAAAATAATTATAAAATTAGCTGAAGAATTTCCCAAGTATCCATTTTTCTTTTGATAGTCATGGTTTTGTAATAAAGAAAATAATCATTCTACCATTAAATAGGTAATTTCATATTCATTGCAGAAATATACTTCATTTGTCATGGAGATTACCTGCAGGTGGATTTTTAATGCGGCACTCATCTCTTTTAATAGAAAGTTCTTCTTCTAGTACTTCCTTAATTCTCTTATGTGGCTCAGAATACAAGAATTTCTTCCCTATAAAGACATTAATAAAACTGATTATCTATCGTAAATTATGCCAAACTTTCTAGCCATTATGCCTACATGAATAACTATTTCTTAAGAAGACACATCCCTCCATACAAACAGCAGATGATTCACCCTCTTTTGGAAAGATCCCTTTTTGGTTCTTTTGGGACTTTACACTTTCACATAATTCCTGAACTTTTGTGGTAAGTTTCAGATACCTGTTTTAGGTGTTAGGAAGAAATATATGGAGTTTCCTTCATTTGCTTCAAGAAAACTCATTTATTCGATAAATCCTTGTTAAGGACCTACTCTGTGCCAGGCGCTGGGCTAGGGACAGAGGACAAGCAATGAAAAAGACAGATGTGCCCATGGAGCCTACTACAGCTACAAACCACAGAACACCTCAGCCTTATTTAGTTATCATTTTGAGAGGTAAACGTGAATTGTTGTAGTGAATCACTTATGGACACATGACTTTTTTCCTGGTCTCTAAGCCTGGCACTATAGGACATCACTGCTATTGTGGAGGATTGGCTTATTTGTTCTAAGTACCTTAGCATTATTTCTTCCGCTCACCCCCCAGAGCTCTGTGCTTCCTGACACTGTCACCCCCGTTTGTCCTGTCAGCCCCTCTCTCTTGCTTTCTGGGCTTCCTTGTGGCCCTTCTGTTCATTCCCACATCAAAGCCTATGTACATTCTATTTTGTGCCTGAACTGCCTTTCTCCTAGTATTTTTGCCTGCATAACTTCTACTCGAATTTCAATCCTAGGCTTAAAGGTTGGTGCCCTGGGGAAGCTTTCCCTGACTCTACAATCCTCAAATGTTCCTGGATACTTTTTTAGCATCGGACTCTTCTCTTTTCCTTCATTTCATTTACTGCAATTTATATATGGCCTCATTTGCTTTATATGCCATTATTTACGTAATTATTAGTTGAATATAGGTCTTCCTTATCAGACCATAAATACCATTGGGCAGGGATGTTTTCTGTTCAGTTCATCAGAGGCTTAGAGCAGAACTGGTGTAATAATAGACCAAATGTGTGTCCAAGTAGAACTCAGCATTGTTAAATTAGATGGAGCTCAAAGACTATTCTTGTGGATGAATGTCAATGCAGCTTTGTGAATGTCAGGGAACCAGTGGTTCTAGTCTTAATACTCAAAAGCTCAATGCAAGGAACCATGGAAAACCTAACCAACCCAATACTTTAGCTATTTAAGATGTGACTTTAAACTCACAATGGCAGGTGCCTCATCTTTCCCAGACTAACCAATAAAGAACGCAAGTGAAGAGATTTGACTTGTGTACTAACCAGCCCAAATGGGGTAAGAGACCACTGCTGTGGTCCTGGGTCACTCCTGGTCAGGAAGACTCAAACACACCTTCAGACACAAACAAGGTAGAATTAGATACTTTCTGCATCTCATTTTTGTTTCCCAGAAGTTAGGAGTCATATGAACACAAGGTGGGGGTTAGCTTTACTCAAGCTTAACTTTGGTTTAAACTTGTTTGGCTAGATCATGATCCTAAGGCAGAAAAGAGTTTAAGAAACATGGTTAAGAAGGAAGAAAATCCTGTAACAGTTCAGTAGAACAGAAGAGATCATCTCCTCTAAGTTCAAGTCTCTTGACGAATTTCAGCCCTGCTGTTATAAGAAGTTACAGAGGAAATCACTAAAGGTTTTGAGGAACTGTGAAAAATTAGAGTAGCAAAGAGCTTAGTATAGGCAAATATTCCCTGCTCCAGGAAGGAAGGAAGGAAGGAAGGAAGGAAGGAAGGAAGGAAGGAAGGAAGGAAGGGAGGGAGGAAGGGAGGAGAGAAGTAGGAAGGAGAGAAGGAAAGAAGGAAAAAAAAATTCTACAAACTCTAACATAGCAGCTTGATGTTGATCTTCACCAACATTTGAGTTAGCCAACAGATGGCTTGTGAGTACATATAATGAGGAACAGTGATCACTAAGTGTTAAGGACTACTAAGAACAATATTATTCCAGACTAAACTGCTTTCTTTTGTTAAGAGCTAATAACAATTGCTGTAATTTATTGAATGCTACCATACATATATTATTAGCATCTTACATATATTATTTCTCTTTTTCAAAATCACTCTATGGGCAGGTATAATTATTCCTATTTTATAGTTGAGAAAGTAACTCTCAGAAATCACAAAACTAGTCATAAAAATTAAAAGCCATGCCACCTGACTCTCCCAAACCCAAGTTACTAACCTAGCTAGATTAGGAAGATGTCATAGCCACAATGCATCTGCATTTCAGCAAGACATTTGATAAAGTGTATTTGTAGGAGGCAGAACGCCCACGCCAAAGATGCTGAATGACAGGTCAGGGACTTCCAGAGACTCTCCTTGGAACTGCTGGAAGTACCACCTAGTTTGCTAATTTGGATATAGAGAGGAACTGCCTACTCACCGATTGTGAGAATGGCACAAACTTGCTGAATGGCAAACTTAGGACTCAAAGGGCTGCTTCTGTACCTGGAATGGAGTGCTAAAATTCATAGAATGGTACTGATAGGGATAAATATAATAACTTGTATTTAGGATGAAACAAATTAAGTGCATAAATTAAAAAAAAAGCCTGGATCAAATGTTTTCTATTGGACAACAGGGGAAAGAGAAACTAAGGGTGTCATAGACTGCATTTGTTATATCTATTAATAATATAATGTGCCTGCCAAAACAGCTAATTGATTCTGGGTCCATTTAATAGAAGTAGAATGTTCAGATCAAGGGAGGTTATAGTCCCAGCATGTTACCCTAACCTGATCATACCTAGAATACTGGATTCAGTGGTTTAATAAACTGGAGAATGTGGGAAGAGGTTAGCCAGCATGGGGAGAGTGCTACAAAGTATTTTAAAGATGAGCCTGAAGTCTATGAAAGATTTGGTGGCTGTTCAAATAGCCACCTTCATACAATTTAAGGATGTTTTACCAGGAAAGGCCCATATTTCATCTGTGTATATTTCAGATCAGATCTATGATTAGGGAGTAGAAGCTACAGAGAGACAGAAGACTTTCCCAGAAAACATTTGAGAATCGAATGGGTACTTCATGTGGGTGTGAATAGCCTGGCTCTACCTGAGGCCCTAAAATGAGGTTCTCTGGGAGGCTGAAGCAAGAGTGCTCTATGCCCTGACCCTGACTTTCTGAGGTCCTCAAAGTTTGGACACATGCCTTAATTCATCACTCACTTATCCACAACTTGCCCAATGCCTGGCATGCAGTAAGGATTCAGTATTTGTTGAATGGATGGGTGAATGATTTAATTCCACCTTTTACTCCTACAGAACTCCAGAGGACAAAAGAACCTTTCATTTCTAGCATCTTTAATGGGAAAATTCCCAGACAGAATTCGAAGTCAGAGTAAGAACTTACTTAAATATACCGAATACTTAAATATACTGGATTTAGTTGCCCCGAGTAAGGCCTCTGCATGCTGTTGATAATCAAAGGAATGGCGGAATGGTCCTTTCTCTAGGAGACACTGGTTCTGCAGCTCCTTAATGAGAAGTCCTGGGAGCAGGCTGGGTGGCCCCCTGAGGCAGGGGAGCTGAGCTGCTTCAGCCTCACCCTCCCTCCTGGGGTCTGCGGAGCTACATGACCTGAGGCTGGTCTCTAGAGAGGCAATCAAGGAGGCGATGCAGAAGGGCCAGAAACTGCGGGCATTCCTCATTGACCTATTATTTTCCCCATCATCATTCCTTAGCACTTCCTGAAAACGTGTAGAGCACAAGGGACTGTGAAATATAAATTCATGGAACAATATGGATGAGCGCGGAGGCCTGGAGCGGACTCCAGCTTCAGCCATGTTGGTTGTGACTCTGGACCAGAACCGCCTTTACTCACTTGAATATTGTTTGTGTGTTTGGCAGGGCAAGGAAGGAAACCCTTGTGTTAAAATGTGGCCCATCATTGTGAGATTCTAAAAGTATCAGGTAGTAATAACTGTTGAACTGAAAGTCCAAGACGGGTGAGGTTAAGCGTTTTAAGTACTTCTCTGGCATTGACTGAGTCACTGTGAGCAAGTCACTTCATTTCCTCTAGTCTAGACCTCAGTTTCCTGGTCTGTAAAATGAAGGAATTGGCAAAAATGAGCCACATGTTTCTCTCTGTGTGTGTATATAATTTATATATTTATGCATATTATAAATCTTTATACATTTTATATTTTATTATATATAAATTCAAATTTATATATTAGATTTTTCTTATTACACGCACACATACACACACACTTTTTTTTTTTTCCAATACCTTCCAGGTCAATGCCACTACCTGTCAGGTTGGAGGCTACCTGGGCTCAGGCAGCCTTTGGTGAAGGAGGCTTTGGGGAAATGCACCGGATGCTTTCTGCCACATCACCTCTGCCTTTGCCAAAACTGCAGCTCTGCCCCTACCCTCCAACACCTTCAGCGAGTCTCATTCCGGATCCCCCGCTTCCCCTTCCACGCGTTCGACACGCCCCACGTCCCTGCGCGCACTCTGCGCGACCGGAGGGGAACTCACACTGTTTGCAAGACTCCTGGGGGCCGCCGCCGCCGGGCTCCCCGCGCGCCCCGCACCCCAGCCCGGCCGGCGGCTGAGCCTGCTCCCGGTCGCAGCCCGCCTCCGGCGCTGCCACCGCGCTCACCACCACCGCTTCTTCCCGCCTCATGCCGCGGGGGTCTTCTTCGCAGCCGGAGGCCCGCTGACCTTCTCAGCTCCGCCGCCTGCTGCCTGGGAACGCCCGGCGTCGCCGGTTCCCATAGTGACTGCGGATCCTCGCTTCCCCAGGGGCTCGCAGCTTGCGGCTCCCAGGCCCCAGGGGTCCCGCGCGCCGGGGATGGAGCTGAAGGTAGGGAGCTGCGATCACCCCCTTCCCCCTTCCATTGCCCCCCCTCCCCAGGCCAAAACAGCCCAATCTCAAGGTCGTTTCTTACTCCAACGGCGCAGGAGTAGCTTTGCTATTCCCAGGTAGGGAAAGCGAGATTCAGAAAAGCTACGGAAATTGTCCAAAGTCACATGGCCCAAGAATAGATCACCACCTGGTACAGGTAGGGGTGGGAGCAGGTACTAGACAGGTGAGTTCAAGGTAAGGTCGCTAGTTCCACACAGCGTTGTGCTCCTCCTGTCCCACTCCCTGCTACACACAACGTGATCTAATAAGTGAATGCTGAGGATCCCAAACTTTTGGATCAAGGTTTTTTTAAGATTGTATTTATTTATTTGTCAGAGAGAGAGAGAAAGTGTAAGCAGGGGGAGCAGCAGGCAGAGGGAGAAGCAGCAGGGAGCCTGATAAGGGACTCGATCCCAGAACTCTGGGATCATGACCAGAGCTGAAAGCAGACGCTTAACGACTGAGCCACCCAGGTATCCCTGATCAAGCTGTTTTTAAACAACTCTTGTTTTCAGGCACTTTTGTATTCATGATCTGTTTCAATCTGTATCTAATAACTAATTTTACAGATGAGAAAATCAAATTCAGAAAAGTTTGATTTGAGTAGCAAGTGGGGAAATCTAGAGCTTTATTTGGAGCAGGAGGTTGCTCTTGTTTGTTTTTGCAGTCATTAACAAGTAAATTGTGGCGTGTTGTTAATTTTATAAAGGCTAAGTGCATTATTTTACGGAGTTATAGTTCTACAAACTTGTAACCAAATAGGGGGGACCCCATCTGCCTCCATTTCATGGCAGAAGCAACCTCTTTCACGCCTCTTGCCTGATAATTTAGTATTTATGACCGTATAGCAAAATGTTTATTTTGATGTGTTATGTTTTCAATCTTAGGTATCATATGTTGATTTCCTACTTTGAAAGGTAAGGATTTAGTTTTCCTTCATTATCAGCCATCTAGCTGCTCAGAGTGGGGAATTTGAGGGTCTGTTTTATTTTTATTGTGGTAAAATACACATAAAATTTAACCTTTTTTAAGCATACAGTTCAATAGCATTAAGTATACTCATAGTGTCATACAGCCATTACCACTCTCCATTTCTAGAACTTTTTCATTATCCCAAATAGAAACTCTGTACCCATTAAATAATAATTCCCAATTTCCCCCTCTCCTAACCACTGATAACCTCTATTCTAGTTCCTGTCTCTATGAATTTGGCTACTTTAGGTACCTCATATAAGTGGAGTCGTATAGTATTTTACCTTTTGTGTCTGGCTTATTTCACTTAGCATAATTTTTTTAAGATTATTTATTTAAGAGAGAGAGAGTGGGGGGAGGGGCAGAGGGAGAGAATCTTTCAAGCTGACTCCCCCCTGAGCATGGAGCTAGACATGGAGCTCCATTCCACAACCCATGAGATCATGACCTGAGCCGAAACCAAGAGTTGATGCCTAACAGACTGAGCCACCCCGGCGCCTCACTTAGCATAATGTTTTTAAAGTTCATCTATGTCATAGCATATATAAGAACTACATTCTTTTAAAGTTGAATAGTATTCCATTGGGTGGACATACCACATTTTCTTATTCATCTGTTGATGGATGTTTGAGTTGTTTCCACCTTTGCCGGTTTCCAATAATGCAACAATGAGCACTGACATACAAGTTATCTATTTGAGTTCCCGCTTTCAATTCTTTTGAGTACATATCTAAAAATGGAATTGCTGGATCATATGGCAATTCCATGTTTAACTTTTAAAGGAACCATCAAACTTTTTCAAGTGTTTACACCATTTTACATTCCCAACAGCAATGTACAAGGGTTCCAGTTTCTCTACATCCCTACCAACACTTGTTACTTTCCTTTTTTTAAAATAATAATAATAGCCAACTATCCTCGCATGAAGTGGTATCTCTTTGTGGTTTTGATTTGCATTTCTCCAATGACTGTGATGTTGAACATCTTTTCATATGCTTATAGGATATCTGTATATCTTCTTTGAAGAGATGTCTATCCAAGTATATTGCTTGTTGGATTATTTGTTGTTGAGTTGTAGGAGTTCTTTATATATTTTGAGTATTAATGTCTTATCAGATGTATGACATAAATATTTTCTCCTATTCCATGGGCTGCCTTTTCATTTTATTGATAATGTCCTTTGATTTCAATAAGTTTTAATTTTGATGTAGTCTCATTTATCTGTTTTTCCATTTAATGCTTTTGCTTTCGGTGTCACATCCAAAAACCACTGCCAAATCCAATATCATGAAGATTTTCCCCCCATATGCTTTCTTCTAAAAGTTTTATAGTTTTAGCTCTTACATTTAAGTCTTTGACCATTTTGAGTTAATTTTTGTATTCCATTACAGTGTGATATATGAATCTAACTTTATTCTTTTGCATGTGGATATCCAGTTTTCCCAGCACCATTTGTTGAAAAGACTGTTTTTTCCTCCACTGAATTGTGTTGACACCCCTGTCAAAATTCAATGGTCCATAAATGTGAGGGTTTATTTCTGGATTCTCAATTCTATTCCATTGATCTATATGTCTATCCTTATGCCAGTACCACATGTCTTGATTAACAGTTTTCTAGTAAATTTTGAAATCAGAAAGTGTGAGGCCTCCAACTCTCTTCTTTTTTAAAACTGTTTTGGCTCTTCTGGGTTCCTTGCATTTCCATATGAATTTTCGGATCAGCTTATTGATTTTTGTAAAGAAGTTACCTGGAATTTTGAAAGAGATTGCACTGAATCCGTAGATCAATGTGGAGAATGTTATCATCTTAACAATAAATGTTTTGGGGCGCCTGGGTGGTTCAGTCGTTAAGTGTCTGCCTTCGGCTCAGGTCATGATCCCAGGGTCCTGGGATCGAGCCCCACATCGGGCTCCCCGCTCCGCGGGAAGCCTGCTTCTCCCTCTCCCACTCCCCCTGCTTGTGTTCCCTCCCTCGCTGTGTCTCTCTCTGTCAAATAAATAAATAAAATCTTTAAAAAAAAATAAATGTTTTGATCCATGAACATAAGATGTCTTTCCATTTATTTAGTGCTTCTTTAATTTCTTTCAATAATGTTGTGTAGTTCTCAGAGCAAAAGTTTTGCACTTTTGTTAAGTTTATTCCAAAGTATTTTATTCTTTTTGATAGTTTTGTACATAAAATTGTTTTTTCACTTAATTTTCAGTTTGCTTATTGGTCCTTTTAGAAATATAATTGATTTCTTATATATTGATCTTATATTCTGGAGTGTTGCTGAACACTTAATAGTTTTTTCAGTGAATTCCTTATGATTTTCTATATACAAGAGCATGTCATCTGCAAATAGTGATACTTTTACTTCTTTTCCAATCTGGATGCCTTTTATTTTATTTTCTGGCTAGAACCTCCAGTGCAATGTTTAATAGAAGTGGTGAGAACAGACATCCTTGTTTTGACTTGAGCATCTTAGATGGAAAGGATTCAGTCTTTCACCACTAAGTATGATGTTGGTTTTGGGTTTTTATAGATGTCATTTATCAGGTTGAAAAGTTCTCTTCTGTTCCTAATCTGTTGAGTGCTTTTGTCGTGAAGGTTAGCAATAGTTCTTTGTTTTGCTATTTTAGTGGTCACTTTAGTGTTTACAGTATATGTCTTTAACTTTTCATGCACTACCTTCAAGAGATAATATACCTCTTTATGTATAGTTCAAGAAACTTCCATTTCTCCCCTCAGCCATTATATAATTGTCGACATATATTTTACTTTTAGATGTAAACTCTGTAAAAATTGTTAACATTGTTTAAATAGTCAATTATCTTTATTTTAAAAGATTGTATTTAATAATTTGAGAGAGACTGCGAGTGGGGAGAGTAGCAGGGGGAGAGGGAGAGAGAATCCTAGCAGACTCTGCGCTGAGTGCAGAGCCCATTGCAGGGCTCAATCTCAGGCGCCTGAGATCATGACCTGAGAAAATCAAGAGTCAGACACTTAGCCAAGTAGTCAATTATCTTTTTTAAATATTTATTTTATAAATTTGTATTATAACATTTACTTGTAAAACCAATCAGTGAGACCATTTAGGGTATTTGGACAATCACAAACATTTGTAATTTACCACCTTAACCATTTTTAAGTATCTTTACATTGTTGTTTAACAGATCTCTAGGACTTTTTCATTACGCAAAACAGAAACTCTACACCCATTGAACACCAACTTCCTATTTCTCCTTTCCCCCAGCCCCTGGCAAGAACCATTCTACTTTCTGTTTCTATGAATTTGAATACTTTGGATATCTCATATGAGTAGAGTCATATAGTATTGGTCTTTTTGTGACTGGCTTATTTCATTTAGCATAATGTCTTCAAGGTTCATCTCTATTGTAGCATGTGACAGGATTACCCTCTTTATAAAGGCTTAATAATATTCCTTTTTCTGGAAGATTTATTTATTTGTTTAAGGAGGGGAGGGGCAGAGGGAGAGGGACAGAAATCTTGAAGTAGAATTCCTGCTGAGCACAGAGTCCGATGCAGGGCTCCATCCCAGGACCCTGAGATCACGACCTGACCCGAAATCAAGAGCTGCACACTTAGCCTCCGGAGCCACCCAGGTGCCCCAGGCTTAATAATATTCTATTTCATGTATATGCTACATTTTATTTCTTTGTACTACATTCATCTGTCAATGGACATTCATCACCTCTTTGCTGTTGTAAATATTGAGGTAATGAACGTGGGTGAGCAAATATCTCTATATGTTCTGGATATTAATTCCTTATCAGACACATGATTTGCAAATATTTTGTCCCATTCTACAGGTTTCCCTTCTACTTGAAACTCCTTCAGATTTCTATTATCTATCTTCTGTATATTGATTTTTCTTTCCTTATCCCTATACTGAATTGTTCCATTTCTATTCAAAAATACATAAAATCCTTCCCTTGACCATACTAAATATCCCAAGCTTATATTATTCTACTTCTTTTCCTTTGTGGCCTATTTTCTTGACAAGATAATTCACATTTGGTCTCCAGTTGTTTACCCAATTCACTTTTTTTATTTCCTATATTCTGTTTCCACTCTCACCACTATTGAATTTAGTCTCTTAAAGGTCACCAAGTGCCTCTCCAATCAAGCCATGCTTTCTCGTGTCTCTTGACCTCTCTGATAGCATTTGACAATGTTTTATGCCCCATTTTTATGGAAAGTCTCCTCTTGGTTTCCAAAACTGTCCATTTTCCTGGCTTTCTGGCTCCTCTCTCATGGCCATGTCCCCATTGCTGTCACCATTCTTTTCAGAATTCCAAATTCATCAATGCAGACATTCATTCAGGTTCTCTCTTTGCTCTTTTCTCTCTTTTTGCTATTTTGTTCAATTCCAACACTTTAATTATCACCTTAAGAGGCAGGGCCTTTTCAGTATCTCCAGATTCGGTCTTTAATCCTTGGACTCCAATCCTGCATTTCTAACTGCTGGTTGAACATCACAGTCATAAAACTTTGGAGCAGTGAGAAGCCTAGAGAACATTTAGTTCCACAGGACCCAAGGGATTTCCTGGAGACAGAGCAGGTGCTCCTTTATATCAGGCAGCTCCACTTCTTTCTGCATTGTTCTTTCACTTCATATATGTTTATTGAATGATTCCTTAATGTCTTATAGACACTAAAAAGATAGTAAGAAGATATTATGAATAATCTGATGCCAGTAAATCTGACAACTTAGACGAGGCAGACAAATTACTTAAAAAAACACAACGTGCCAAAATGGGCACAGAAGAAATATAACCTTTTATAGAAGTAATTATAGAAACAGAACTATTAAAGATCTTGAGCTCAAATTGAAACCTGTCCCACAAAGAAAATCTAAAGTCTCACTACTGAATTCTTCCAAATATTTAAGAAATAACATATAACACCAATCCTATCCAGCTCTTCCAGGAGTTAGAAAACAAAGTTAACACTTCTCAACTCACCTTTATACCGAAATCTGAAAGAACATTACCCAAAAAAGTAAAAATATAGGTCAATCTACCTCATGGAGATTCATTTAAATATTAAGTATTAGCAAAACCACCCAACATGTTAACAAAAAAAGGTTAGCACATCATAATAAAGTGACTGTACTAGGAATGCAATGTTGGTTTAACGTTTGAGAATCAAGCGAAGAGCCAGAGAACGAAACAGAGTACAGTATTTGCCCCTGCAATCTACCTAAAGCGAAGTGGCTCTTCAGGCCACCAGCAGATCATAGACACCCCCGCCCACCCGCATGTCGCAGCTGGCCTGAAGGATCCTGTTCCAAGTGGATTTTCTGTAGGAGAAGTTTTGATTCCTTTAGCTGATGAATATGATCCCATGTTTCCTAATGATTATGAGAAAGTAGTGAAGCGCCCAAGAGAGGAACGACAGAGACAGTGGGAGCTGGAAAGACAGAAAGAAATAGGAGAGAGAAAAAGAGGCGTAAGGACAGACCTGAAGCTAGTGGGTTTTCGAGGCAACCAGATCCAGGTTCTTTTCTTTTTTAATTTTTTTAAAAAGATTTTATTTATTTATTTGAGAGAGAGAGAATGAGAGACAGAGAGCATAGAGGGAGGAGGGTCAGAGGGAGAAGCGGACTTCCTGCTGAGCAGGGAGATGCAGGACTCGATTCTGGGACTCAATCCCAGGATGCCAGAATCATGACCTGAGCCGAAGGCCCTTCAAAAGACAATAAATACATTATTGTAGTTCATATAAAGAATACTCCACAGCAATGAAAAGGGGAAAACCCCGAGTACATACAAAAATATGAATGAATCTCACAGATGTAAGGTTGAGTGCATGAAGCAAACACAAAAATATTACAATAAACAGTTCTTTTTATTTAGGCAAAATGAAATGATAGTGATAGAATTTAGGGTGATGGTTATCTTTGAAGGAGCTCAGAAAGAGATCACAAAGTAGACTTTTGGGGTGCAGGTTACATGGGTATGTTCACTTTGTAGAATTCACCAAGATTTCTGAACTTTCCTCTGTTTTCTATAGAGCTACAGAGTTATACAAAAATGGAGCATGATTTAGTTAGAAAAAATTAGTCTGGAAATATTTTTATTCTTAAAAAAGCAATGTGGTGCACTTTGATCACATAATAAAGAATTATGCAATTACTGGTTTCTTTTCTTTTTTGTTTCCAATATCAAAAATCTTGGGGATAACTGTCAATTGTAGTGACCATATTAATTTAGGTGGTTTATTTCCGTCTTCCTCCTAAATGGCTTTTGATTTTCTATTTCTTCTTATTATATATGTGTGTTTTTAATTATGTACCACCTCAAATCTCCTCGGGAATCAATTTCTGATGAAGATAAGTATAATACATACCATTCTATCTAGAAATTGTGATTACCATTTTTCTTTACTTTTTTTAATTCCAAAAAACTAAAAACGAACAACAAAACCAGGATGCTTATACTTTTTTCAATTAAATGTAAAAGACCAACATGTCCACTAGATGGGGGCAAACCCCAAGGCTAAATTTTTCTTGTAAAAAAATATTATAGTTAATGTAAAAACACAGTCTTTAGCAAAGAAATAAAAACTTAATATATTACCAGAGTTAATATATGGCTTTGTATTACTTAATGGTATCTTAGTAAAAACTAGATGGATTAAGTTTCACATTGGTATTTAATTTTACAGATTTTAAACATATCTCCAGAAGTCCCCTCAGTCTGTCTTCTGCTTAGTAAACAGGGCAATTGAATAAAGCAATGGATGTTTAATGCTACTGTTTTTTCTTCAGAGAAGTAGATGCTGTAACCATTTTGGTTTCCTATTCTAGATTCTAACAGTCCTCATCTAAATTATTTAAAAAGCCATCAAAGTCCTTCTTATAGTAACTAAGCCATCTTTTCAAATTTGTTGAATGCTGTCAAATGGACTAATTTTAGGGGAATTATTTTGTTTCCTACTCTATCATTTAATGGAGAAAATATTCCTTCCTGTTATAAAGGGCTTTTTGCTTGGGATTGTAAAATTCCAGTAAATTGGTGATGTCTTCTCCTCTCCCTCCTCCTCCTCCCCCTCCTCCTTCCCCTCCCCCTCTTCCTTCTTCCCCTCCTTCTCCTCCCCCTCCTCCTCTACCTTCTCCTCCCCTCCTCCTCTACCTTCTCCTCCCCTCCTCCTCTACCTTCTCCTCCCCCTCCTCCTCTACCTTCTCCTCCCCCTCCTCCTCTACCTTCTCCTCCCCCTCCTCCTCTACCTTCTCCTCTACCTTCTCCTCCCCCTCCTCCTCTACCTTCTCCTCCCCCTCCTCCTCTACCTTCTCCTCTACCTTCTCCTCCCCCTCTCCTCCCCCTCCTCCTCTACCTTCTCCTCCCCCTCCTCCTCTACCTTCTCCTCCCCCTCCTCCTCTACCTTCTCCTCTACCTTCTCCTCCCCCTCTCCTCCCCCTCCTCCTCTACCTTCTCCTCCCCCTCCTCCTCTACCTTCTCCTCCCCCTCCTCCTCTACCTTCTCCTCTACCTTCTCCTCCCCCTCTCCTCCCCCTCCTCCTCTACCTTCTCCTCCCCCTCCTCCCCCTCTCCTCCCCCTCCTCCTCTACCTTCTCCTCCCCCTCCTTCTCTACCTTCTCCTCCCCCTCTCCTCCCCCTCCTCCTCTACCTTCTCCTCCCCCTCCTTCTCTACCTTCTCCTCCCCCTCTCCTCCCCCTCCTCCTCTACCTTCTCCTCCCCTCTCCTCCCCCTCCTCCTCTACCTTCTCCTCCCCCCTCCTCCTCCCCCTCCTCCTCTACCTTCTCCTCCCCCTCCTCCTCTACCTTCTCCTCCCCCTCTCCTCCCCTCCACCTCCCTCCTCCTTCTTCTCCTCCCCCTCCTCCTCCTCCCCCCTCCTCCTCCCCCCTCCTTCTCCTCCCCTTCCCCTTCCCCTTCTCCTTCTTCTTCTTCATCTATGACTCACAGGACTCTGCAGCATCCAGAAAGTTATACCCCTAGAATTCACTGAAGAGGTTTCCATATGCCCCTTGCTTGCTATGGAAAATAACACAAGGATGAAACTAGTCATCTCTGGATACCTACTTTTAAAAATCAACTTTATTAAAGTATAACTTATGTACAAAAACCTACATTCCATTTAAAGAATACAACTCAATGACTTGGGCAGTTGTATACATCTGCAAAACTACCATCACAAACAAGATATAGAACATTTCCATCTCCTCTGAAAGACTCTTCCTGCCCTTTTGCAATCCAACTTCTGTCCCTGTTGCCAGGCAACCACTGCTCTGCTGTCTATAAATGAGTTAATTTTTCCCCCAAATGGATATTCAGTTGGAACACAGCACTATTTCTTTAAGAGAATTTCCTACTGCAGTCCTTGGCACCTTTGTCAAAAATAATTGACCATTTATATCTGGATCTGTTCCCAGATTCTCTTTTTTCCTATCAATCTACATGTCTATCCAATACCGCACTGTCTTGATACTGCCATTTCGGTTAGTTTTGAAATCAGATTGTATAAATCCCCCAGCTTTGTTGTTCTTTTTAAAAATTGCTTTGGCTCTTATGACTTAGGAATTGCTTAATGTTTTATGCCATAAAATGCAATTTGCTCCTAATAAGGGTAATTTTTATGTCCCCAAACACTACTGTAAATAAACTAATAATTTGAAAGAAAATGGAATTTTTGTTGTGATTATTTGATAGACTAATTGGTGGTACATGGATATTAAGATTCAAGGACACCACAGATGAAAAGCTGTATTTGAATGTGAGCTTTCTGGAAACATAGTTCCTGACAGTGGGTCATTTACTTAACCTCCATAAGCCCAAGTGAAGAGACTTGTACGATGGCATCTCAAAGGTTATCATGAGATAATGTTAGTGAGCGTCTACAGCAGAGAGGGTACATGGCAAGCACTCGATTGTTAGCTATTAATATTATCACAATGGTCTGGTGTATCACATCTGGGACATGTAAGAACTTTTATAAACAAGATCAGATGAGACTATGTCACTCATGCATTACATAAAAGATGACTGGGGGGCGCCTGGGTGGCTCAGTCATTAAGTGTATGCCTTTGGCTCAGGTCATGATCCCAAGGTCCTGGGATCGAGTCCCACATCGGGCTCCCTGCTCGGCGGGAAGCCTGCTTCTCCCTCCCCCACTCCCCCTGCTTGTGTTCCTGCTCTCACTATCTCTCTGTGTCAAATAAATAAAATCTTAAAAAAAAAAAAAAAAGATGACTGGGGAAGGCTGATGATCAGATGTGAAATTTTTTTACATTGATTTTGATACATTTCATCTTGGAATTAATTTTTAAGGTGAAAGTAATTGCCAAAAAATTATACGATATTATTTTTGTATTTAAGTACGAAACTAAAATTTTAGATCTGTAAAGACATTAAGAAATTATCTATTTTCTCAGCTGTTTACACTGGGAAGCTGCTAGCTCCCTCCTCAGTTCATTCTTCTCTGACAGAAGGTGTTGGCTTTTCTTATCCCTTCTAGAAGTAAAAAGCCTCTGTGTCAACCTAAGAGCATTTTATCCAGCAATGCAATAAAAAATTTACAGTTGTAATAGTGCAACCTATTAAAAATCAGGATTTGATTATTATACCCACTAATACCCAGAAGTTAGAATTTCCCTAAAAATAAACTCATCTGAACTAAGGAGTAAGTTTCCTAGAAGCCAAAGTTGGGAGTAGGAAGTGGGCTGTTTTTACCAATGATACTCAGTATTGAAGAGTTTTCTTTTTCTTATTGTATATTTTATCCCAATTTTTGAATGTGTTCAAAGACTCTCATTAATAAAATACTAAAAATTTAAAATAGAATCAGTGATGATCTAATTTTTGAATGTATACTGATGAATATTTGGAATATAAAAAATGTACATCAAATAAAATTTAATTGCATGCTAAACAACTTTGAGGCTAGCCAAATTATGAAAGCTTCTGCCTTACATACAGCAGGGAATATTTGGCAATGTCTGGACACATTTGTCAGAGCTGGGGACAGGGAGTAGGAGACACTACTGGCATCTACAAAGTCAAGGCCAAGAATGCTGCCTAACATCCTACAAGGCACAGGATGCTCCCCACAACAAAGAACTATTTGTCTCCAATGTCAATAATGTGAGGAACACTGACATATAACTACTTTTCTAGGTGGAACCCAAAACCTCCTCATTGTGTCCAAGGGTGCAGACTAAAATGAAAAGAACGGATGAAGACCCTAACACCTTTTTCTCCCTTTTGATTCTTCTCATAGGCTTTGCATATCTTCAAATAAAAAAACATGCAAAAGCATGTGAAAGCAAATCTGAACTCTAGGGCTTTTTTCTGGTATGTGCCGTGAAGGATCTGATTTTTGCATCCAGTCTTAATATGATTCTCACAACAGAGCTGTGTCTTGGTCCTAGGGTTTGTCCCTTCAATTAGGATACGTTTTCTTCGTGAATTATTAAATTGAGGTTTGAAAACACGGGATAAAAGCTGGTGGCATCACAATTCCGGACTTCCAGCTCTATTACAAAGCTGTCATCATCAAGACAGTATGGTACTGGCACAAAAACAGACACATTGATCAATGGAACAGAATAGAGAGCGCAGAAATGGACCCTCAACTCTATGGTCAACTAATCTTTGACAAAGCAGGAAAGAATGTCCAATGGAAGAGACAGTCTCTTCAACAAATGGTGTTGGGAAAATTGGACAGCCACATGCAGAAGAATGAAACTGGACCATCTCCTTACACCACACACAAAAATGACTCAAAATGGTTTAAAGACCTAAATGTGAGACAGGAGTACATCAAAATCCTAAAGGAGAACACAGGCAGCAACCTCTTCGACCTCAGCCGCAGCAACTTCTTCCTAGAAACATCGCCAAAGGCAAGGAAAGCAAGGGCAAAAATGAACTCTTGGGATTTCATCAAGATAAAAACCTTTTGCACAGCAAAAGAACAGTCAACAAAACCAAAAGACAACCGACAGAATGGAAGAAGATATTTGCAAATGACATATCAGATAAAGGGCTAGTATCCAAAATCTATAAAGAATTTATCAAACTCAACACCCAAAGAACAAATAATCCAATCAAGAAATGGGCAGAAGACATGAACAGACATTTTTCCAAAGAAGACATCCAAATGGCCAATAGACACATGAAAAAGTGCTCCACATCGCTCGGCATCAGGGAAATCCAAATTGAAACCTCAATGAGATACCACCTCACACCAGTCAGAATGGCTAAAATTAACAAGTCAGGAAACGACAGATGTTGGCGGGGATGCGGAGAAAGGGGAACCCTCCTACACTGTTGGTGGGAATGCAAGCTGGTGCAACGACTCTGGAAAACAGTATGGAGTTTCCTCAAAAAGTTGAAAATAGAGCTACCATATGATCCAGCAATTGCACTACTGGGTATTTACCCCAAAGATACAAATGTAAGGATCCAAAGGGGTACGTGCACCCCGATGTTTATAGCAGCAATGTCCACAATAGCCAAACTGTGGAAAGAGCCTAGATGTCCATCGACAGCTGAATGGATAAAGATGTAGTATATATACACAATGGAATATTATGCAGCCATCAAAAGGAATGAGATCTTGCCATTTGCAATGACATGGATGGAACTGGAGGGTGTTATGCTGAGTGAAATAAGTCAATCAGAGAAAGACATGTATCCTATGACCTCACTGATATGAGGAATTCTTAATCTCAGGAAACAAACTGAGGGTTGCTGGAGTGGTGGGGGGGTGGGAGGGATGGGGTGGCTGGGTGATAAACATTGGGGAGGGTATGTGCTATGGTGAGCGCTGTGAATTGTGCAAGACTGCTGAATCACAGATCTGTACCTCTGAAACAAATAATGCAATATATGTTAAGAAAAAAAAAAGAAGATAGCAGGTGGGGAAGAATGAAGGGGAGTAAATTGGAGGGGGAGACGAACCATGAGAGATGATGGACTCTGTAAAACAAACTGAGGGTTCTAGATGGGAGGGGGTGGGGGGATGGGTTAGCCTGGTGATGGGTATTAAAGAGGGCACATTCTGCGTGGAGCACTGGGTGTTATGCACAAATGATGAATCATGGAACACTACATCAAAAACTAATGATGTCATGTATGGTGATTAACAGAACAATAAAAAAATTTAAAGAAAAAAAAGAAATATGAAAACACGGGATAGGCACCTGATTTTTTAAAGAAGGGCAGGTTCACTTTCTTGTGTTTGTTTTTTTTTTTAAGATTTTATTTATTTGAGAGAGAAAGCACGAGCAGGGGGGAGGGGAGAGGGAGAGGGAGAAACAGACTCCCCTCTGAGCAGGGAGCCCAATGTAGGGCTCTATCCCAGAAACCTGGGATCATGACCTGAGCTGAAGGCAGATGCTTAACCGACTAAAACACCCAGATGCCCCCCTCCTTTTTTTTGATTCCTAAAAATTGCCTCTGTTTAAGTTATCTGTGTCTGAAAACGGAACTCCAGTGACTGCTCAGGAGACAGTGCTCCTTATCAATTCGCATTAACTCTCCAGTGAAGTTTGCCTAATTTTCAAAGACTGTACATCTAATAGAGATGAAAGGTTGAACATATGCGATGAAAAGAAGAAAAAAAATTAGGTGGCAGTTTGCTTTTAGGTTTTATATTTATTTCATTAAGCGGATTTTCTAGCCTACAAATCCTGCTCCTCTGAGATCCACTTGCAAATGTGGCCATGTCATTAAATTCATAATGACGGCTATTAATGTATCTGAGCATTGACCGGATAATCAGTGATGAACCAAGTATGAGTGTTTTTATTCCATTTGCTCAACATTAATAAGACTCATCCTGAAAGGGGGAAAATTTGGTATGAATTTAAAGAGGAACTCATGTAATAGGCATCGAGGAGCTGTATACAGAACAAAAAATAAGCCACTCTCAGCTTCTCAGCCCTGGATACAGGAAACACATTTTCTCTCAGAAACTGATTTCCTCTCAGTCCTTGTAATTATTTGCTATAATCCTTTTGTTTTTTTTTTCTTATTCCTTGGGTTTCTTGTGGTTGGAGACCTCTGATGCCTGAAAGGGACCTTTGAAAATGACATAAACAGTGTTTCCAGGAATGGAAGTGTTTGGATTTTTGTCCTGATAGATGCCAATGAATAGAAATAAATGAATGCTTTTACACCCATAGAATAAAGACTCTAAATCCTATCACTGTGGTAGGTTGTGGGTCAGAAAGCTCCCTGTAGAAGCATATTTAAGATTTAGAAAAAGCCAACTCATTTCACTGTGAGCCTGTGAATTATGATATGCTCCTTGAATAATGACAAAGCACATTTCCTTAAGCATATAAGCTAATAAAATTAAGCCCAGATTTACGAAAAACAGATTTAAAAAAAAAAAGCCTTTGGATAAACTCTGCCAGATTAGAGAAAACTTTGTTTGCAAACTGAGCTTTTTTTTTTTTAAGCCTTCTTAAAGCAAACTGGAAGGTACAGGTAAGTAAAGAGTCCAAAGCATGATTAGTGAATGCCTTCTGTGGTTAGGAAACACTAGTAAATACTAAGGAAAGTACAAAGGAAGCAAACAATACAAATTCTGCCCTCAGAGATAGAAGAGATTTTGCTTATATGTGGAGTTTGCTCCTCAGCACTGGTTGCATGTTGAGTCCTGAAACCAAGGGAGTAGTCACATCTCAGCTCCTTATCATAAATAAGGAGGCCTCTTTGGCCCCATACTTAAGTGGAAAGCTTACATAAACCATGGATGCAACTCATTCCAAAGAAAGGAGCCATGGACTCTGTGACTTTCAGGTAAGCAGGTAGCTCATTTAGCAGTCTGCTAGGATAGATGGAGTCCTATTCTATTGTCACTGCCTGTCAGCTGTACCTATCATTTGGTATCCCTAAATCGGGCCACTTTTTTTTAAGAGACAGAAAAAGAGAGTGTGTGAATGTGGGCATGTGCGGGGGGGAGAGGGGAGTGGGGGGGTTGGGCAGAGGGAGAGAATCTTAAGCAGGCTCCACGCCCAGCACAGAGCCTGACACAGGGCTCCATCTCTCCTTCCTGAGATCATGATCTGAGCCAAAATCAAGTCAGATGCTTAACTGCCTGAGCCACCCAGGCACCCTGGACCCAACACATTCTGCCAAACCCTTGCATCGTAGACATTGATACTCTGAAACTGAGGCTCTCCTAGCCAGAGATCACAGTATAGTTAAAGCTCTCCTCTTTCTTGAATCCTATTTGTCATGATGACTCAGTTCATACATTAACTTTTCTGAGATGATTGTTTTTTTAACCCGAAAACCACCTAACATATTTGATTAAATAACATTATTAGTTAATCCAGAGTGATTGGATCACATGAGCTGGCTCAAAAAGACAAACCTTGGTGAATATATAACTGAAGAAGAGGGCCATTGGTTTAGTTTCCTTTTCCTTCCTCAGTGTTAAGAAGTTAAGAGAAAAAACCCTTTGGGAATAGTCACAGAGAGGCTACGTAGTCAGTGAGAAACTCCTGCTGGGGAGACTGAGCGAGTAGTTGCTCAATCAATGTATGCTCCATGAATACATAGGTTATGGGTCCAAGGGAGATATGTGCTAGTAAAAAAAAAAAAAAAAAAGAATTGGTGCCATTTTTGTTGTTCAAAGCTTTTATTTTTTTCTGAATATTCATATTTATACTTGTGTCACCATCTACACTGTGGCTTTTTAAAGCCTGAGCCACTTATAATCTAGCCCCAGTATAATCATCATCCCTTCACTCTTAGAATTCCTTTTCCCTTGTCTCTTTGCCTTTGTAGGATTTGTATAAAAGGAGGACCTTGGAAAAATCGATACTTCCTGTGAACGAGAGAGACCATCTGAGCAGTGCCCCAAACAGGATTAGGCAGGTAAAACCAGTTGGCGAGCAGATATATTATGATCTCTTGGACCAAGGTAGAGTTGTGTGCATGTCTAAACTGTCATGCTGACTCACCAATGGAAGAAGGATCATGTGGGTTGACCAGGGTGAGGTAGGACTGTCCACAGGATTGTGTGAACTGTGGTAGCGGAGGCAAAGTATATAACATTCATGGACTAAACACTTTAGCTAACTACTTTGCTAAAAATGGTCTACGCTCTAAAAGACAAAGATCTAAGCTCTTTTAACATTTTCTTAAACTTGTGACAATTCAAGTCACTAGTAAGTTAGTTCTTACGGTTTAAAATGAAAGCAAATGGCCATAGTGATGTGGAGAAGACAGCTGAACTGCACCAGTATACTTGAATTTTTTAAATTAAATTCTGAGTTACCTCACCTTATAAAAATACATGTCAATATACTAAATACTCCACAAAGACCCAGGATGGGGGAATATTTAAAAATACACTTCTCTTGGATCAGCACCAAAAATATCATGTTTTCTGTACAACCCGTTACAAGTTTTTAAGTGTGTTAAAATTATTTCTGATAAAAATTACAAAGTCCACATAGATCAGTAAAGATGTATCCAAACAACTTTCAAATATATTTTGACATCAAGGTTAGGCATGTCGCTTGGAAGGGCATTTGAATGTGTACCACTGGATTTCTACTGTGAAACTTTTGATGTCAACCTTGTATCATGGGGATATGTCCTATCTCACACAAAGGAGGCACTGGTACTTGGGAACTCAAGAAAATTATTAGAACCGTTATGGCTGAGGTGAAGAATTTGTGCAGCCTTCCACAATTTCAAAGAGGTAGTGATAGATACTTGTCCTCCTGGCAATATCAAAGGCCGTTTCTTCCAAGTTGTTTTTCAGGCCTGGTTTGATGTAGCGGTTCATCAGGAGGAGCTCCAGGGTATCTTTGCTGTCCCTGTTGCCGGCAGCGAGATGTAAGGGGGTCAAGAGGCCTTTTGTTTGGGCATTAATATCTGCATCGTGCTGGAGTAAGAAAGAAGCTACTCTGGTATTATTCCACTTACAAGCACTGTGCAGGGGTGTCCAGCCATCCACAGTCACTGCATGGACATCTGCCCCTTGTGCGATCAGCTCACGCACCACGTCTAAGTGTCCACTGTAGGCTGCTCGATGAAGAGGGGTATATTCATCTTCATCTCTAGCGTTCACGTGAGTGGCCTTTTCAGACAGCAGTCTCCGCACTGTGGTAAGCTGAGAAGAAAAGGGACCTTTTCAAAACCCAACGTGACCCAAAACAGTAAATGAAGAAAATTAAACTGTCTAGTGGTGTTAATTTTTTTTTAAGTTCCATAAGAACTTGTTAGCAGAGGACTTTAAGATAAAAATGATTTAAGATTTCTTTGGGGGGCAGATGGCCACAGATTTAAGAATGCACAAGTTAGTGTTAACCACTCTCTTGCTTCCTAAGAATGTGACTCTCTGAAAATCACGAATCAGTATCGAATGTATGACTATCATGCACTTACTCCTGGCCCAATTAAGGCCCACTGCATATAAGCTTTAGTCCTAGATGAATAATACAGACTATAACTGTATTTAATATTTTACACTTCATTAGTGAAAACCTAATAACTGATTTTTCTACAGTAGGATTATCGTAACAATATACATTGTGCATAAAACTTTGAAAAATAAATTTCTTTCTCAGAAGAATACAACGGTAACAAGGAAATCTAGAGATTAAGGAGCTCAACTCCTTCAAACTAAAACAACCTTAGAAACATGTTTTCAGGAAGTGATTTTCAGTTTGGTCTCTGGATCTCTGGTGGGATGCAGTATGCTCCTGGGTGAAAAAGTTATCCAAAAAATGCAGGACCTTTTTGGTTATTAATTTACTACCACCAGCATGGAAGAACTTAGTAAAATGAAGTAGAAGTGGCTGAGTGGGAAAAATATATTTGATGATACTGCTTACATGATACTGGGCAAATTGATATTCCTGAATCCCATTTTCTTAAACTGTAAAAGGGAAGAATATTACTTATTTTGTGGGGATATATGAGGATTAAATTAAATAATGTAGTAAAGCACATGGTATAGTTTATATTCAAAACATGTTAATTCCTATCCTCCCTCTTCTAAATGATAGTTGTCTCTAGGATGATCTTAATGACTTAATATAAATGATTTAAAAATATAGGTGATTTCTTGCTAACTTTATAATTATCCCTTAAATTTCCAAATAATACCCGGTAGGATGCTTTGTGACTTACTATGTCCTTTCATGGACATTGCCTCATTCGATCCTCAAATCCTGTATAAAAGATACAGGTATTATCATGGCCATTTTTATAGGTAAGAAAATAGAGGTTCAGGAACAGTAGGATTTACCCAAAGTTACAAACCAAATAGAGGTTCAGGGACAGGTCTTCTGGCTCTGAATCCAGTACTTTTCCTACTATATTATGGTTTCCTCTTTAACTGTTTTGTTTGTTTTTTTACCCGATTTTTTTCCGCAGCCCAAAGAAGCAATTTGCTTGGATCTTTTTCCATCTTTTTTTCTTGCAATTGATACCACTCTTCAGTTTTTTCATCTTGCTCCTCGTCTTCGTCAGAATTCCCTACCCAGAGACTTTGGGTACCAGTGGGAATAAGGTGTCCATGTGTTTCCAACAATTCAAGTTGGTTAAAATGTTCAGAAAAGTCCAAGGAATTTTCTGGGTCTGGTTTTCCATCATCATTTACTTTCCCTTTTTCCATTTTTACTATGACACTAAATACAAAACATTTCAAATGCCAGGGTATAAATAATCTTTCTAGAGGTGAATTATATCTGCTTTATTTTATCCATCAAGATCTGGAAACACAAACACAAAAATTATTAGCAAAACAGTAATTGTTTATCAATTACAAAGTCTTCCAAACATGCACAATAAACCCTGTCTAAACTTTTTGGTTTTATTGGTAGTCTTTACATTCTCTAAATACCAGAGCTGAAATTTGTTATCTATACCTTTAATGGTTAAAACTCCTTATTTTTTTTCTTCTACTAAGTCAATGGTTATATTATTCTGAATCTATTGGTTTCGATACTATTGTATTATACTAAGAGTGATAAATGCTTAAAGCTTTTAAACCATAATTTAAAAAACAGGCACATTCATGATTTTTATAAACTAGACACACAGATGATGTAAAGCAGAAACAAAAACTTTTAGTTTCTAATAAATTACTTCAAAGACTTAGGCATTCTTAGAGACGGAATAGCCCCAAGGAATCTGTACAAATCTCTCATCAATCCAAGTATCTTTATTATAACATCTGTAATAATTATCCTATTTCTACTTTAATAATTTCAGCTTGGGAAAATTCACTGCTTTAAAAAGGAGTCCCATTCATTGATAGACAACTATAGTTCTTAGTTGGCTTCTTGTTCTGAACTGAATTTCAGCTGTCATTCACCATTCAACAAATATGAATAGAATGCCTGGTCCATGCCAGTCTTTGGGTACTGGGATTCAATAATGAACAAGGTCCATGTCTTAACCTCAGGAAGGTTATTGTCTAGTGGAGGTGACTGGCAACAACAGCATGAGCTGTGCCATGGCAGGATTCTGTCCAGACACAATGAGTATACAAGAGAGTTACAATGAACACAGTCCTAAAGGATTAGAGAAGGCTTCTTGAAGGAAGTGACATTAATTCAGCTAAGCTGACACATTAATTTATAAACCAGTATTAGAGTTACACAGCTTATTAAATCTTAACCAATTTTTAAAAATGCAAATAATAAATATCTTTTAAAAATACCATTTCTCAGGCTTCTGATTCATTTGTTGAAATCCTACCAGTCTTTCAAGGCTCTTCTCAGATGTTTTCTCTTCCATTGAGTCTTTCTTGAACTTCCAAATTAGATTTCTCTCTGGTAGCCTTTTTTGTTCTACCTATTGTCTTATTTCAGCACTAATTATTTCCTTAGAAGATTATAAGCTTAAGGATAGAGACTGTATTTAACTTTTATTTATGTCCTACTTATACAGAGGGCATTAATATTTGTAGAATTAAATCTAATTAAAGCCCTATCACTTGATTTTGTTTGGAATGGCTACTGAGAAGTTCCAGAGTTGGACTTCCCTTAAGATACTAATTTCTTTCTAATTTCACAAGTTTAACAGTATTCAATCCTAATGTGGCATTAGATTTTACTAGTGCCAAAGGAACTAAACTTAGGTTTAAATTTATCACTTATGACTAATAGCGTCTCTGGGCCTGTTACTTCATTGTAAAATATAATGACTGTACTAAAGGATTTCCAAGTTCTTCCCAGCTTTTCAGAGTCTACTGAGACCCATCAAAATTACTTTATGTTTTATTAGTTCTTCTGGAATTTTCACTTTTTATTATTGAAGAATTGATGATATACAGTGTTAGTTTCAGGTGTACAAACACAATGATTAGACAATTCTATACATTACTCAATGCTCCTCACAGTATACCGTATTACAGACTACACTTACTGTATTGTTGACTATCTTCTCTATGCTGTGCTTTTCATCTCTGTGACTTATTTATTTTATAACTAGAAGCCTGTACCTCCTCAAACCTTTCATCCATTTTGTCTATCTCCTCACCCCTCTCCCCTCTGGTAACCACCAGTTTGTTCTCTGCATTTGTGATCTGTATGTAGGAACTCCCATTGGGGTTCTCATTTTTTTACTATCAAACTATTTCCTGAACCTTGCAACACAAAAATGATCCTACATCAGTTTATTAAACACTGTGAACAGATACCATAAAGTTCATTTAATTATATCAAATACAGAAACAATGAGGCACATATTTTATCCTTTCCTTTCTATAAAAACTCCCCCCACTTTTTAAAATAAATTCTGAACTTAGTGCTCCAGATACAGTAACTCACATATAAAATTTCTTTTCTAATTTTAGATGATTTAATTTAAAGAGTCAAACCTAGGTGCATCTCCCTGACTCAGGATTTTAAAAAATCGATTAAGATTCTTACTCGATGATCCTCAACGAAGAAGAAATAGGGAATGTTTAAAAGAACACATTTCGACAGAGATCTAAACTATGTCAACGCCTCACAAATA
This sequence comes from Zalophus californianus, assembly GCF_009762305.2. NCBI lineage: Eukaryota > Metazoa > Chordata > Mammalia > Carnivora > Otariidae > Zalophus > Zalophus californianus. Next base: position 38,242,041 of record NC_045605.1, read on the forward strand.
ACTCAGTGACAGATGCGGTCATAAACCCCTTTTTACCGGTGAAGGCGCCGAATAAAACAACCTGCCCTACATTAGGGATGCTTCAATGGAACTAAAAGGTCAAGTTTTCTAATTCAAAAGTTTCACATTATTTTTTTACTGTACTATATTTTACTGCTATCAGCACAAAGCAGTACAGATGTGCTGAACCCGGGATCCAGGGGTGAAAATAAGGGGAAGCAGGGAATAAATGGGTCCGAATACTCTAACTCTGGGGAGTGGGAGTGAGGGAGAAGGCCCCCAGTCCCGGCCCTCTGGCACCGACTGGTCACTTCCCAGGCCCGGAGTCGTGCCTACGGCCTTCCAAACAGCCAAGAGTGGGGAAGCCGCTCCAGCCCTACCCTGGACCCACGACGCGGCCCGAACTGCAGGGCTCATTGGGGTCGACAAGTGACCCGCCCCCAAGGGCCCGGCAGTTTTTAGGTGGCGCGAGAGGATCAAGGACCGCGGTCCGGGCCAAGTAAGAGCTACCCACCTTAAAGAAGGGAAACATCGCCGTCGCGAACCTCGCTTCCGGGGTCGTCCCTCGGCTTCTGAGGATTGGCTCCTGCTTGAGGGCGGGGCGTCGCCGCTACTTTCCCGGCTCGCTCACGGCATTCGGCAGCCAATGAAAGCCGAAGAAGACTTGAAGCGCTACGTCATCAGAGGTATCGCGAGAGAAAGAGTTGCTTCCCCACCCCCCCCCCCCCCCCCCCCCCCCCCCCCCCGCCTAATTCAGGTTTATGGCCCCGCGGGTTGTTTTTAACTTGCAGGCTCACGAGGTGCAGTTGCTTTTTTTCTCACGAATCCCGCTCCTTCTTCCCGGGTAAAAGACAGCCTGGGGGTCTGGTGCGGGGGCTTTGGATAGTGTAGGTGTGGGGTAATTTAGGAATCGTACCGCCTCCTATTTTGTGGGATCCCGGGCGGAAGCCCTAAGTGGATTGACTCTCTGGAAAGAATGGGACGGGTCTGCTAAGCCCTGGAGGGTTCTGATTCTGGCTTCAGACAGTTGGGGGTGGGGGTGGTGTGTTGAGGCTTAGAATCTGGAAGGAGCCAGGAGTCCGGGAGTGGGAGGGGTTCCCGGAATATTTTGGCCCTTTCTACTTGCCTTGCGGGCGCATGGCGTTTCTCCGCGGAGCACGTGTTTGTTTATTTACACTAGTTTTTAAAGGTTGGGCCCTTCTCTTTTCGTAAACTGGACCATTGCTTTAAACGGTCCTGTGGTTGAGCAGGAATTACGGGATTTTCTCGACGCTCCAGGGTAGCCTGTGCAGGCTGTTTAAAACATTTCTGCACGTCCAGAGTTGTTTGTGTGCTAAACCAGAACTGCTGTATGTGTCCCTTTCTGTCCATTTATCTGATAAACATTAGTTTCCAGTAGTTTAATCATAATGGTGAAATGGTACTGGAGATGTGCTATTTTCTATTGTTAGCCCTTAAAAAATAAAAATATAGTACGTGCGTAGATGAAAATGAGATTCCCAAAATTGGTGGTTTTTTAAAAGAATATGTTTTTACAATAATGTAATTTTGCTTTTAGAATTTGCTAGAATTTGGAATCGAGTGAGTTTTCTGACGTATTTGATCACACAACCCAGGAGTACTTGGAGAGAAAACTGGTTCCGGAGGAGCTGGACTGACTATAAAAATGAGTCCTGCGGATGCCCTGTAAGAACTTGTCTTCTGGGATCTTTTTTGTTGCTTTGGATTCCTAAAGCGCATCAACTATGACCACCATGAACGAAAACTTACTTAAAAAATTAGCAGTAAATAGCTTGCTTATGAACAGAAATGTTAGTCATTAAAAAGAATATTTAGAATGTTAAAAAATTAATATGTGTTTGCTAACTAAAAGATAATATATAGCTATAGATTGAGGCTTTGCAGTAATTTGGTATATTAGTGTAGTATATAAGTTTATATTCTTAGGTTTTGTCTTGAAATATTAGCGCTATCAATATTCTTGAACTTTTGTGGGGAAGTCACACTGGTCAAGGCAAGCCTGTTTAAGCAGATTGCTAGAGTAGTAAATTGCTCTAGCATTGAATAAATTGGAAATGAATTTGAGTAAAATGAAAATCAATAAAAGAATCAGAAGTTATGTGGAAAAAGCTCTAGACTTGGAGTGTTTCACCCCGATTTCAGTTCCTTGGTTAATACTGTGTGACCCTGGGCAAGTTAGCAATTCTCTGAACCTTGCATCAATTTCTTCACTCTATGTATATAATTGGAACAAAATTGCCTTTCTCAGATTAATTTAGATGTTTAAATGAGAGAATTCATTTGAAAATATTTTATAAATTGCTATGGTTGCATAGGGTAATGTGATTTTGAAAGTATTCTGATCAGCCTGTGTGTGTGTGTAGCAGTTAGAACTGTGTGCATGTATTTCATCTTTGAAGTTTCTGAAGAGAAGTCTTTTCTGGAAAAATCTCATATATAAAGATTTCAATTTTGGAGATATATCTAGAAGTTGTTTTAAGTTCATTATGGTTTAGTGAAAATAGGCTGAGTGGTTAAATCCTGTTTCTTGCACTTATTTGTGCGATAAATTAATTTCTCTGTTTAGTTTTCTCATTTTTCAGAGATAGAAATACCTATTTCTTTACATGTGGAAGTTGAGAAGAGATCATAGATACATAAGTATTTTAAAGAAAGGTTTTTAAAAATTTTTTTAAAGATTTTATTTACTTATTTGAGAAAGAGAGCTCGAGTGGGAGGGAGGGGCAGAGGGAGAGGGAGAAGCAGGCTCCTCACTGAGCAGGGATCCCAGAGATACATTCCTGACCTGAGCGGAAGGCAGGCACTTAACCAACTGAGCTACCCAGGTGCCCCAAGTATTTTAAAGAAAGTTAAAAGTTACATTAAACTGAAGAAGGTATTAATAACTACAACATTGCTGCTTCACATGAGAGTACCTTTGGATACTACCAAATTCAAATGGAATTGTAACTCTATTTTGTTACTTGGCCAGATTTGTTAATGAAACACTAGCTTTATGTAGGGAATAGAATCAAGCAGGTGTCTTTAGGGGCTTGAATGTAAGTTACTAGTTTTTTTGGGACAAAATCTACTTACAAAGTAAGAAGAGCTTTTTAAATTAAGTCAACTCTGATTTTCCTTGAAGAGTGCAAAATAGATAAATAGCAAGTTTAGATATGGGGTCAAATCCTCTTGGGATTTCAGGATGGAACAGAATTGGAAAACAACGAAGCTTTTAGGTCCAGGGTCCAAAGGAGTGTGTAACACTGGAGTTATAATAAGGTTATACTTTTTTGAAAGGAGTCACAGAATCTTTTTAAAGTTCACGTGTGTCTGGGGCGCCTGGGTGGCTCAGTCGGTTAAGCGACTGCCTTCAGCTCAGGTCATGATCCTGGAGTCCCGGGATCGAGTCCCACATCGGGCTTCCTGCTCAGCAGGGAGTCTGCTTCTCCCTCTGACCCTCTTCCCTCTCGTGCTTTCTATCTCTCATTCTCTCTCTCTCTGAAATAAATAAATAAAATCTTTAAAAAAAAAAAAATAAAGTTCACGTGTGTTTGTTCTGTTTTGAATTAGGTGTAGGCAAACTATGTAACACTGAAGATCTGTTGAATGCTTCAAATTTTCAGACCTATTTTAAAAGCTAGAAAAGTGATTTTACTGTATAACTACTATTATATATGTTCTAAATTTAGGTTTTAATCTTAGCATCTTTTAATGAATTATATTGAAATGTTTCTTCTTTTTTTATATAGTGATGATGAAAATACATTTAAAATCTTAGTTGCCACAGATATTCATCTGGGATTTATGGAGAAAGATGCAGTCAGAGGAAATGATACATTTGTAACACTGGATGAAATTTTAAGACTTGCCCAGGAAAAGGAAGTGAGTTTGGTTTACATTTTTTCAGTTTCTACTATGCTCCCTTAGTCAGTAGACTCTTTTCCTTTCTTAAAGTTGGAGGTTTGTTTTATAGGCTCATGTGCTCACGTTGCCTGCTTAAATATCAATATACTACAAATCCAAAGCAGATTTTAAGTGCTTTGTGACCTTAATTCAAGTAGGAGTTGGTTTTGTTAGAAGTTTGTGAAAGTTTACACATATTTATGGGGTGTTTACTGAGTGCAGGATCCTGTGGCAGTTTCTGTTTGAAATGGAAAGATGACTCATCGTTTCTGTTTGCCAAGAACATACAGGATACTGGTATGTGAGGTAAGACAAATGTCCATAATGCTCAGATGCAAGGTCTTGTGTGGTAAGAACCATAAGAAAATTACAATCAGCTTTTCTGGGAGTTTAGAAGTAGAAGAGATCACATATAGAGGATAGCAAGATCAGTTTAATGAACGAGGTGGCATTTAACTTGGGCTTTGAAGAATGAGTAGGCTTTTGATGGGTGAAGAGCATAGAGAATGTGCATTTCACAGGAAGCAGGAAGAAGGGCACAGAGGTGAGACAGTATGAGGTATGTTAGGGGTACAACAGGTCGGTTTGGCTCATTAGTAGGCCATATGTTAGAAAGCGTGCTGAAAGACCAGAAAGACTGTTTGAGCTGCATTAGGAGGGCTTCAAATGCCAGATTGAGGAGTTTGTACCCAATTCAATGGAAAATCTTTTGGCAACAGGGTATAGGGTGAATTGGAGACCGTGGTGTGGGATGGAAAAGAGGAAGTGAATGCAAGAGGTATTTCAAAGATTAGATTTGCATACTTCAGGGGTGAAGTTGAGGGAAAGGGAGAGGACAATGTCTAGAGTGTGTTAAGTTTGGGAGGGAAAGGGAGAGGACAAAGTCTAAAGTATGTTAAGTTTGGGTGAATGGTGGTACCAATAATAGAAATACCTTCTAAATAAGGAAGAGGTACTTCTTTATGTGGGAAGGTGATGAATTCTGATTTAGACTATTTGAGTTGGAGATTCGGATAGGGCATTCAGGTCAACGTTCCAGCAAGCCCTTGAAATGTCCTGGACATTTTAGGAGAGAGTTGGGGAGTGAACATAAATGCTTGTGACTTACAAATTAGTATCTTCAGCCTTGACTTTTCCTCAGAGTTTTGTTCAGTTTTTCTGCAGGTCCTTTGGTTCTTCCTCCTGAATGTATAGGGAAAGTGTTTTTGTGCCTATGTGTTTAGCCTAAAACATTTATCCTATTTTGCTGGACTGCATTGCCTCCCCATTGGTCTTTCTATTTGCATTCTTTTTCCCTACATCTATTCAACATAGCAGCCAAGTGAACATAAAACAGATCCTATCACTCTGCTGCTTAAAATCTTCAAGTGGCCTTCCATTGACTAAAATAAAATTCAAACTACAAGGCTCAACTTGATCTGGCCCCTGCCAGGAGACTTTTACAACTCTCTGCATCCTTCAGTATGCTCCATCCACCCTAGAATGTTCTACTCTGGGACTGCTGCACGTCTGGGGAGCATGTTTTACCTTTTTGGAGAGGTCTTCCTGGATATCTCCAAACACTTCAATTACTCTTTATTTTTTTCATAACACCGTCTGAAATAATATATTGAATTGGCTACTTGTTTACTATCAGTCGTCTCCACTAGAAGGTCAACTCCCATGAGAGTGAAAAATCTTTTCTGCTTGTTCATGCTGTATCTTAAAATCTAGGAAGGATCTAGCAAGCAGTAGGTAACTCTTAAAATTTTGTTAATGAATAAGGGAGTATCTAGTACGAGCTCCTTTTAAGATGGCTTCCTCTTATCCCTGAGAGCAGAGAAACTTGTGAGCCGAAGGAGGTCTGTTTCCTGCTAGAGAATCTTCAGTTGGATTTGTCTGATAGTTCCTCATGGTTAGATTCACTTTTGACAGAAATACCACAGAAGCAAGTTGTGCCCTTTTCAGCCTTCCCTGGAGTCACAAACCAGCTTTTAAAAATGAAAAGAATTTTTTTTAATTTGTGGTAAAATACACATAACAAAATTTACCATCTTAACCATTTTTAAGTGTATACTTTATCAGCATTAAGCCCATTCACGTTGCTGCGTAACCAACCTCCAGAACTCGTCTTGCAAAAGTGAAACTGTATCGTTTAGATCACTACTCCCCCTCGAAATGTTTTTTGTTTTGTTTTCTTTGTTGTTTTTTTCCCATGCTGTTGTGATCCTTTTCTTCCTTAACTCTTGTTCATTTTTGAAGACCTAGCTTTAGTCCCACACTTTTATTGAAGCTTCTCTGACTATAGGATGGAAAACTTTTAGGTTCTTGGGCTGGTCTAATAATTAAATCGATATAAGACACATGAACAGGAGCAAAACAAATTTTGTATGTACAGGAGCCTCATAAAAATATTAGACTCCCTGGGGACGCCTGGCTGGCTCAGTTGGTTAAGCGACTGCCTTCGGCTCAGGTCATGATCCTGGAGTCCTGGGATCGAGTCCCACATCGGGCTTCCTGCTCAGCGGGGAGTCTGCTTCTCCCTCTGACCCTCTTCCCTCTTGTGCTCTCTATCTCTCATTCTCTCTCTCTCAAATTAAAAAAAAAAAAAAATCTTAAAAAAAAAAATATATTAGACTCCCTGACAGGTAATTGAGGCTTATATTGCCATCCTGAGCTGAGGAGAGAGGGGGTAGAGGTCTGGCGCTTCAAAGGAGAGGAAGATAATTCATAGGAAGATGGGAAGAGCAAATGTTTGCCATGCCATGTAGAGATAAAAAGTTATCTCTGGTAATAGTTCTCTTCCTGGTATAGGCCCCCTGTCTAAACTCTTTTAGGCAGTTAAGGGGGATAAAACAAACAAAAAAAGCTTTTCCTGAGTCTACCCAGTCTTAACTGCCTTTAGCTCAAAACAATCCACGTGCCAAAGTGACACTTTTGGGGGTGCTGTATTCCGCTCCCCCTCACTGCTGTAGCCCAGGTGATCTGTACTGCTGGGTTCTCTTGTATAATTAAGAATTTAATCAAGTTTCTTTAGGTAGATTATACACTTCCTGAAAGTGTGAGTGTTGAACACTTTTTCTATATAATTTCTTCTCTCTTGTTTCTAGAATGCTCTTCCTTAAAGTCTCATTTATTCTATATAGTGCAACTCAGACGCCACCGTGTTGGCATATCCCTTCTGGACTCCCTGTCCTCAGATGAGTTTTTTCCCTTCAGTTAGAATTGATTGTGATGTCATTGCTACTCCTGGTTTGTTTACATACCCATTCTAGTGCATGTCTGAGTTTGAGTTCTCTTCAGATGTGTAACACTTTGTCTCTTCTATTAGACTCTGAACATATTTAGGAAAGAGGTTGTATTTTGTCCATCATTTGTATCCTCAGGGCCCAGTACAGGGAATTGCACTTTGTCAGTGTTTAATGAGAGCATGGACATCATCTGTTTTGTAGATTGCTATTTCCTTAGGTGCCAGTGCCTGTAGGAGCCCTAAATAATTGTTGAATGAATTGAATGAGTAATCTGAATTGAATTGGCTCTCTTGTCCATAGGTGCTGTTAAAGTGCTAAATTTGTGTTTGATTTAGATAACAACAACAAAAAAAATAATGGTCACTTCCAGTAGAATGAGTCAGAGGTTTGGTATAATAATTTGAAGGTGGCTTTTTTGAAAGGTGGCCTAAGAACTTGAGTTGGAGTCAGATTAATCAACAGACTGGCAGGCCCCTTGAATAAATAAAATATAAAACTTTAAATCTTCATACACAATAATATCTTTTATGAGTTTTTTTCCTACCCCTTTAATCTATAGGTTTAACGTTCTTACCCATAAAACATACTAATTTTCACACTGTTTTCTGTTGATTAGGTGGATTTTATTTTGTTAGGTGGTGATCTTTTTCATGAAAATAAGCCCTCAAGAAAAACATTACATACCTGCCTTGAGTTATTAAGAAAATACTGCATGGGTGATCGTCCTGTACAGTTTGAAATTCTCAGCGATCAGTCAGTCAACTTTGGTTTTAGTAAGTAAGTATATTTAAATGCTTAAGTGAACGTTTCCTTGTGTATAATATTTTCTGTAAAAGACAAGCACGTTTTAACAGCCATTTCACCTTCACTAAAAGCTATTTTCATAGTAAGCATAATTCTTTGAATTTTCCGTACATCATTGTGTTAGTTTATATTTTCCAAATTGTGGGACTGAGTATCTTCTCAAATTTTTATTGTACATTTTGGTATCTTCTCCTGTTCATATCCTTTGCCCATTTAAAAAATTAGGATTTTTTTCTTTTCCTGTTGAATTTGCAGAGGTTGTTTATATATTCTAGAGACTAAACTTTTTTTTAAGATTTTATTTATTTATTTGACAGAAAGAGACACAGCAGCAACACAAGCAATGGGGAGTGGGAGAGGGAGAAGCAGGCTTCCCGCAGAGCAGGGAGCCTGATGTGGGGCTCGATCTCAGGACCCAGGGATCATGACCTGAGCTGAAGGCAGACGTTTAACGACTGAGCCACCCAGGCGTTGGAGACTAAATGTTTGTTAAGCATGTGTTTCTTTTTTCTAGTCAGTGGATTGTCTTTGACTTTTTTATGGAGACTTTTCTTGACAAATACTTAATTTTAGTCAGATATATCATTTTTTTCTCCTTAAGATTTGTACTTTGGGGACTGACTGACGATATCCACCTAGAACCCCATGTCGTAAAGATAGTCCAATGTTTTTTCTTAAACATTGTACAGGATACCACACTGCATGTAGTTGAAGTGTTCTCTCAGTCTCCTTATACTATGCCAGTTTTTCTGTGTTTTCTTACCTTTCATTTTCCTGATAATTTTTTGAGGTATACTGGTCAGCTATTTTATAGACTGTCCCTCAATTTGGGTTTTTCTCATGATTAGACCGGGATTGTGGGTTTTCAGGAAAAAATATTCCACAGAGGTGAAGTGCCCTTCTCATTGCATATCGGGAGTACATGCTGTCAACGTGGCTTATTATTGGTGAGGATAACCTTGATCTCTTGATTAAGGTGGTGTCTGCCAGGGTTCTCTGCTGTCAAGTTAGAATTTTTCCCTTTCCATACGCTGTTCATTAGAAGTGAGTTGCTAAGTGCAGCCCACACTCAGAGGGATTTAAGTTCCACTTCCTAGAGAGAGGAAGGAGTGTCACAGGATATGGGCGTATTGAAACTACCATAGTCATTAGTAAGTATTTTGAGGGAGCTATTTTGAGGCTGTACACCGTTCTGTATTTCCTTAAAGTTTGTCCACTAATTTTAACATTCATCAGTGGTTCTTGCCTATAGCAGTTATTAACTGTGGTGTTTTAATGGTGATTTTCTGTTTCCCACATTTTTGCTACATTTATTAATTAGAATTCTTCTGTAAGGAAGATCTGTCCCTTTTCCCACATTTGTTAATTTATTTACTCAGTTGTCTTTCATTAGGAACTTATTTAGTTGTTTACATCAGTATGAACCCATTTTATCCTTTGGATTATAATTTAATACTATTGCAATCTTATTTTTTGCTCAAATGATTTGTTCTAGGTTTAGCCATTAGGTGCTTTTTCAGATTGATTCCTGTCTGCTTTTGATATACCCTCATCTTTCCCCCACTCCCTCTTACTTTTTAGCACTAGAAGATGCTCCAGGCTAATTTTTTATTTTCCCTTTCATAATTTTAGACCCATCCATTTCTTTAAGGAGCCCTGATTCCTTTGGAGAATGGTATTTGAAAGCCCAAATCTAGATGCTGGGCTTGCACATTGCTATTACCTTGCCACTGCTTCTAGGCTCTCTCAGTGCCTAGAGCTAAGAAATACATGTATATGTACTAACCCATGAAAACAGACCTATCTATTTATTTCTTAAAATAAGTTCATGTTGGGAGGTAAATTTTTAAGGGATTTTTGTTTGTAAGAAAACGGCTATATTTACCTTTACTCTGGATTGATAGTTTCGCTGAATATAGAATTGGATTTTAAAAGATTCCTGTAATTTTTAACATATAGCCTTGTTTTTAGGAATTCTGATCAGTATCTTTACCTGTATTCTATTCAGATCTAGAACTTTAGTGTTTTCTTCTTCCTTTCATCTTTTTATTTTTTTTTAAGATTATATTTATTTATTTGACAGAGAGAGACACAGCGAGAGAGGGAACACAAGCAGGGGGAGTGGGAGTGGGAGAGGGAGAAGCAGGCTCTCTGATGCGGGCTCAATCCCAGGACCCTGAGATCATGACCTGAGCCAAAGACAGATGCTTAACAACTGCGCCACCCAGGTGCCGCTCTTTCATCTTATTTTTAAACTGCATGCTATGGGTGCCTGGGTGGCTCAGTTGGTTGAGCGACTGCCTTCGGCTCCGGTCATGATCCTGGAGTCCCGAGATCGAGTCCCGCATCGGGCTCCCTGCTCAGCAGGGAGTCTGCTTCTCCCTCTGACCTTCCTCCCTCTCATGCTCTCTCTCTACCATTCTCTCTCTCTCTCAATAAATAAATAAAAATCTTAACAAAAAAAATAAATAAAAATAAACTGCATGCTATTTTTAAACTGCTCCACCCGCCTTTGCAAACCTGTTTACCTATTTCTTTGCTCACTGTTGTTGCTCCTTGTATTTCATTTTTTCCTCTGAATTCCGTTTCCTTCTTTCTGAAGTACAATTTTCAGTAGTTTTTTCATTGAATGTCAGTGAGTAGTAAACTCTCATTTTTTGTTGGTGTTGGGAAGTCTGCTATTACTTTAGTTGCTGGAAGAGCAGTATAACATAGTGATTAAAAGCATGGATTTTGGTACAAGACCATCTGATTTCAAGTCCTGGCTTTGCTCTACCTTACTTTTATAATTGTAAAATGGGAAAACAATAGTGGTGATCTTACAGAATTGTTGTGAGAAGTAGTTGAATTAATAAGAAAATTGCTTAGACTAGTAACTGACAAAAAGAAAACACTCAGGTGTAACTATTAAGTTTTCTCATTGTCCTTAGCATTTAGCAGTCTTACTATGACATTTAGCTGTGGATTTAGTTCTAATTGTTCTGCTTGGCTATCATGCATTTCAATTTTTTTTTCCAGCAATTTTAGGAAATTCTTACCCATTACATTTTCAAACATTGTTTCCTATTCTTTCTCTTTTTGAATATTATTTATATGTCTTAATCTTTTTGTTACATTGTCCTTTACTTTATCTCTTTGTGCTGTATGCTGAATAATTCCCCCTTCTAGTTTACTAGTTCATATAGAAAAATAAACAAGAGAAAAGATAGAGAAACTGAAAGAAAAGACTGATAAGTAATGACTAGCCCCATTAGGTATGAAAGTGTATTATACCACATTGAGAAGAGGAAGGATGAAAATTATATAGTCATCTCAGTAGATGCAGAAAAAGCATTTGACAAAATTCAACATCCTTTTATGATAAAAACTCCCCCAACAAAGTGGGCATAGAGGGAACATACAAAAGCCACATATGACAAGCCCACAGCTAACATACCCAGTGGTGAAAAGCTGAAAGCTTTTCTTCTAAGATGGGGAGCAAGACAAGATTCCCACTCTCACCCCTCCTATTCAGTATCGTATTAGAAGTCTTAGCCTGAGTGGTGAGGCAAGAAAAAGAAATAAAAGGCATCCAAATCAGAAAGGAAGAAGTAAAATCATCTCTATTTGCAGATGACAATATTATATATAGAAAACCTGAAAGACTTCATCAGAAAACTGTTAGAACTAATAAAAGAATTCAGTAAAGCTACAGGGTACAAAATCAGTATACAAAAACCAATTGCATTTCTATATACTAACAATGAATTAGCAGAAAGAGAAATTAAGAAAAAGAATAAGAAAAAAAGTAAAATATTTAGGAATACATTTAATCAAGGAGGTGAAAGGTCTGTATACTGAAAGGTATGACATTGGTGAAATAAAGTAAAGACAAAAAATGGAAAGATATTCTGTGCTTGTAGATCAGAAGAATTAATATTGTTAACCTGTTCTTATTACCCAAAGCGATCTAGATTCAATGCAATCTCTATCAAAATTCTAATGGTATTTTTCATAGAAGTAGAACAAACAATCCTAAAATTTGTGGGGAACCACAAAAGGCCCCAAATATCCAAAACAGTCTTAAGAAAGATAAAGGTGGGGAGGCATCACCCTTGCTGATTTCAAACTGTATTACAAAGCTATAGTAATCAAAACAATGTGGTATTGGCATAAAAACAGACATATAGGTCATTACAACAGATTAAAGAGCACAGAACCCATGCATATTTGGTCAATTAATTCATGACAAAGGAGCCAAGACTACAATGAGGAAAGAACAGTCTCTCAATAAATGGTATTGGGAAAACTGGACAGCCACATACAAAAGAATGAGGCTGCTCCCTCTCTTATACCATACACAGAAATCAACTCAAAATGGATTAAAGACTTGAGTGTGAGACCTGAAATCATAAAACTCCTAGGAGAAAGCATGGGGAGTAAGCTCTTTGACATCATTCTTGGCAGTGATTTTTTGGATTTGACAGCAAAAGGAAAAATAAACAAGTGGGACTACATCAAATTAAAAGGCTTCTGCACAATAAAGGAAACCAACAGAATGAAAAGGCAACCTATGGGGAAGAAAAGAATAAAGTCATATATCTGATAAGGGGTTAACATCCAAAATATGTAAAGAAGTTATATAACTCAATAGAAAAAAAAAAAACAAAATCCAATCCAATTAAAAACAAGCAAAGGAACCGAATAGACATTTTTCTAAAGAAGATCTACAAATGACCAACAGGTATATGAAAAGTTACTCAAAATCACTAGTTGTCTGGGAAATGCAAATCAAAACCACAATGAGATATCACCTCACACCTGTTAGAATGGCTAAAATCAAAAAGATAAGAGAGAACCAATGTTGAGGAGAACGTGGAGAAAAGGGAACCCTTGTGCACTGTTGGTGGGAATGTAAATTGACTAAGCCGCAATGGAAAGCAGTATAGTGGATCCTCAAACAATTAAAAATAGAACTACTATATGATCAAACAGTCCTCTTCTGGATATGTATCCACAAGAAATGCAGACAGGATCTTGAAGAGGTAATCTCCATTTCTGTGTTCATTGTGGCATTAATTCACAGTAGCCAAGATATGGAAACAACCTAAGGGCCTGTCAATGGATGAAGGGATAAAGATGGATTAAGATGATGTGGCATGTATATATGAATATGAACATGAAATATTATTCATGTATGAGAAAGATGGACATCTTGCCATTTGTAACATGGATGGACCTTGAGGGCATTACACTGTGAAATAAGTCAGACAAAGAAAAGTACCGTGTAATATCACTTAACGTATGGAATCTAACAAAGCTGAACTCAGAAACAGACTAGAATGGTCAACGGGGCCAGGACTTGAGGGAAAAGGGGAGATGTTGATCAAAGAGTATAAACTTTCAGTTACAAGATGAGTAAGTTCCGAGAATCTAATGTACAACATAGTGATTGTAGTTGATGATATTTTATACTTGAAAGTTGCTAAGAGTAGATTTCAAATATTCTTGTCACAAAAAGGAAACGGTAATTTTGTGACATGATTCAAGTGTTAGCTGTAGTGGTGATTTTGCAGTATATGTGTTTTAAATAACATTGTATACCTTAAAGTTACACGTTGTTCTATGTCAATTATTTCATGATAAAACTGGAAAAAATACAATGCTACAGTAATTAAAAATGTGATATGATGCATGACTTGATAGGCAGATAAATGAAAGAGTATAGAGCTTCCAGAAATAGCCTCAACACATGTAGGAATTTAGTGTTTGGAGAAGGTGGTGTTTCATATCTCCAGGAGAAACATGGATTATTCAATAAATGTATTAGAAGAAACTATTAGACATTTTTTTAAAAATTTAGATGTGGGAAAGGCTTTTCTGTGTATGATACAAACTGAGAAGCCATAAAAGTAATACTGATGTTTGTAAAAGTAAATTTGTGCTTGGCAAAAACTGCCTGAAACAAAATGAAAAGTCAAGAGTTCAACTAGGAAGAATATTTCCAACTCATTGCAAATTAAAGTCTAATTTCCCCAATAGATAAATAGCTGTTTCAAATCAATTTTAAAAATCCTAGAGTTAATAAAAACGTAGGTAAAGAATATGGATATAGTTCACAGAAAAAGTGGCATTTAAATATAAGAATATGAAAAATACAAAATAGAATTCATTCATAAGAAAGATACAAACTTAAGCTCTACTGAGATATTTTTCTCCTGTCAGATTGGCATAGATCCGTGATTTTCAATTCTGGGTGCACATTGTAGTTACCTAGAAATATTAAAAAAGATACTAATAACAGTCTCCAGGTCAAATACTCTCTGAGTGTGTCATCGGCATTGTTACTTCTTAAAAGATTCCTAGATGATTCTAACATGCTGCTAGGGTTTAGAACCACGGACATAAATTTAAAAGCTTGGTGGCTTACTATGTTGATAGAATAAAGGGAAAAAGTTGTCTCTCATGCATTGCTGTTATATGTAAATCTGTCCAACTTCTATGGAGGGAAATTGGCAGTATTTTCAAATTTACAAATGCATGCTTATCCTTTGACCTAATTCCCTTCTAGATATTTTCTTATACTTGCACAAGGGCAACTTTGTACAAGATTACCCACTGTAGCATTATTTGTAAAGCAAAAAAACTAGAAATATTCTAAATGTCCATGGGTTAGGTAACTACTTAAACACATTATGATAGCCCATTCAATTGAAGTACTGTCCCGCCAAAGAAAGCACAAGGAAGCTCTTTATGTGGTGATATAGAATGGTTTCTAAAACATGAAATAAAAAGCAGGGTACAGAAATCTGTATTGTGCTACCATTTGTGTAAGAAGGAAGGAGATGCATTTATTTGCTAATGAAGGTATAGGACATTATTGCAGAGATACACTAGAAGTTGCTAAATTGCGTTTGCCTCTGAGAAGAGGAGCTGGATGACTAGGGGCAGAAGTGGGTGGGAGACTTGTAAATTGCACAAGTAGTAAGTGATAGAGCTGGAATTTTGAATCTTGGATTCCAAAGTGGATGTGTTTCCTTCCCTCCTTCTCCTTCAAGTAACTATATACAAAGGCTTTCAAAATTCTTAAGGCCTCTTTACTTTCCATTAGTCAGGTATAACTCTCTTTCATACGATTCACAAATACCGAATATTGCAGTGTTTTCTTTAAAGTGTAGTACTTTGAGATACTTCAAACTTGAATTGAAATGAATTGTTGCCGGTCATTTTATTTCTTTAAAGCTCCAAACTAGTGGTCGTCTGCCTACTTATATCATCCAGTTAGCCCATAATTGCATTAATTTTTTTAGAGGAGGATATTGGGGAAAACAGCTTTTGTCTTTTATACAAACATTAATTTTTTTTTTTTTAAGGTTTCCGTGGGTGAACTACCAAGATGACAATCTCAACATTTCGATTCCAGTGTTTAGTATTCATGGCAATCATGATGATCCCACAGGGGTAATTATTGGGTTCTTACAGTTTGTTGTCACTTTAGTTTGCGGAAAGCGTTCTTGTTCTTCCCAGAAATTTTTAGTCAAATTGAGTCAGAAAGTGAAGTTGACTTTGTACATTCATATAAGCTTTTATACTGCTTTTTAGATAATTTTCTAAAATCTGGATTAATAATTGGTGTGTGAGGTATGCTTTTATTTCATTAGTGCTGAGGTTGACAATAAGTAACCAGGAGTAGGAATGAATACCTAACATTTGTATAAAGCTTTATAGTTTACCTGATGTTTTTGTGTCTCTTACCTCAAAATCTTACCTGTAGGAAATGATTTCTCATCAAAAGTTTTAAATCTAAATTAGATCATCTTATTGCCTGTTTGATGGGGAAGCAATAATAGAGGTCCTGCACTTAAAATACCTTTTTGTTTTATCTGATCATTAATATCATAAATCATTAGTTGCCTAGTTTTTTTTTCCCCCATGACTTAAGAGGTCTGCTTAATATTACAAAGCACTTAATTCAGGGCTGGTTTTTATTAATTAATTATTTATTAAAAAATTTTTTTAAAGATTTTTTTATTTATTTTTTAACAGAGAGAGAGACAGCGAGAGAGGGAACACAAGCAGGGAGAGTGGGAGAGGGAGAAGCAGGCTTCCCGCCGAGCAGGGAGCCCGATGTGGGACTCGATCCCAGGACCCTGGGATCATGATCTGAGCCGAAGGCAGGTGCTTAATGACTGAGCCACCCAGGCGCCCTAATTTATTTATTTTTTAATGCTGGTCTTGAACTCATGCCTCTGAGATCGAGACCTGAGCTGAGATCAAGAGTGGGACATTTAACCAACTGAGGCACCCAGGTGCCCCTGGTTTTTATTTTTGGTGGCCAAGACATCATAAGTATTTTTTTTTTTTTAAGATTTTATTTATTTATTTGGGGGAGAGAGAGAGTGAGTTGAGTATGAGCAGGAGGAGGAGCAGAGGAAGAAGCAGACTCCCCACTGAGCAGGGAGCCTGATGCGGGGCTCAATCCCAGGACCCCAGGATCATGACCTGAGCCAAAGGCAGATGCTTAACCGACTGAGCCACCTAGGCACCTCACATCCTAAGTTTTGATGAAATGTTAACTTTATATTTAACACGTGGTTCTAGTTGCAGTAGGTCATTTGTAATTGAAGAAAGGTAGCAAGTACTTACACTATCGTAATTTTGTTTTGAGAAGGCACTATCTTAATCTATGTTTTAGTTAGTATATGGGATATACTTTAATAGGTAATGTGATATGTAGATTACTTCTTTTTAGTTATACATTAATATTCTTTGAAAATATTTTGCATAGGCAGACGCACTCTGCGCCCTGGATATTTTAAGTTGTGCTGGATTTGTAAATCACTTTGGACGTTCAGCGTCTGTGGAGAAGATAGACATTAGTCCAGTTTTGCTCCAAAAAGGAAGCACAAAAATTGCTCTATATGGCTTAGGTAAGATGATTTTATTTTACTGTTTATGTCAATAAATAGTTGTTTAAACAACAACTGAAATCAAATTCTGGAATTAACTTTGTTGCTGTATGGAAAAAAGTGAGACCATTCTAATTATTCCTGATGCGTGACTATAAAAAGTGATAGAAGGTTTTGGTTGAAATTTTTTATATTTAATAAGGACCACTACATCTTTTAATAGCAGTTTTGGTTAAAAAAAATTGCTTTAGTTTCTGTTGTTGATCTTTTTCTTTCTTTTAGACTCAGATATAGAATCCTGAATGTTAGAATTATAGAGTAATTTGAAAAGCTGCATTTTGGTATCTTGGAAGTCTTTGAAATGTCTGAAGCTTCGCTGTCCAGTACAATAACTACCAGCTTCATATAGATACTGAGCACTTAAATGTGGCTGGTCTGAATTTAGATACGCTGTAAATATAAAATCACAGGAGATTTCAAAGACTTAGAAAAAAATGTAAAATACTTTATTAATATATTAGCTTAAATTAATTTCACCTGTTTCTTTTTACTTGTTTTAATATGGTTATTAGAAAATTTAAAATTACATATTTGGCCTGTGTTAGAGGCTCACTTTGTATTTTTGTTAGACATTGCTAGCTCAGAGCTGTCATCTGTAATGCTCAGAATATTTGCTTTATCAACTTGGCTATCTTCAATTTATTTAGTGTCCAGTAGGTGAAAACCTATTTGCTAGGCTTGATTCCATATGAACAAAAAATCAAAGAATATTTTATTTAGAGTGCATTCAAAGTCTGTTGAGTCTTCCTTGGATTAAGTTCAGCTTGATACTTTGTTTTATGAATGCTATGGCTTTGCTGTTTTTATTGTGTATAATTATAAAAATTATATTTCTGGGTGCCTGGGTGGCTCAGTTGGTTAAACAACTGCCTTCGGCTCAGGTCATGATCCTGGAGTCCCTGGATCGAGTCCCGCATCAGGCTCCTTGCTCAGCGGGGAGTCTGCTTCTCCCTCTGAGCCTCCCCCTTCTCGTGTTCTCTCTCTCATTCTCTCTCTCTCTCAAATAAATAAATAAATAAAATCCTTAAAAAATTTTAAAAAAATAATAAAAATTGTATTCCTTGTTAAATCATGAACCCTGAGAGAAATTAGGAAAAATTTCACACTGTAGCCTTAACATAGTTTTTATATTTTTGAGTGATTTTAATATAATAGAAGCTGAGGAGACTTTATTTACTTCATTCAAGTTTCTGTGTGTATATGTGTGTATATTTTATTTTTAAGATTTTATTTATTTACTTGCCCAGTTGAGAAAGAGCACAAGCAGGGGGAGCAGGAGAGGGAGACGCAGGCTCCCCGCTGAGCAGGGAAGCTGACTGGGCACTCCATCCCAGGACCCTGAGATCATGACCTGAGCCAAAGGCAGACACTTAACCGACTGAGCCACCCAGGAGCCCCTCTTTGTATATGTTTTTAAAAGAATAATTATGGGTGGTTTATGTAAATACTTAACCCTAGGGAACTTTTACAGTCTTTGTCCAGTTTTCATGATTTCTTTCTTTTTTTTTTAAGATTATTTATTTATTTATTTGAGAGTGAGAAAGAGCACAAGTGGGGTGAGGGTCAGAGAGAGAAGCAGACTCCCCGCTGAGCAGGGAGCCCGATGTGGGACTTGACCCCGGGACTCTGGGATCATGACCTGAGCCGAAGGTAGACGCTTAATGACTGAGCCACCCAGGCACCTCATGATTTCTAAAAAGTAGAAAAGCATCATGGTTATCTATATTTTAGAGATAGGAAAATGAGATCAGAGTGTTATGTCTGATTTCCCAAATGGTAGAGCAAGAAGTGAAATATATATATATTTTTAAAGATTTTATTTATTTATTTGAGAGAGAGAGAATGAGAGAGCACGAGAGGGGGGAGGGTCAGAGGGAGAAGCAGACTCCCTGCTGAGCAGGGAGCCCGATGCGGGACTCGATCCCGGGACTCCAGGATCATTGACCTGAGCCGAAGGCAGTCGCTTAACCAACTGAGCCACCCAGGCGCCCATGAAATACGCTCTTTTAAAAAGATGCTAACAGGTATTTTAATCACTGCAGTGCTAGGGATCATATCTGCAGAAAATGGTGATCTCCTACTTTCAGACTAAGCCAGATCCCAATATGCCTCAGGCACTGCCTGGAGCATTGCTGAGGTCATCCATTTTCTCCCAAACTCTCATTTCCTCCTGTTCTGTTCTCCTTAACTGGATTCCACCTCCCACCCCACATTCTCACCCCAGCCCTCTCTCTACAGTTAACAGATTCTTTCATCTCACATTTCTTCTCTACTCCTGACCTATGCGGAAACTGACTGGTCCCTAAGGTTCTGTGTCCCACATGCTTCTCTCTGGCTTCTTACAGACTTTAAGGCAGAAGCGGGGGTCGGGGGAAGGAATCACTTATCCCCCTTCTCCCTGCTTGCCGCTTCCTTTCCTGTCTATAAACACCCTGCCCCCTTGAGGCTAATTGGCTAAACTGCCCTACCCTTTCCTTTCAAATTTTTCACCTACCTGCCTTCAGATTTTGTCAGCGTTCTCAAGACTTCAACACCTAAGTAGATCAACCTTCTAATGCCCTGGACTTTGTATGCCTTGACTTTTTTGTTTCCCGTTTATGTGTTCTGTATTCCACCATCTGTTCCATTGGTCACACTCTAGAAATTCTCTTTAAGAAGCTAGACTTTTTCCAGTTCTTGGCTTCTGCATTATTGGCTTTTCTTCCAAGGCCTTCCGTAATGACTGCATAAAGTAGCAACTTGTCCCCCCACTGATATTCGCCATATTAGCATCCTTTTTCCCTTTTATGATATTTAAAAGTGGAATTTGTGTGTTTAGTTGTTTTTTTGGCCTTCTCCACTAGACTAAGGTGATCCTTTGGGGTACAGGAAGAACTATTTAAAAGTTATTACATTAATAAAAAGCATAATATCCTTATTTTAAAAATATATATATAAGAATAGTGATCTACTCAGGAAACAAACTGAGTGTTGCTGGAGTGGGGGGGGTGGGAGGGATGGGGTGGCTGGGTGATAGACATTGGGGAAGGTATGTGCTATGGTGAGCGATGTGAATTGTGCAAGACTGTTGAATCACAGACCTGTACCTCTGAACCAAATAATGCAATATATGTTAAGAAAAAAAAAAGATAGGGGAAGAATGAAGGGGAGTAAATCAGAGGGGGAGACGAACCATGAGAGACGATGGACTCTGAAAAACAAACTGAGGGTTCTAGAGGGGAGGGGGATGGGGGGATGGGTTAGTCTGGTGTTGGGTATTAAAGATGGCACGTTCTGCGTGGAGCACTGGGCGTTATGCACAAACAATGTATCATGGAACACTACATCAAAAACTAATGATGTAATGTATGGTGATTAACATAACAAAAAAAGAATAGTGATCTAGTATACACATTATAAAATAAAGATGTTAAAAAGGATGAGATAAATAAATGTATTTAAGTATATCATCCTTTTTAACATTTCTAGTTTATAATGTGTATATTAGATCAAAAGTATGTATAATAAATAAAGGGATAGTGAAAAACAGTATTACTGGAAATTTTAATCAGAATTTAAGCATAGAAAACTTCAAATTTTCATTCCATGTTTTCCACATTTTGAAGGTATGTATGCCTGACATGGGAAACATTTTTTAAATTACAAGTGTCTTCTCAGCAGCTGTCATGCAAGAACCTAGAACACAATCATTTGTAAATAATGATTCCAGATTTCAAATATATCTCTAGTAAGAAAATGAAATACTTGGAGAAGCACATAATTTAGAAGGAAAACGTTCATTTTTAAACCAAGTAAGAAACCAGTTTTAAAATAATATGTTTCAGGTTCCATTCCAGATGAAAGGCTCTATCGAATGTTCGTCAATAAAAAAGTAACGATGTTGAGACCAAAAGAAGATGAGAACTCTTGGTTTAACTTATTTGTGATTCATCAGAACAGGTAAAAGTATTCTTTGGAAAAAAAAATTTTTTTTTTTAATTTTTGAGTCAAGTATTGAGGTTCCTCAAATCTCTGTTTCCAGGCTTCCATATTTCCATAAACTATTCCTTATTCTTTGAAAGTTGTCAGGGCAGGATCATGCAAAACTTACATGTGCTTTGTGTGACTGCATTTTGAAATTGATATCTGTAAAGAATATTTATGGATATTCTATATCCATACATATGGATAAGGCACAAGAATAACCATAAAATTGAATACTCTTAAATTCAGCAGAGAAGTAGAACATTACCAATACATTATCCCATGCACTTCCCTGACCCCATCTCTTTCTACATACCCAGAGGGAAGCACTATTTTTAATTTGTATTTAATCAATCTGTTGCTTTTCTTTATCATTTAATCACATCTATATCTGTCACGAGTATTTTGTTTAGTTTTGGTACAACTGGAACCCTGCTATATATTTTGTAGCTGGCTTATTATGTTCCACATTATATTACTAAGATTCATCCATTTTGATGCTAAAAGCATAATTAATTTTCACTGATCTGTACAGTTACAGTTTTTCTTGTGTTGGTGGATGTTTTGTGTTATTTCCAGAGTCTTGCTTTTTTAAACCTTTTTGTTGTGAATACTCTTACATGCATGTCCTGATGCATATATCAGGTGTTTTTCTAGAATATATTAAATATAGCTAGATCAGCTGCCTTTTGTTAGCATTTTGAGGAAGTTTGATCTATTGGTAGGGTGCAGGACTGATTGAAAGGAAGGAAGACTCGATGAAAGATTTATTGTGTGGTGACTACAGTTAAAGTGTGGAATGACGGTAGTGATGGCAGTGAAACTGATGTGGAAGGGACAAACCTGAGAAGTTACAAGGAAGAATCCAAAGGGTTTTGGGCCTGATTATATAATTTATTATGTACTGAACAGATATTTATTCAGTGCAGAATACTGTGGTACTAAAGCCCACTTAAGTGCCCAGTGAAAGGGAAGGCCTTATGAGGCAGCCTTATGTGTGCTCTCAAACAGTGGGTTTCAAAGAAGGAGCAGCAGGCCAGAGTTTTAGTAAGTGTGGTCTTCCTATAACTTGGCACCACTGGGAATTTGTGTTTCTACTTGCTTAGGGCTTCCCTGTTCTGCTACCCTTTCTACTATCCCAAAGTAGGGAAAAGTCAGAAGGAAAAATCATAAGTGACTCCAAGAACTTCAGCCAGAATGAGGGGTGGAATGGCAGCATCAAGAATGGGAACGGGTAGTATGATGTCGATAATGGTTAGTTGCTGGTGATGTTAACATTGATCATGTGATGAAGGTGGTGTATGCCAGGTTGCTCCAGGGTCAAGGTCCCATTTTCCATTTTGTAATTAATATTTTGGGAAAAATAATTGGAGGGTATATGAATATCCTGTTTGGCCTTAAAATTTTGCCCACTAATTTTAGCATCCTTTGGTGGATCTCATTTCCAGCAATGAATACTGTGGTGTTGCAGTTGTTGTTTTTTATTTTCCCTCATTCTTTCTGCATTTATTAATTGAAATTCTTCTATAAGGAAGATTTGTCCCTTCTCTCTCGTTTATTTGTTCATTTATTTATGTTGTTATGGACTTGAAGGATATTTATTTTATCCTTTGCGTTATAATCCAATACTGTCAGGTTTTTTGTTGTTCTTGCTCTAATTGTTCCAGTTTTGACCATTGAGAGTTCTTGTATTTTAGCCTCTTTGTCCTTTCATCATGCCCTCTTCCTTTTTATTTATTTATTTTTGATCATGTCCTTCACTTTCTGGTACCACAAGATGCTCCAGGCTCATCTTGTATTTTCTATCCTAGCCCTGGAATCAACCACTTTTCCACGGAGCCCTGATTGCCTTTTTTGGAGAACAGTATTTAGAAACCCATATACGGCCGATAGATGTGTTTGTTGCTGCTGGGATTCTCTTAGCCCTCAGTGATCAGACTTAAGGAAATATGTGTATATATCCTAACCCGTGAAAACACATCTGTATTTGTTAAAAACACACACGCAGGCATGAGTTTGTGCTTATTCTAACCCAGCCCGACAGGTTCATTTTTTTTCTTCTCCCTTTTTTTATGTGGGAGTTCTTTCTCTAACAGAAACCTGGATCATTTTATCTATAATATATTTACTTAATTTTTTCAATCTTGGTTGACATATAAGGTCATTTCAAAATTGCTGACCTGTACCCATGAGAAACAAATTTGCCAACTAGTGTTTATGTAAGTTATTTTTGTCTTTAGCCTTACTATATCTAGTTAAAACACCACTTCTGGACTTACTTAGGCCAGCTTCTTTTCCCCCAGCCCCTTCAACATGATTATGCAGTTCTTTTGTAATACTGTTAGGCTCATTTGTCACCCTCTGCATTCTTACATACTTTTTTATTGCTTTCATGGACTTAAAAAAACAGGGTTTGTCCTAGTGAGTGACTTTTTAGGAGCTTTTTATATTTTACTTTATTTCCAATTTGTGTCTATACATGGGCCGGTTTCTTTCTCTGGCTGAAAAAGAAAGTAGACTCTGAAGCAGAAGAGCCCATCTTATCATACAAAATATTTCCATAGGGATGTTTTGATCAACTTTTAAGTCACAAATCAGAGTCAGCCCACCAGCATAATCTTCCCTCTTCCATGAAGAGCCGGTGCTCTATGAAAGCACAGTTGCATCATATGGTATTCAAGTTATTCTGTGTTTCTTCAGTAACTGTGATTATGTCATACCCTAGATAGATGTTTTTTACATAAAAACATCCCTAGATACACGAGCCTGCGGCTTCTCTGATTTCACTTTCAGCCCTTCCTTGCATTCCTTCTGCTCTGCCATGCTCCTCTCCTTGCTGTCCTTGAACTCACTGAATACATTCCCACTTCATCACCTCTGCCATCGATCTGCTCTAGGACTCTGCCCAGGACTCAGCCCTCTGCCAAGGACTTTCTTCCCTTGCATGCTTGATCCCTCGTCGTGGTTTTCTGCTCATGTGTCGCCTGGCAGAGCAGCCTATCCTGACCACCCTCTCTGCATAGTAACATTCCTGTTCTGTGTCACTTCTCCCTTTTTCTCTTTACAGCACTTACCACCACCTGACAGATTATGTATGAGTACACAGGCACACACATGTACATACTGTATTATTGCTTGTTCCCCCACTAGCAAGGACTTTGTTCCCTGCTGTGTCTTCAGTATCTAGAACAGGCCTGGGACACCTGGCACAGAGTAGACCTGCAGGAAATATTCTTGAATGAATGAATATTGATTTGCCTTAAGTGAATGCTAGGTTGAAGTATTTGATCACTTTTACTTAAATTCCCAGTGATAAAGTCAGTGTTAGGGAAAACTTCCTTCTTGTCTTTCCTCACTTTGGGTTTTCACATATCTTTTAATAATGACAACTAATCTAGGTATAAAACTGGACTTTGCAAATCTTCCTACAGTATTTTATTTAGTATTGAAAACTCATCTCTTATGTAAGACTGAAATTCTTAACTCCCATTCTTATCAGTAAACAGACATGTTAAAAAATGGCTGGACATCTTTAGAAATTTGTTTTTATTCTACAAATTTGTTTTATTCTACAAAGACTTAACTCACTTTCATTTTCTGGCCGCCCCCCCCCCTTATATATAATCAAAACAATTTATACGTTTCACTATTGATAGAGCTCGTGCTGCTGCTTTTCTGATTTTACTCCCAGCTCTTCCCTGCATTCATTCTGCTCAGCCACACTATTGATAGAGTGCATGCTTTTCTGACTTTCCCTCCATAAAGCCTTTTGCAATCTGCCTCTCAGTAGAATTGACCAGTTTCTCTCTTGCGGCTCCTACTTGTCTGTGTCCTGCAAGTTTGTAAACCTTTTGAGGGCAGGAATTAGGTGTTATCTTTGCACCCCTAAACCCTTGAACAGTTTCTGGCACAAATAAGAGATGTAATAAGGCTTTAATGAATAGAGAAAGAAAGGTCTGTACAGCTTTACTTACTATGAAGTGTTTCTGTATCTCTGGACATTGATATTTATTTTTTAAAATCTTGGTATAGGAGTAAACACGGAAGTACTAACTTCATTCCAGAACAATTTTTGGATGACTTCATTGATCTTGTTATCTGGGGCCATGAACATGAGTGTAAAATAGCTCCAACCAAAAATGAACAGCAACTCTTTTATGTATCACAACCTGGCAGTTCAGTGGTTACTTCTCTTTCCCCAGGAGAAGCTGTAAAGAAGTAAGTAATTGTTTTGTTTTGCAAATCAATTACAATAAAATTCTTGCTACAATCATCCTACAGGTTCAAAGTACTGATGGTTTTTTATATGATAGATTTTTTTATGAAGATTGGTTATTTGGTGTAGTCTATTTTCCCAGATCTTAAAGCCATTTTCAACAGGATAGCGTCCCAGTGGTGGTAATGATTTTGCTGCTTATTAGACATATTCAGGGCTAACACATTTACCAGTTAAATTTCAAGTTAGAGTGCTATGGATGATGATTACTAATTTCACAAAGTCCATTTATAAACCAATTCACCTAAAGCCATTTAATTGAGATTTTTCTGGTTATAAATGCAACATTGTAGCATATCTCATTTCTTTTAATTCTTTAGGGGAATTATATGATAAAGTAGTTAACAGTGATTAAGCCCAGTTTTTATAATGGATTTCACCTTTTGAATCCACTCAGCTTTTGATTGTTATGTTAATAATAGGTTTAAAGACTATGGTACTGGAATGTAAGTTTGGCTTTTTTTCTTCAGAGTTCTGCTAATTCATTTTATGTATGTCTGTGTATGTATATACTCACGTAATCTGTATATGTGTGATAGTCTCTACCATCGATACTACTGTCATAGTCCTAGTAACATTATGTCCTACCTACTGTCTGTCTTGCCTCACTAAAGTGTATATTTGTTTAGGCAGGGAGAGATAAGTGGATTTTATTCTGGGGAAGAATGTTAACATTTTTTTTTGGTGATAAAACATTAAAATTTTTTTAAGAGTATGATTTTATAGAGAAATATTTTGTAGGAACTCAGATACAATAGTTTCGGTGTGCAGATTTTTCCGAGAAAATTTACAGTGTGACTAGACTTTCATTTCCCTCATTTCAGACATGTCGGTTTGCTGCGTATAAAAGGAAGGAAGATGAATATGCAGAAAATTCCTCTTCACACAGTGCGGCAGTTTTTCATGGAGGATATTGTTCTGGCTGATCATCCAGACATTTTTAACCCAGATAATCCTAAAGTAACCCAGGCCATACAGAGCTTCTGTTTGGAGAAGGTAATTCCTCTAGATAAAGGTCAATGAGATCTGCTTTAGCTGAGAGTTGATTTACATTGAATTAAATACTTCCATAGAGTAGAAGAAGTCTTTGTACTTGTTACAGTCTCATGAAGCCCATAAGGAAGCATGCTGTTCCATGAGTTTAATTGTATCAAAGACACTTTTTTAAATCTTGGAGATGGAAGAATGTTAAAGGTAGAAGAAACTTTGTTTAATTAAGCCCCCTCCCAGTTCCATTCCTCTTCCTCAAAAATCTAACACATAATCTTTTCTTTGTTTTTATTCTGATTTGATAATTTGTTCATTTTATTTAGGAAAGCCGACGGTGGCTTTGATTGGGAGTGGAGGATACTGTGGAGGATGAGGAAAGCCTTAGCATCTCTAATAATCTCTGTTAAGCATCCCTTTCAGCCTGAAAGCTACCCCACATGGAATCTTTAAATGTGTCTGCTATGCGCCTTGTAGCTTCCGCATAAGTACCATACCTCACCTTCCATGCAGATTTGCCACCCCTGAACTTCTGAGAAATTCTAGAGCTGCTGCCGAAGTTGCCTAGATGCACTTGATAACGTGTAAATTGACACCTTAATACCATTAATTGCTTGTAGTTGCTGTAGTTCTTATAATTATCACTGATATTCATCGATTGCTCATATATTCTGGGCACTGTTGATAGCATTTTGCATTTAATCCGCTCAACAGTGCTGTAGGTAGGTAGATCCTGTCATCTGCATTTTATGGAAAGAGGAACCGAACCTCAGATGAAATCACTCACCCAGTGTCACGGCCTTCCTGGCAACATATAACTCACATAGCTGAAAAGTTGGAGTATGCTGGATTCAAGAGGACTAGACCCAAAAACTCACATTAAGACTGCAGTTTCTGTGTTTAGCCCCCATGACACCTGCTCTGTAGGTAGCTGTCTGAAGCTTCACCCTGAGGACAGTATGTCTGCCGGGTGGCCCCCAGACTCACAAAGTCCTTAGAGCAGAAAGAGCCTGTTTTCCCAGTCATTCCAGATCAACTCCTAGTACTGCTTTCTGTTGGAGTGTCCCTGGGAGGTGGAAAATGGATTGGTTGGTCAGGCCTATGTCGGGTCTCTCAGCCTTGACAAAACTGACATTTTAGACTGGGTAATCCTTTGTTGTGGGAGGTTGCTTTGTAGGTGTTCAACAGTATCCTCTCTGACCTCTGCCCGCTAGAGTAGTGTCCTTCCCCCAAGTCATGACAATATTTTTATTTTGAGATTAAAGAAATGCTTGAAAATGCTGAACGAGAACGTCTGGGAAATTCTCGACAGCCAGAGAAGCCTCTTATACGACTACGAGTAAGTCCTATGTAGATAAATTAAACTTTATTGATTTTCAGAGGATAGTACTATACAGTTTACATAATTTTTTTAAAAAAATTAGTAAGAAGAGTATATACAATAATAATAAAAGCAATCACCATCTGGCACCAGAAATAATAAAGCTGTCAGGATTTGATTTAATCATAGTTTGATTCTGGTAAATTTGATTTTTTTTTCTTTTTTTTAAATTTATTTGACAGAGAGAGACACAGCGAGAGAGGGAACACAAGCAGGGGGAGTGGGAGAGGGACAAGCAGGCTTCCTGCCGAGCAGGGAGCCCGATGCGGGGCTCAATCCCAGGACCCTGGGACCATGACCTGAGCCGAAGGCAGACGCTTAACGACTGAGCCACCCAGGCGCCCTGAATTTTTTTTTCTTATTTTTTTCATTTTCTGAATAGTCTGTTGTTCTATTTAATAGGTTGGTCAAGTCTCACCCATCTTTTAGTCTCCCTCTCCCCTCACTCCATGTGGCCTCCTACAGCTCTACTCTCACACTCTCCCCTCCTTATCTGTTCAGTGAGGCCCCCCAGTGAGATGGCACCCCCATGTCTTCTCACCAGCACTCCTGATTTCACTTACCCTCTTCTGCTTGTTCTTCACAACACATCCTCTTAACCTGCTATATGCAATGTATTTATTTTGGTTATTGTGTGTCTTCAACTACAAAACT